>NC_034175.2:12344776-12691026 GCF_002021735.2 Oncorhynchus kisutch | reverse complement strand
GGAAAATCCTTTGCAGTGATTTTAGTGAAAGTAGTTGATCCAAACTAGCCACTTACAAAATGAACTTATTCAAAATAACCTCTGTTATCCCCATCTTGCTAGCTACTATTTTAGATTTTGAAACTAGACCCTAGTCACTGCTGAGAACAGCATGACTGCTCTATATCTCTATGTCTTTGTGGTACAGGGGCTGTTTTTAGACCAGAGAGCATGTTTCTGTGCAAACAGATAGGCCCAAATCCATGATAGTAACTGAAGAATCTAAAATCTTCCATTGACATCAGTGCATTATTAACAATAAGTTTGAATTAAGTGCGCACATCTGAAGATATTTTTCATCTCATCTCTGTTGTCTCCTTCTCATCAGTAACTCCAGTGAACTTCCACTCCTGTCCCTGCCATTGTCACCAGACTCGCCTTCAAATTTGGCTGCAATGTTAAAAGCCCACTTTGACTTGACCAAGTTTTTGAGGTGTGAGTCATTGAGGAGATGTTGAAACTTCGGTCTGTCCTAAATTCCACCAAACAACAGGTGATGATGAAGACTGCACAATCATTGGAATGAGGAAACAAACTATTCACTATCTCAAAAAACAAAATCTGAAACCCATAGACATGCATGCATACCGAAGTGCGTGTGTGTGTGTTTGTGTGTGTGTGTGTGTGTGTGTGTGTGTGTGTGTGTGTGTGTGTGTGTGTGTGTGTGTGTGTGTGTGCTTGGAGCGTCTGTCTGTTTTATAGGAATTAAACAGACAAGTTCCGTGGAAACCATTATTGCTTTTGTGCAGAATAACCCTACAGAGGTCAAGTCAAAATCCCCTCAATTCCATCCACCAAGAGACCTTACATTATGTCTAAGATAGAAGTTAATATATTTTTTCTTCATTATTTTACAGTCAAGTCCACATTAATCTCTCATGGAAGAGCCAGACAACAGCTGCATGAGTAAGTCCAGCTTCACTCACAGCCCTCTGTGGTCCATTGGGTTAAAGGAAACAGAACCACAATGGTGGCATGATACACTTATCATGTTTTAGGGAAGACCCAGATGCAGATAGTGTTGAAGTAACACAAGTTTATTGCTAGAACAGGGGGCAGGAAAAACGACAGGTCAAGGGCGAGTCCAAAAGGTACAGAACAGCAGGCAGTCTCAGGGTCAGGGCAGGCAGAGTTCAATAATCCAGTGTGGTGTGGTGGGGCAAGGTACAGCACAGCAGGTAGGCTCAGGGTTAGGGCAGGCAGAACTATAGAAAAGACAGGTGCAAGGGGAAACCACTGGTAGGCATGACGAACAAAACTGGCAACAGACAAACAGAAAACACAGGTATAAATACACATGGGATACTGTGGGAAGATAGGAGACACCTGGTGGGGGGTGGAGACAAGCACAAAGACAGGTGAAACAGATCAAGGTGTGACAATGCTAATCACCGAAACTGGGGGATTCTGGACAGAATACCCCAGAAGTTATTATGGCCTCTGTATCAAAGCCGAAACGAAAACACACAAAAAAAAACGTTCCCAAAATGGAAGAGAAATAAATCAACCTAAAACATTAAAATTATTTCATCCAATTGATCAAACATGATAAATATTAGAAAACACCTTTTTTTTGTGTCTGACAAAATGTAGCATTAAACCATTTCCAACTCACTTGAATATATATATATATAATTTCCAACTCCTTGCGTCAATTAACGTGGTCCTCAAAATGTACACATTATCTACAATTTTCATAAAATTTAACATGTCAAAAGTAAAGAGCCGTTCTGTGAGTTTGTGTGGCCTATCACTTTGAAGCTGAGCCATTGTTGCTCCTAGACCTTTCCACTTCACAATAACAGCACTTACAATTGAACAGGGAAGCTCTAGAGGGGCAGACATTTGACAAACTGACTTGTTAGAAAGGTGGAATCCTATGATGGTGCCATGTTAAAAGTAATTCTACTGCCAATGTTATCTATGGAGATTGCATGGTTGTGTGCTCAATCGTATACACCTGTCAGCAACAGGTGTGACTGAAATAGCCAAATCCACTCATTTGAAGGACTGTCCACCTACTTTTTTATACTTAGTGTATATATATAATTTCCAACTCCTTGGATCAATTAATATGGTACTCAAAATGTACAAGGCATCTGCAATTTAAAAAATCTTAACCAGGAGCCAGGTTTCAGGAGTGGGTTTGATGATGAGATTAAAGCTAAAAGAAAAGTAGAATGCTGAAATACTGTGCTTGGGATCACACACACTAATAAAAGCTCAGCAGTTCAGTGTAGCCAGGTTGGGTTTCCTCCACCAATCAAGAGTTCATATCATTTAAAATAAAACATTTAACAAAAATGTTCTATAAGATGTCCTAAACAAAACATATTCTAGAAGAACTTCTAAATAAAATATGTTCGAGAAGCCATTCTAAACAAAACATGTTCAAAAGCTGTTCTAAACAAAACATATTCTAGAAGCCGTTCTAAACAAAACATGTTCTAGAAGCCGTTCTAAACAAAACATATTCTAGAAGCACTTCTAAACAAAACATGTTCTAGAAGACGTTCTAAACAAAAGGTGTTCAGAAGCTGTTCTAAACAAAACATCTTCCAGAAGCCGTTCTAAACAAAACGTGTTCAGAAGCTGTTCTAAACAAAACATATTCTAGAAGCACTTCTAAACAAAACATGTTCTAGAAGACGTTCTAAACAAAAGGTGTTCAGAAGCAGTTCTAAACAAAACATCTTCCAGAAGCCGTTCTAAACAAAACATGTTCTAGAAGCAGTTCTAAACAAAACATTTCCTAGAATCCGTTCTAAACAATATATGTTCTAGAAGCAGTTCTAAACATAACATTCTAGAAGCAGCTCTAAAAATGAGGGGAACCAGAGGACACAAACACATGAACAACAGAAGATCAGAATAAAGCAGCAACAGGTACGTGTGCACTACATATCAGAAACACTACATATCTAAGTCAGAAACACTACATATCTAAGTCAGAAAACACATTATACTGCATTTAATAATACACACCTTCCAATTAGTATGTACAGTTGAAGTCGGAAGTTTACGTATACCTTAGCCAAATATATTTAAATTACGTTTTTTCACAATTCCTGATATTTAATCCTAGCAAAAATCCCCTGTCATAGGCCAGTTAGGATCAGCACTTTATTTTAAGAATGTGAAATGTCAGAATAATAGTAGAGAGAATTATTTATTTCAGCTTTTATTTCTTTCATCACATTCCCAGTGGGTCAGAAGTTTACATACACTCAATTAGTGTTTGGTAGCATTGCCTTTAAATTGTTTAACTTCGATCAAACGTTTTGGGTGAATTTTGGCCCATTCCTCCTGACAAAGCTGGTGTAATTGAGTCAGGTTTGTAGGCCTCCTTGCTCACACACGCTTTATCAGTTCTGCCCACAAATGTTCTATAAGATTGTGGTCAGGGCTTTGTGATGGCCACTCCAATACCTTGACTTTGTTGTCCTTTAGCCATTTTGCCAAACTTTGGAAGAATGCTTGGGGTCATTGTGCATTTGGAAGACCCATTTGCGATCAAACTTCCTGACTGATGTCTTGAGATGTTGCTTCAATATATCCACATAAGTTTCTGTCCTCATGATGCCATCTATTTTGTGAAGTGCACCAGTCCCTCCTGCAGCAAAGCACCCCCACAACATGATGTTGCCACCCCCATGCTTCACGGTTGGGATGGTGTTCTTCGGCTTGCAAGCATCCCCCTTTTTCCTCCAAACATACCAATGGTGATTATGGCCAAACAGTTCTATATTTATTTAATCAGACCAGAGAACATTTATACAAAAAGTACGATCTTTGTCCCCATGTGCATTTGCAAGCCGTAGACTGGCTTTTTCATGGAGGTTTTGGAGCAGTGGCTTCTTCCTTGCTGAGCGGCCTTTCAGGTTATGTCGATATGTCGATATAGGAGTCGTTTTACTGTGGATATAGAGACTTTTGTACCTGTTTCCTCCAGCATCTCCACAAGGTCCTTTGCTGTTGTTCTGGGATTGATTTTCACTTTTCGCACCAAAGTACATTCATCTCTAGGAGACAGAACGCGTCTCCTTCCTGAACGCTATGACGAATGCGTGGTCCCATGGTGTTTATACTTGCTTACTATTGTTTTTACAGATGAACGTGGTACCTTCAGGCATTTGGAAATTGCTCCCAAGGCTGAACCAGACTTGTTGAGGTCTACAATTATTTTAGTCAGTGTGGATGTCTGTCAGAGTGGGCTGGGCGCGAGGGGACAGGGTTCTGCAGACATTAGATGGGATTAGGAGGAAGCAACAGGTGTGTTTTTATTGAAGATGCTGACAGGTCACTGTGTCAGTCTACTAGAGGAGAAAACAGAGTGAGAGACTGAGAAAGCGTGAGAGAAAGAGTGAGAGAGAGAGATGGAGGCAGTGAGAGAGAGGAGTGAGAGAGAGACAGTATTTATGCTGCAGTAGTTTATGTGTCAGGGGGCTAGGGTCAGTTTGTTATATCTGGAGTACTTCTCCTGTCCTATTCGGTGTCCTATGTGAATCTAAGTGTGCGTTCTCTAATTCTCTCCTTCTCTCTCTCGGAGGACCTGAGCCCTAGGACCATGCCCCAGGATTACCTGACATGATGACTCCTTGCTGTCCCCAGTCCACCTGGCCGTGCTGCTGCTCCAGTTTCAACTGTTCTGCCTTCTTATTATTCAAACATGCTGATCATTTATGAACATTTGAACATCTTGGCCATGTTCTGTTTTAATCTCCACCCGGCACAGCCAGAAGAGGACTGGCCACCCCACATATGCTCTCTCTAATTCTCTCTTTTTTTCTCTCTCTCTCGGAGGACCTGAGCCCAAGGACCATGCCCCAGGACTACCTGACATGATGACTCCTTGCTGTCCCCAGTCCATCTGACTGTGCTGCTGCTCCAGTTTCAACTGTTCTGCCTTATTATTATACGACCATGCTGGTCATTTATGAACATTTCAACATCTTGGCCATGTTCTGTTATAATCTCCACCCGGCACAGCCAGAAGAGGACTGGCCACCCCACATCAGCTGATGTACGAAGGGCTATATAAATACATTTGATTTGATTTGATTTGATTTGATGTGTGTGAGAGAGAGAGACGGACATAGTCAGGGAGGGTTAGAGGGAGTGTGAGAGAAACTGCATCGAGAGCCACCAGAATTGAGAATTGGACGGTACCAACAGAGAGGTGATGGAACCCATGGGTGATGTTCTCCACCTGTTAGTCATCTTGTCCTTGTTGGAGAAGGGCAATGCCAAAGTAGAAGACTTCAAAGCAGCAGGAGCCACAGCATCATTGGAGGGCTGATAAGATCTCTCTCTCTCTCTCTCTCTCTCTCTCTCTCTCTCTGTGTGTGCGTGTGAGATTCTGTCCACATGTATGACTAAGTGTTCGTGAGAGAGAGTTTATTTACTCTGACAGGTTAACCACAGACAGTGTGATGATCCAACTATGCTTTAGGTACACGCACACACACACACACACACACACACACACACACACACACACACACACACACACACACACACACACACACACACACACACACACACACACACACACACACACACACACACACACACACACACACACACACGCACAAACACACACACACACACACACACGCACACACACACACACACACACACACACACACAGGCATTGGCTATGATCCACGTGGTAGTCGGCCAACATATCCCCTGTCCTGACTGCACTAGGGATCTCTCTATCCATGACTCCTGCTCTGATGTCACCACCGCTCTGAGGGCCTCAGCTGACTTCACACAGGTAAAGTCTCTTTAGCCAAAACGTTAGTCAGATCAATCCACAGCAAGAATAAGCTATTTGTATAGTTTATCTTCCATTAGCCAGCACCTCACATAAAGATTGTACATTCTTTACTTCACACAGGAGCCAAACACAGGAGCCAACACCTCCACCTGTTCCCCACCCATCATGGCCGTCATTGGGGCCTCTTCCTCTGAGATTTCCATCGCTGTTGCCTGGCAACTTAACCTGGAGCTCATTCCTCAGGCAAGCAGTCCAATCCCACCCACAAAGTGACGATCGAAGGAGCACAACACCAAGAGTGCCTTCATGAAGAACGTGTTTGAGTATTCCAGAAAGGGCATTACTGTCTCTAGCTCTGTCTCTGAGATTTCAGTCTCTCAGACAGAAGGGTATCGCATCAGTCACCCTTACTCCATCAGTTCACCTTCCTTCTTCATGTCTCCTCCACCAATAGAACCCACAGCACATCAGAACTGCTGGTTCGTTGACCAGAACATTCAGAGCATTGACACTGCAACCCATTGCACCGTCGTAGACCATGGAGTGTTTGTCACAGGTCAGCTGACTCGACCACACCGTCTGAGGAGAAGCATGAGCCTATGAGTGGAGTGGACCAGTGTCTGGAACTTTTACATCTTACAGTACATCACACAGTGTGTCTCTGTGATCCTATCTTTGGTTTGACTGTTCCCATTTTGCTTAGTCTACTGGTATGTTTTTTACCCAAGTGGGTTGTTTTTACATTCAAGTCAATTTGGGTAACACTTTATTTTGACACTGATATGGACATGACAGTGTCATAAACAAACAAACTCTGTCAAACTCTGTTAAGCGTCAATGGTGTACAGGGTTGATTTATTTCTGAACTGCATATGGGGCGGCAGGTATCCTAGTGGTTAGAGCATTGGACAAGTAACTGAAAGGTTGCTAGATTGAATCCCCGAGCTGACAAGGTAAAACTCTGTCCTTCTGCCCTGAACAAGGCAGTTAATCCACTGTTCCTAGGCCGTCATTGAAAATAAGAATTTGTTCTTATCTAACTTGCCTAGTTAAATAAAGGTAAAATATGAATGAATAATAAATACGATTTCTATACTGTGTGAAATGTTCTAACTAAGTATCATGGAGGATGTTGGCATTTGCTGTGGATATGTTGTGTGTTGGATCCCTGAATAGTCCATTTCTATGTGTAATACAAACAGCATTTCTATCTATTATGGGAGCTGATCCAGCATGACACAAATTAGATATATTGAAAACATGTATACAATGAATGCTATAGTTTGAATTTCTGTCACTGTTTCTTAATGCATGATTGGTTTGAATGGAATAGAATTGAATTTGTTTTGGGCAACAGATATATACAACAAAATGTACAATGTGGACCCAGAGGATATCACTTGAAAGTATTCATTCAAACGCTTGTTTCCAAAGTGGTGCTCGATGGTACAAACAATAACACATATAATGATTAAAAGACAAGACAAAATTACAAACAACCACAAATACAATCATTTATTTTAACATCCTAAAAAGTGGCACTACTCACTGTGCTTCTCCCTAACATTAAAATCCACAATCTATTAATCTATTAATTGCACATCATACCGATCCTTCAAATAAATCCACCTGACCAGCAGTAGGGGGGGGCACAAGGAGCAGTGGAGTGGTTTCTCTTACTTAGACAACCTTGTAGAAATTAAAAACTTTGCCCTCTTTTTAAAGCTATTTTCTCCAATAAAGGCTATTCCATAAACAAATACCTATATGGAAAAACATGCTCCTCGCAGTACTGTTTACTCCTGGGATTTTACAAGACATATCACTAGCTCTGGTATTGTGACTGTGTTGGTTATAGACCATATCATTGTGGTTTTTCATGTAACTTGAGGCACGATCATTTAAGACTAAATTTAAGTTGGTCCACTCTGGACTCCAACAAGCCCACCTCCCGGAACTGCTGTACCCCTATGTGGGTCCTAGGGGGAATGTTCAGCATATACCTGATAGCATTCTTTTGTATGACCTGCATTCTCTTTTTCAGATGTTTTGATAGTCCACTATACCAAGCAGAGCAGGCATTATCAAAATGACACTGAATCAAGGTTGAGACAAGCAGTATCTTAACGTTAATGTTAAAATATCTAGTGTCAGTTGACATTCTTGAAGTTTTTAAATACTTCTAAATACCTTGAAATCTATTTCCACAAATCTATGTATTTTGCAGAACCCACCTGATGAGCACACCTATGCTGTCTCTTTAGGCTGCAGGCCTAATGCCACGGTGACACAGGAAGAAAGAGAGAGAGAGAGACAGAGAGAGCTGCTGGCATTTTCCCAGTGCCCAAACACATGTGCTTGTAGTAACTGTACTACACTGAGCTCTTCCCTCCATAGTCTGGAGCTCTGTCCTTCAAAGCTCAAATATCCTGGGCTCTACGGTAGTAGAACATTCCATGAATGAACTCTGGGCTTCTGCTCTGCTGCTGAACAGTAGTCTCAGAAACCTGACCCAAGGCAAACAGTACAGGCTGAGGTCTGGTTTCAATGACAAACTCTTTTGGCAACATCGATAAGGTGAAAAAAAATCAGACAGACAACTATCTCAACAAATCACGAGGAAGACATGCCAGAACGGCAAGATCTGAAACCAAAGTTTGCAGTAAAAACCTTTGCATTCGTATTAGTGAAAGTAGTTGATCCAAACTAGCCACTTGCAAAATGAACTTATTCCAAATAACCTCTGTTCTCCCCATCTTGCTAGCTGCTATTTTAGATTTTATTCAGGCAGATAGGGTAGGGACGTAGGCAGTGACGCTGTTCTTCTGTGCCAAAAGAGTCCGTTATTGAAACTAGACCCTAGTCACTGCCGAGAACAGCATGACTGCTCTATATCTCTATGTCTTTGTGGTACAAGGGCTGTTTGTAGACCAGAGAGCACATTTCTGTGCAAACGGATAGGCCCAAATCCATAATAGTAACTCAAGAATTCACAAAAATCTTCCATTGACATCAGTGCATTAATAACAATAAGTTTGAATTAAGTGCGCACATCTGAAGATACGTTTCATCTCATCTCTGTTGTCTCCTTCTCATCAGTAACTCCAGTGAACTTCTACCCCTGTCCCTGCCATTGTCACCAGACTTATCAATAATTTCAAGCTGATGTTGACTTTGGCCATGGTCAGAGCATCAACACTGTGTATCATGGTTAAATTGTGACTGACTGATATACTGATATAATAATGAGTAGTTATTTATGATGCAAGGTGATTTGTAGATCAGTCTGTCTCAACTCGCCTTCAAAGTTAGCTGCAATGCTTTGACTTGACCAGGTTTTTGAGATGTGAGTCATTGAGGAAATGTTGAAAATTAAGTCTATGAAGCCAAACAACAGGTGATAATGACTGCAAAAATCATTGGAACGAGGAAACAAACTATTCACAATGTCAGATTTCTTTTTCAGACGCATGCAAACCGACAGACATTCAAAGGGTCACACGGATACAAAGATTCCTAAAGATAATGACAGATCATAATGGTCTTTGCTTGAGTGAGCTGATAACAGCTTTTGGGAAATCTGTCATTTAGTTTCTTCTACATAGAGAATTCCCCATTCTGAACCTGCCTGTCTGGTTGTGACACAATGACACCAAGAGGAGAGAGACAGGGAGAGGGAGAGAGAAAGAAGGGGTAGAGAAAGATTAAAAGAGGGAGAGAAATAGAGAGTTGGTGAGTTGGAGAGAGGGTGACAGGTGACCCTCAGGATATTTCCTTGTGATAGCCTTGAGATTAGAGGTAGTGTCAAAATGAAACCATGATCTCTCTATGTCAAGAAAATCTTTATCAAGAATGTTTGTCCTCATCATTTCATGATGATGATACCATCACTAAGTACATAACAGCTAAATAAATATGTCATGAAGAGTTCCACAAAAAGTCAGTTTACACCATTCTCACACTTCGAACCCATCTCAACAGACCATCAACTAAATTCTGGTTAACTGATACTGGACAAATACTACAATGAAATAGGATATGGATGGAATTCTTCTCTTAGAACGCCTAGTCACTGACACTAAGGAAATAATCGCCCGTGAGCAGGAAGAGTCAGCTTTAACTGGTGGGAGTGTTTATACTTTACTATTCTATGACAGCAATCCTAATTCTGGATTGCTAATCAACTTGTTTGTGAGAAAATGTGACAATGTGTTATGAATAGGGATAGTTTAGGTGTTTTTTTGTGTGGATCACAACAGTTAGAACAGCAAGGCAAAATATGCAAGCTCTGTAGACCTGCTATCATGATGTGAACAAAAAATATGCTTCCACTGTCACACATAAAAATACAATAAACAACACAGTTTCCTTTGATGGGACCAATTCAGAGACGCGGTATAGTGTTGTGAAGTTCTCGTTGTTGTTTTACAGTGGTTGTCTACAGTCCTGTGACGTATGACACTCTCATGTAGACTCCTACCAGTTACTTCTCGTGATCACACTGAGGTTGAGTTAAGGGAAATGGCTGTGGGGGTGGAACTGGATCAGCTGCATAGACAGCACCCACACACTGAACGTGTCTGAAGGTATGCTTCTGTCACACATAGTGGAAAAAGCTGTTCTGATAACAGGGTCAGGACAGGGTCTATTATTAGGTCCTCTGTGTGCGTGGTGTGTGTGTGTGTGTGTGTGTGTGTGTGTGTGTGTGTGTGTGTGTGTGTGTGTGTGTGTGTGTGTGTGTGTGTGTGTGTGTGTGTGTGTGTGTGTGTGTGTGTGTGTGTGTGTGTGTGTGTGTGTGTGTGTGTGTGTGTGACAAAATCCACTAAATGTCATCCGACAAGGGTAACAGATAATTGTATTTATTTATTCTTCATTGTTTTACAGTCAAGTCCTCATTAACCCCTCATAGAATAGCCAGACAACAGCTCCATGAGTAACACAGTGCAGCTTCACACACAGCCTTCTGTGTTCCATTGGGTTAAAGGAAACAGAATCACAATGGTGGCATACGGTAATCATCTAAACTAGGGCATTCTGGACAGAATACCCCAGAAGTCCTTATAGCCTCTGTATCAGAGCCAAAATGAAAACACAAAACAATTCCCAAATGGGGGAGAAATAAACCAACCTAAAACGTAAAATTATATATCATCCAATCGTACAAACATGAGAAATATTAGATGTGATATTAGATTAATGTGTCTGACAAAATGTAGCACTAAACAGTTTCCATCTCACATAAATATACACTACCGGTCCAAAGTTTTAGAATACCTACTCATTCAAGGGTTTTTCTTTATTTTTTAAATTATTTTCTACATTGTAGAATACTAGTTAAGACATCAAAACTAGGAAATAACACATATGGAATTATATAGTAACCAAAAAGTCAAACAAATCAAAATATATTTTATATTTGAGATTCTTCAAATAGCCACCCTTTGCCTTGATGACAGCTTTGCACACTCTTGGCATTCTCTCAACCAGCTTCACCTGGAATTCTTTTCCAACAATCTTGAAGGAGTTCCCACATTTGCTGAGCACTTGAGCACTGGCTGCTTTTACTTCACTCTGCGGTCCAACTCAACCCATCTCAATTGGGTTGAGGTTGGGTGATTGTGGAGGCCAGGTTATCTGATGCAGCACTCCATTACTCTCCTTCTTGGTCAAATAGCCCTTACACAGCCTGGAGGTGTGTTTTGGGTCATTGTCCTGTTGAAAAACAAATGATAGTCCTACTAGGCACAAAACACATGGGATGGCGTATTGCTGCAGAATGCTTTGGTAGCCATGCTGGTTAAGTGTACCTTAAATTCTAAATAAATCACAGACACTGTCACCAGCAAAGCACCCCCTCACCATCACACCTCTTCCATGCTTCAAGGTGGGAACCACACATGCGGAGATCATCCGGTCACCTACTCTGCGTCTCACAAAGACACAGCGGTTGGAATAAAAAATCTCAAATTTGGACTAATCAGACCAAAGGACAGATTTCCACAGGTCTAATGCCCTCATGTTTCTTGGGCCAAGCAAGTCTCTTCCACTTTTTGGTGTCCTGTGGTAGTGTTTGCTTTGCAGCAAATCGACCATGAAGGTCTGATTCACACAGTCCGCTCTGAACAGTTGATGTTGAGATGTGTCTGTTACTTGAACTCCGTGAAGCAATCTGAGGTGGTTACCTCTAATGAACTTATACTCTGCAGCAGAGGTAACTCTGGGTCTTCCTTTCCTGTTGCGGTTCTCATGAGAGCCAGATTCTTCATAGGGCCTGATGATTTTTGCGACTGCACTTGAAGAAACTTTCAAAGTTCTTAAAATGTTCCATATTGACTGACTTTCATGTCTTAATGTAATGATGGACTGTCGTTTCTCTTTGCTTATGTGACCTGTTCTTGCCATATTATGGACTTGGTCTTTTACCAAATAAGGCTATCTTCTGCATACCACCCCTACCTTGTCACTTCACAACTGATTGGCTCACAACTGATTGGCTCAAGATAACTTTTAACAAGGCACACCTGTTAATTGAAATGCCTTCCAGGTGACTAGCTGGTTGAGAGTATGCAAAGATTGTGCAAAGCTGTCATCAAAGCAAATGGTGGCTACTTTGAAGAATCTCAAATATAAAATATATTTTGATTTGTTTAACACTTTTTGGGTTACTGTCACATCGGTATGAAGGATCGGGAGACAGGCGCAGGAATTACAGCGTACCGTGTAAAGGCACAGGGATGAAGACCAAGCAAACACGTTTACAAAACACAGGGTAGAAACCCAAACAAAAGAGCGAGGAGTGCCTCGAATAAATACACAATTGCACAATGATTATCACATGAGATGAGACCTGTAATCACAATATACGTGGCATGAAAGCCAAAACAACGCACACACATATATATATATATATATAATTTCTTACATATAATTTCTTACATTTATAGATAATATACAGAGCAATTTCTATCTTTGTGCATGTACATTAGATAGAGGTGAATTGTGTTGCTTCGGCCGCCTATTGTGACTCACTTGTAGGGCGTGCTGGTAGCATATGACAGCACGTTCGATTGTGCATCAAGAATTCAGCATAGCAAGTTGTATGAAGGTCTGGTTATTAAATGGGTACATAGTTCAATAGTAATATCCTCTAAAACTCTCTGGTGACAAACAAACTTTGCTCCCTGTTTCCAATTGTCCACATGGCTGGGAGAACCTATTCAAGTAAGTAAATACATTTTGAAAATGTAAAAAAAACTATATATTATTTGCTAACTAGCTACAGTGCAGGCTAACTCAAATGAGCTGCTAAATGAGCTAACGTAAACTCACCCCATTCCGTACAAATGTGCGCAACCGCGACATTCAAATTAGGCTACAAAGAAAACTAATGGGACTGTAGCGACTTTGTTGACTTCAAAATCTGGGTTGTGAACTAGGTTTCTATTCAACTATGATCGACATGGTAATGGCTCTATAGCATTGGAGAAAAGTTTTAAAAAACTGACCCTGGTAATGGCTCTATAGCATTGGAGAAAAGTTTTAAAAAACTGACCCTCCAATACATCGTGACGTGTCATGCCGTAACGTACAGCACTCATAAATCAACTATTTCTGTCTTACAGCCTCTCTCCACCAGGTGTAGCACTTCTCTCATCGTTTAAAAACAAGAAATGGACAGTGGGGGGTGTAAGGGGGGATACCTAGTCATTTTATGCATCATCACTGCAAGCGATCATGACTTTCAAAAGCCGCTGTTTACTTCTGAAGATCACTTTAGCACCGCCCTAAAAACCCGATTCAAATTTGACACAAACCTTCAAATAGGTATGTAATGACACATTATATAAACTTTTTACAGTTTTTTATTTACATTTTAGAGGCAATAAGGTGATAAGTTGGACAGATAGAGTGAAAAAAAACAGTTTACCGACACATCTCCTCTCCTTCTCACTATCACGCATTAGTTTCGCTTCCCCACCCGCCATTTTTAAAAAGACCCGACGGAGCTCATTGCCTCCTTGAATTATGCAGAAACGGGCAGCTTGGAGGTCATGTCATTAATTTTGTTGTAAAGGAGAGAAATTGTGCTTTACAATGGTATTGACATTACAGTTGATCTGGAAGTATTACGTTTTTGGGGCGCTAAAATAAGGTCAATTGTACGGACCAAGGCGGTGTACTAAAGTGAGTGAGTTTAGGTTAGCTAGTTGGCTTCAACTTCACATACTGTAGATAGCTAGCTAATTGAATTAAATATCATCAGCTACCTAACTTCATATTAGCTAGCTATATTGATGTATTCATTACTGTAAAAAAACAAACTCCAAATGCATTTGTAGGTAGCTAGCTAACAGCCATGGAGGAGGGTGAAAGGATAGCCGTAAAAGTGAGAGAGTAGGCTATTCTGGATAGGGAAGGTACTTTTGTGTAGTTCCTGTCCCTAGAAGTGAGAACGGAGATAATAGCAACATAATAGTCAGTGCGGTGTAATTTGACTATAATGAAGTTTGTTTCTTGTGATGTTTTCTGTCTTCAAATAAAGAGCGCTATGAAATCCCGTCTACATATGAAGAGGTCCCAATGAAGAACAGTAGTTCACAGTCCTGGTCCGGGGGACTACGGATCCGCAGTCAAATGACCACCCCTCATCACTGTCAAACGCTCCCTAAAACACTTCTGTGAGCTGGCCTTTCTAATCGACCTGGCCCGGGTATCCTGGAAGGATATTGACCTCATCCCGTCAGTTGAGGATGCCTGGTCATTCTTTAAAAGTAACTTCCTCACCATTTTAGATAAGCACGCTCCGTTCAAAAATTGCAGAACTGAGAACAGATATAGCCCTTGGTTCACTCCAGACCTGACTGCCCTCGACCAGCACAAAAACATCCTGTGGCGGACTGCAATAGCATCAAATAGTCCCCGCGATATGCAACTGTTCAGGGAAGTCAGGAACCAAGACACGCAGTCAATCAGGGAAGCAAAGGCCAGCTTCTTCAGGCAGAAATTTGCATCCTGTAGCTGCATCCCCTAACTCCAAAAACTTCTGGGACACTGTAAAGTCCATGGAGAAGAAGAGCACCTCCTCCCAGCTGCCCACTGCACTGAGGGTAGGTAACACGGTCACCACCGATAAATCCATGATTATCGAAAACTTCAACAAGCATCCCCCCCCCCCCCCGCAGCTACTCGCCCAAGCCTCTCCAGGTTCTCCTTTACCCAAATCCAGATAGCAGATGTTCTGAAAGAGCTGCAAAACCTGGACCCGTACAAATCAGCTGGGCGTGACAATCTGGACCCTCTATTTCTGAAACTATCCGCCGCAATTGTCACAACCCCTATTACCAGCCTGTTCAACCTCTCTTTCATATCGTCTGAGATCCCCAAGGATTGGAAAGCTGCCGCAGTCATCCCCCTCTTCAAAGGGGGAGACACCCTGGACCCAAACTGTTACAGACCTATATCCATCCTGCCCTGCCTATCTAAGGTCTTCGAAAGCCAAGTCAACAAACAGGTCACTGACCATCTCGAATCCCACCATACCTTCTCCGCTGTGCAATCTGGTTTCCGAGCCGGTCACGGGTGCACCTCAGCCACGCTCAAGGTACTAAACGATATCATAACCGCCATCGATAAAAGACAGTACTGTGCAGCCGTCTTCATTGACCTTGCCAAGGCTTTCGACTCTGTCAATCACCATATTCTTATCGGCAGACTCAGTAGCCTGGGTTTTTAATGACTGCCTTGCCTGGTTCACCAATTACTTTGCAGACAGAGTTCAGTGTGTCAAATTGGAGGGCATGCTGTCCGGTCCTCTGGCAGTCTCTATGGGGGTGCCACAGGGTTCAATTCTCGGGCCGACTCTTTTCTCTGTATATATCAATGATGTTGCTCTTGCTGCGGGCGATTCCCTGATCCACCTCTACGCAGACGACACCATTCTGTATACTTCTGGCCCGTCCTTGGACACTGCTATCTAACCTCCAAACAAGCTTCAATGCCACACAACACTCCTTCCGTGGCCTCCAACTGCTCTTAAACGCTAGTAAAACCAAATGCATGCTTTTCAACCGTTCTCTGCCTGCACCCGCACGCCCGACTAGCATCACCACCCTGGATGGTTCCGACCTAGAATACGTGGACATCTATAAGTACCTAGGTGTCTGGCTAGACTGTAAACTCTCCTTCCAGACTCATATCAAACATCTCCAATCTAAAATCAAATCTAGAGTCGGCTTTCTATTCCGCAACAAAGCCTCCTTCACTCACGCCGCCAAACTTACCCTATTAAAACTGACTATCCTACCGATCCTCGACTTCGGCGATGTCATCTACAAAATAGCTTCCAATACTCTACTCAGCAAACTGGATGCAGTTTATCACAGTGCCATCCGTTTTGTTACTAAAGCACCTTATACCACCCACCACTGCGACCTGTATGCTCTAGTCGGCTGGCCCTCGCTACATATTCGTCGCCAGACCCACTGGCTCCAGGTCATCTACAAGTCCATGCTAGGTAAAGCTCCGCCTTATCTCAGTTCACTGGTCACGATGGCAACACCCACCCGTAGCACGCGCTCCAGCAGGTGTATCTCACTGATCATCCCTAAAGCCAACACCTCAATTGGCCGCCTTTCGTTCCAGTTCTCTGCTGCCTGTGACTGGAACGAATTGCAAAAATCGCTGAAGTTGGAGACTTTTGTCTCCCTCACCAACTTCAAAAATCTGAGCAGCTAACCGATCGCTGCAGCTGTACATAGTCTATCGGTAAATATCCCACCCAATTTTACCTACCTCATCCCCATACTGTTTATATTTATGTACTTTTTCTGCTCTTTTGCACACCAATATCTCTACCTGTACATGACCATCTGATCATTTATCACTCCAGTGTTAATCTGCAAAATTTGTAATTATTCGCCTACCTCCTCATGCCTTTTGCACACAATGTATATAGACTCTCTTTTTTTCTACTGTGTTATTGACTTGTTAATTGTTTACTCCATGTGTAACTCTGTGTTGTCTGTTCACACTGCTATGCTTTATCTTGGCCAGGTCGCAGTTGCAAATGAGAACTTGTTCTCAACTAGCCTACCTGGTTAAATAAAGGTGAAATATTTTTTTTTTTAATTTCATAAATAAAAAAGGGATGCACATTGTTGTTTTTGCCTTAGCACTGCACAGCTGATTCAAATGATCAACTTAGATTCAAGCTTCAAGGGGTATTTATGTATGAATTTGTGATGCTATCCTTGATATGATCCTGTTATTGTCACATGCTAGACATGCACATATGTGTCCATGCATCTATCAATCCAACGTTACCTTGATTTGTTATCAGGGATATTATACTTTAGTAATCCACAATGACCTGGTGATGTAAAAGTCTAATAATTACATTGTCTCCCACATTCCTACAGATACCTTGTAACTGGAGATTCCTTCAAAACGAATGCCTACAGTTAACCTGTAGGGCACTGCAAGGTTGGGTGACCAGGGCCATCTGGGACTGCCTCCTGGAGGAATTCAGATTTGTGAAGGCTACCTGTGTCCTGCATAAGTCCATGGCAGACTTGTTTACGTGCTGCTGTGCGTTTTGTTTCTAACCTTAATTTGCTACCTGACAACTTTACAGTTTTGACTTTTTAATTACCGTTTATATTTTTAGTTTACCCCTCACTCAACTTTTCTTTATTTTTTCTACTTTTTTGGACGTGGTTCGTCAGGACCTCCACCAGCCGAAGCTAAGTAGTAACATTAACATGATGCTTTATCTAGACGTGGTTCGTCAGGACCTCCACCAGCCGAAGCTAAGTAGTAACATTAACATGATGCTTTATCTGGACGTGGTTCGTCAGGACCTCCACCAGCCGAAGCTAAGTAGTAACATTAACATGATGCTTTATCTAGACGTGGTTCGTCAGGACCTCAACCAGCCGAAGCTAAGTAGTAACATTAACATGATGCTTAATCTAGACGTGGTTCGTCAGGACCTCAACCAGCCGAAGCTAAGTAGTAACATTAACATGATGCTTTATCTGGACGTGGTTCGTCAGGACCTCCACCAGCCGAAGCTAAGTAGTAACATTAACATGATGCTTTATCTGGACGTGGTTCGTCAGGACCTCCACCAGCCGAAGCTAAGTAGTAACATTAACATGATGCTTTATCTGGACGTGGTTCGTCAGGACCTCCACCAGCCGAAGCTAAGTAGTAACATTAACATGTCATCTTATTGCAGTCGCTTCACTCATAATATACAGGAGAACGATCGCCTTATGGCGAGGACAGCTGTGCTGCAAGCCCAGCTTCAGACTCAATCGTTAGGCAAGGGTCATTTCAGTGTAGGAAAGGATGAAACAGCATCTGTGCCATCAGTAAGTACAGATAGTAGTATAAATCCTCTCGCATGGTCCCCTCAGCTAGACAACTTTCTCATGGCTTCTGGAGGGAAATGCTGTAGGAATGCTCAACCGGTGTCGCTCACTCAGCAGACAGAAACGTTCAACCGGTTCTCCCCATTAAGCAGTGAGTCTGAGTCAGAGGCCGAGCCTTCTCTGGTCTCTACTCCTCCCGTTACGGGGTCTGAGACGCCGAAGCCTCCCACCATTAGCTCTGACAAATTGAAAACCCTAGTTATTGGCGTTTCCATTACCTGCAGTATTAGACTTAAAATGAATCATCCAGAGATCATACATTGTTTACCAGGGGGCAGGGCTACCGACGTTAAGGCTAATCTGAAGATGGTGCTGGTTAAAGCTAAAACTGGCGAGTGTAGAGAGTATAGGGATATTGTTATCCACATCGGCATCAACGATGTTAGGATGAAACAGTCAGAGGTCACCAAGCACAACATTTCTTCAGCGTGTAAATCAGCTAGAAAGATGTGTCAGCATTGAGTAATTGTCTCTAGCCCCCTCCCAGTTAGGGGGAGTGATGAGCTCTACAGCAGTCTCACAACTCAATCGCTGCTTGAAAACTGTTTTCTGCCCCTCCCAAAAGATAGAATTTGTAGATAATTGACCCTCTTTTTGGGACCAAACCTGGCCTGTTGAGGAGTGACTGACTCCATCCTAGCTGGAGGGGTGCACTCATCTTATCTACGAACATAGACAGAGCTCTAACTCCCCTAGCCCCACAAGAAATAGGGTGCAGGACAGGCAGCTGGTAGCCAGCCTGCCAGCTTAGTGGAGTCTGCCACTAGCACAGTCAGTGTAGTCAGCTCAGCTATCCCCATTGAGACCGTATATGTGTCTCGACCTAGGTTGGGCAAAATTAAACATGGCGGTGCTCGCCTTAGCAATCTCACTTGAATAAAGATCTCCTCCATTCCTGCCATTATTGAAAGAGATTGTGATACCTTTTCACACCCTGACTTTAGAGATCCTTTTTATGTCTCTATTTTGGTTTGGCCAGGGCGTAAGTTGGGGTGGGCATTCTATGTTTTGTGTTTCTATGATTTTCTATTTCTATGTTTTGACCGGGTATGGTTCTCAATCAGGGACAGCTGTCTATTATTGTCTCCGATTGGGAACCATACTTAGGTCCCCTTTTTCCCACCTGTGTTTGTGGGAGGTTAACTTTGTTTGATGGCACATAGCCTGAAGCTTCACGGTTTGTTTGGTATTGTTTATTGTTTTGTCGGCGTCATTTCTTAAATAAAGTTAAATGTATGCTCACCACGCTGCACCTTGGTCCTGATCCTTCAACAGCCGTGACATACCTCACATCTCAAAATAGGGCTACTTAATGTTAGATCCCTCACTTCCAAGGCAGTTATAGTCAATGAACTAATCACCGATCATAATCTTGATGTGATTGGCCTGACTGAAACATGGCTTAAGCCTGATGAATTTACTGTGTTAAATGAGGCCTCACATCCTGGTTACATTAGTGACCATATCTCCCGCGCATCCCGCAAAGGCGGCGGTGTTGCTAACATTTACGATAGCAAATTTTAATTTACAAAAAAAAACAGACGTTTTTGAGCTTTGAGTCATGAAATCTATGCAGCCTACTCAATCACTTTTTATAGCTACTGTTTACAGGCCTCCTGGGCCATATACAGCGTTCCTCACTGAGTTCCATGAATTCCTATCGGACATTGTAGTCATAAAAGATCATATTCACATTTTTGGGGACTTTAATATTCACATGGAAAAGTCCACAGACCCACTCCAAAAGACTTTCGGAGCCATCATCGACTAGCTTGGAAAGACAGTACCGTGCAGTATCGAAGAGCCCTCACTGCTGCCCGATCATCCTATTTTTCCAATTTAATTGAGGAAAATAAGAACAATCCAACATTTATTTTTGATACTGTCGCAAAGCTAACTAAAAAGCAACATTCCCCAAAGGAGGATGGCTTTCACTTCAGCAGTAATAAATGCATTAACTTCTTTGAGGAAAATATCATGATCATTAGAAAGCAAATTACGGACTCCTCTTTAAATCTGCGTGTTCCTCCAAAGCTCAGTTGTCCTGAGTTTGCACAACTCTGCCAGGACCTAGGATCAAGGGAGACACTCGAGTGTTTTAGTATTATATCTCTTGACACAATGATGAAAATAATCATGGCCTCTAAACCTTCAAGCTGCATACTGGACCCTATTCCAAGTAAACTACTGAAAGAGCTGCTTCCTGTGCTTGGCCCTCCTATGTTGAACATAATAAACGGCTCTCTATCCACCGGATGTGTACCAAACTCACTAAAAGTGGCAGTAATAAAGCCTCTCTTGAAAAAGCCAAACCTTGATCCAGAAAATATAAAAAACTATCAGCCTATATCGAATCTCCCATTCCTCTCAAAAATTTTAGAAAAAGCTGTTGCGCAGCAACTCACTGCCTTCCTGAAGACAAACAATGTATACGAAGTGCTTCAGTCTGATTTTAGACCCCATCATAGCATTGAGACTGCACTTGTGAAGGTGGTAAATTACCTTTTAATGGCGTCAGACCGAGGCTCTGCATCTGTCCTCGTGCTCCTAGACCTTAGTGTTGCTTTTGATACCATCGCCACATTCTTTTGGAGAGATTGGAAACCCAAATTGGTCTACACGGACAAGTTCTGGCCTGGTTTAGATCTTATCTGTGGGAAAGATATCAGTTTGTCTCTGTGGATGGCTTGTCCTCTGACAAATCAACTGTACATTTCGGTGTTCCTCAAGGTTCCATCTTAGGACCACTATTGTTTTCATTATATATTTTACCTCTTGGGGATGTCATTCAGAAACACAATGTTAACAGTCACTGCTCTGCGGATGACACACAGCTGTACATTTCGATAACATGGTGAAGCCCCAAAATTGCCCTCCCTGGAAGCCTGTGTTTCAGACATAAGGAAGTGGATGGCTGCAAACATTCTACTTTATACTCGGACAAAACAGAGATGGTTGTTCTAGGTCCCAAGAAACAAAGAGATCTTCTCTTGAATCTGACAATTAATTTCGATGGATGTACAGTCATCTCAAATAAAACTGTGAAGGACCTCAGCGTTACTCTAGACCTTGATCTCTCTTTTGACGAACATGTGTGCCAGAGGAGAAGTCTACTGCTCTGCAGGATATTTCAAGGATGGGGTCCAACAACGCAGCAAGAGATGCAATCCGTGTGCGGGAGATCTTCACCTCCTACTTCTTTGAAGAGGGTGCTGTTCTGTTACAGGAATTAAATTCCTACATGTTTTAATACCCAATTAAAATGAATTTAAGAATTTGTAAGACTATTATTTGCATAAAATGGACAGAGACCAGTCTCAAAATCAATCTGCAGCGTTTATTCTCAAGAGTACTGAACATGATACAGTTTACATGACACAGGTTATAAATTGAAAATGACGTCATTAGTTTTCGTACTACCCCGTCTCATCTCCACTCCAGTACAATGGCTGTATAGTTCTCAAGCTTTCCCACATCGTCTCTCCCAACTTAGATAATTTATGACCCGAGCCAAGGTCTGCCTGTGTAGATAAGCATTCTAGCCAGTCTGACGATAAATTCATTCATTTCTACCAAGGAACAGACAGTCATTGTTCTACTTCTTGATTATAATTACACACATTATATTCAGTACTAGGATAAAAAGAAAATTCATACATATACAGTAACATAATAGTACTCTGATTAGTCAGTCCTGATTGAAATGTATACATAATTAGTCATTATTGATAAAAAATCCCTTAACATGTTCCCTGGCAACACCATAGACTACGCTATGCACAACCAAAGGCTTTTTTAAGAGGCATTCACATTGCAATAAGAGTATTCTTCCATTTACTTAGCTATGTCAACTGCAGGTACTCAATTCCCAGATTCTCTCCCTTTGATTTCTACTTCTCAGGTGAGGTTGCTGTTTAGGTAAGGGTGTGATGTCTGTACACAAACAACCTAGTCTATTTTAAATCACCCATATTGAAAAAATGTAGATCAATTAGACACCCTACAACACACACCTACACACTCATGTATCAATCTGATTGATGGATTGTGTTGTGCAGCAAGCAGGCTCGCGTGTATAAATATGGCTTTTTCCACCTTCAAAGAATAGGCAAGAGAGCCAACCATGGAGAATAGTAAGACACTTCATTATTTCTATAACTACACTATATTGTTTGTCCTCGTGTGTCCGTTCATGTTTTTCAGCATAAAGTACTCTGCAGCCACTTAGTGTGGTGTGGACACCAGGTGAGGCCACACACGCAGATTCCTGTTGAACACTGTCTCTTTAAATACCTTATTTCTCAATAACAGTCTCTCCTTCATGTCATCCCTTTCTCCTCTTCTCCCTAAATCCTTTCGGTTATATCAGCTGTGTCGGTGAACCCCTCCCGCATCTGAACTGGCTACATAGAGGGCACAGCATGATCAGAGGTGAGAGGTCACTTGGTCAGGTCAACAGGAAGTATTATTAAGGAAATGCTTTACATTGAAATACAGATCTTTTTCACTGCCTCCCACACCACCTTCGCGCCGCCCAAAGGTCCCCTGCCCTCTCCGCTTCTCACGCTTTCCTTCCATTGAAATGAATGCGAAGCTGTGTTTCACCCTGCGGCAACCTGTGCTAGTGTATCATGCCCGTCAGTAATGATATCATAATAACTCATGGTGAGATGAAGGAAAAAACTACAGAAGAACTCTGAGAGCCTGTGTTTTTATTCACCTGGAGATTGTTACAGACATACACTGCATCACACGACAGATGCTAGTTACTGAACCTAACCCGTCTGGTCCTGTACTGTGGCTGGCTGGCGGCGCTTCAATAAGGAGTACTTGCACAAGCAGGCCACTGAAACTTTGTCCCAATCCTACCGTAACATTGTCACAGATAATCGTAGACCTGGCTGAATGTTATACTGACTTACGCAGCAAGTTACATGCAGCGCTGTTGCTACACTATGTATCTACATTACTGCAGCCAGTTTCATGCAACTGGTGTCCTGAATGTTATTGTTGTTGTTTTTGTACTTGTTTACCCCTTTTTCTCCCCAATTTTGTGATATCGAATTGGTAGTTAGTCTTGTCCCATTGCTGCAACTCCCGTACGGATCGAACCCGGGTCTGTAGTGACACCTCTAGCAGCACGATGAAGTACCGTAGACCGCAGCACCACTCGGGAGGCCCCTGAATGTTAGTCTAACCTTAATATTGCAGCCAGGGCGAAGGAGTGGAGAGGAGAGGAGCAGATAATAATAATGACACTTTTTGACCATCTTTCTTTCAAATTAGCAGAAAGCCATTTGATCAGAATAATTAAGAATCTCCAGGTCAACCATAGACCATTTCTTTAACGTAAGAGAGACCCCAGAGAAAGAGATGTGCAGCTGCCTTCCAACATAATAATGTCACTGGAATACACATATCATCATTATCATCTTGACACAATGTACATCCTCCACTGACACAGTACAACTACATTGAGGGGACGAAGCTGTTAGCTGATGATTTTGATGAGATCTCACTACTACAGAAGGTGCAGGATATATTTCCATCCAAGCTGTGACCATGATAATTATGCTGTAGGTGACAGTATTGTGCTAGTTGAGTGCCTGGGTTTACATCAATAATGGCTGATCCCATGCTGTGACTCCACTCTCCCAGGGTTTCTTAGGGGGAGGGTGATATCCAAGAACCACATGTCCATTTCACCACACAATGAATAGGTTTCAGACGTGTGAAACAGGACAAATATAAGCACTCCTAATAGACCCTTGAATCGTTATTATTACATAGCCTGAATGAGGTTTATTGCTTACCATAGGAACAACATTTTAGCACCCTCTAGTAGTCTTCTTGGAAAAGCATGGTCAATGTACTCATTATAGTGTTTGCATTGTGATTGGATATGTAATTGGATATGATACATGACCTCATACATTCATTTTTAAACAAATAAATGTTTTCCACCATTTGTATTTGATTAATGTATTCTACTGTGGATTAACTAATAAAAAGGCAAATGGTTGGATATCTTGTGAAATCAATGCATTGATGATGAAGGAGTGGCTAACAGGAGACAGTCAATAAATTAATTTATCTCTGAAATGTCAAGGTTAAACATTGTGAGTCAATAAACACTTAAGTGTAATCCAAGTGTTAAACGACCCAAGTGTTTAAAAGACAACTTGGGTATCATGAAATCAGTTCTGTCTTCCATCTTGAACAAAAACATGTTTATATTGCAGATCAGTTGTGATGCATTTGTGTGACTGTCTGTCACCTTTAGCTGGAGCAAGTGAGTCAGTCAGTGTGGATGTCTGTCAGAGTGGGCTGGGCGGGAGGGGGCAGGGTTATGCAGACATTAGATGGGATTAGGAGGAAGCAACAGGTGTGTTTTTATTTATTATACTGACAGGTCACTGTGTCAGTCTGCTAGAGGAGAAAACAGAGTGAGAGAGAGAGAGAGAGAGAGAGAGAGAGGGAGTGTGAGGGAAGGTTAGAGGGAATGTGAGAGAAACGGCAAGGAGAGACACCAACATTGAGAATTGGACAGTACCAACAGAGAGGTGATGGAACCCATGGGTGATGTTCTCCACCTGTTAGTCATCCTGTCCTTGTTGGAGAAGGGCAATGCCAAAGTGGGACATTTCAAAACAGCAGGAGCCACAGCACCAGGAGATATCATCATTGGAGGGCTGTTTCCCATCCATGAGGGAGTAGAGGAATACCCCAACATCTCAGCACCCCATGAACCACATTGTGTCAGGTGAGTGTCAAGATAAGATAGGGTGAATCTGTATGTCTGTCTCTCTATCCCTCTCTCCCTCTGTAAAATGTCACATTAATATGCAATTATATCTCAAATAGAAGAGAATAGTACTTATTTAATTTTTTAAAATGTTCCATTTGTTTTAACGTCTGTGTTTGGCTAGTGAGGGGTCAGGGGTCAATCCAATACATCCTGACTGATGGCAGCCCATTCTTGCATAATCAATGCTTGGAGTTTGTCAGAATTTGTTGTTTTTTGTTTGTCCATCTGCCTCTTGAGGATTGACCACAAGTTCTCAATGGGATTAAGGTCTGGGGAGTTTCCTGACCATGGACCCAAGCCACTTAGTTATCACTTTTTTAAAGTTATTATTATTGTTATTTTTACATTTTACCCCTTTTTCTCCGCAATTCCGTGGTATCCAATTGTTTTAGTAGCTACTATTTTGTAGCCTTGTCTGCTTACTGCTTATTAACGTCATAGAGGATTTATTACAGGAAATCTGTCCCTTTAAATGACTGTATTTCTGGAGTCCATCAGTCTATAGCCAACAGAGAGTGATAATACCCTGCAAAGGAGAAGAGTGTAAGTCAATACCTTGGGCTGCATTGCTTACTTGACTTTTCACAAAGTGTTAAGGCGATTCGGACAAGTAATTAGTACATTGTGGAAGATTTTTTTATTTATTTTTTTATTTCACCTTTATTTAACCAGGTAGGCTAGTTGAGAACAAGTTCTCATTTGCAACTGCGACCTGGCCAAGATAAAGCATAGCAGTGTGAACAGACAACACAGAGTTACACATGGAGTAAACAATTAACAAGTCAATAACACAGTAGAAAAAAAAGGGGGAGTCTATATACAATGTGTGCAAAAGGCATGAGGAGGTAGGCGAATGATTACAATTTTGCAGATTAACACTGGAGTGATAAATGATCAGATGGTCATGTACAGGTACAGGTAGAGATATTGGTGTGCAAAAGAGCAGAAAAGTAAATAAATAAAAACAGTATGGGGATGAGGTAGGTGAAAATGGGTGGGCTATTTACCAATAGACTATGTACAGCTGCAGCGATCGGTTAGCTGCTCAGATAGCTGATGTTTGAAGTTGGTGAGGGAGATAAAAGTCTCCAACTTCAGCGATTTTTGCAATTCGTTCCAGTCACAGGCAGCAGAGTACTGGAACGAAAGGCGGCCAAATGAGGTGTTGGCTTTAGGGATGATCAGTGAGATACACCTGCTGGAGCGCGTGCTACGGATGGGTGTTGCCATCGTGACCAGTGAACTGAGATAAGGTGGAGCTTTACCTAGCATGGACTTGTAGATGACCTGGAGCCAGTGGGTCTGGCGACGAATATGTAGCGAGGGCCAGCCGACTAGAGCATACAAGTCGCAAACGGATGGCACTGTGATAGACTGCATCCAGTTTGCTGAGTAGAGTGTTGGAAGCCATTTTGTAGATGACATTGCCGAAGTCGAGGATCGGTAGGATAGTCAGTTTTACTAGGGTAAGCTTGGCGGCGTGAGTGAAGGAGGCTTTGTTGCGGAATAGAAAGCCGACTCTTGATTTGATTTTCGATTGGAGATGTTTGATATGAGTCTGGAAGGAGAGTTTGCAGTCTAGCCAGACACCTAGGTACTTATAGATGTCCACATATTCAAGGTCGGAACCATCCAGGGTGGTGATGCTGGTCGGGCATGCGGGTGCAGGCAGCGATCGGTTGAAAAGCATGCATTTGGTTTTACTAGCGTTTAAGAGCAGTTGGAGGCCACGGAATGAGCGTTGTATGGCATTGAAGCTCGTTTGGAGGTTAGATAGCACAGTGTCCAATGACGGGCCGAAAGTATATAGAATGGTGTCGTCTGCGTAGAGGTGGATCAGGGAATCGCCCGCAGCAAGAGCAAGATATAGAAAGCTCCAAATGTATTGAGACAGTGACAATTTTGTTGGTGTTTTGGCTCTGTACTCCAGCACTTTGGAATTGAAATTATACAATGACTATGGGGTTAAAGTGCAGACTGTCTGTGACGTGGTCAGGTTGGACCCAGGTGCAGAGAAGAGACCAGACGAGGAATCAGTGGCTAAGGATAAACATAATACTTCAGTGAGAAACGGTAGCTTCAGGATTACAGTACACTTGAAAAAACAACAAATGCTAAGTCTCAAAAACTCACTCAGGAAACAAAATACACACAGTAAATGTTATTTGTTGGTTAGCAGATGTTAATGCGAGTGTAGCGAAATGCTTGTGCTTAAAGGTCCGACAATGCAGTAATATCCAACGAGTAATCTAACCTAACAATTTCACAACAACTACCTTATACACACACAAGTGTAAAGGAATGAAGAATATGTACATAAAAATATATGAATGAGTGATGGTACAGAAGGGCATAGGCAAGATGCAGTAGATGGTATCGGGTACAGTATATACAGTGCCTTGCGAAAGTATTCGGCCCCCTTGAACTTTGCGACCTTTTGCCACATTTCAGGCTTCAAACATAAAGATATAAAACTGTATTTTTTTGTGAAGAATCAACAACAAGTGGGACACAATCATGAAGTGGAAAAAAAACAGAAAAATTGGGCGTGCAAAATTATTCAGCCCCCTTAAGTTAATACTTTGTAGCGCCATCTTTTGCTGCGATTACAGCTGTAAGTTGCTTGGGGTATGTCTCTATATGTTTTGCACATCGAGAGACTGAAATTTTTTCCCATTCCTCCTTGCAAAACAGCTCGAGCTCAGTGAGGTTGGATGGAGAGCATTTGTGAACAGCAGTTTTCAGTTCTTTCCACAGATTCTCGATTGGATTCAGGTCTGGACTTTGACTTGGCCATTCTAACACCTGGATATGTTTATTTTTGAACCATTCCATTGTAGATTTTGCTTTATGTTTTGGATCATTGTCTTGTTGGAAGACAAATCTCCGTCCCAGTCTCAGGTCTTTTGCAGACTCCATCAGGTTTTCTTCCAGAATGGTCCTGTATTTGGCTCCATCCATCTTCCCATCAATTTTAACCATCTTCCCTGTCCCTGCTGAAGAAAAGCAGGCCCAAACCATGATGCTGCCACCACCATGTTTGACAGTGGGGATGGTATGTTCCGGGTGATGAGCTGTGTTGCTTTTACGCCAAACATAACGTTTTACATTGTTGCCAAACAGTTCAATTTTGGTTTCATCTGACCAGAGCACCTTCTTCCACATGTTTGGTGTGTCTCCCAGGTGGCTTGTGGCAAACTTTAAACAACACTTTTTATGGATATCTTTAAGAAATGGCTTTCTTCTTGCCACTCTTCCATAAAGGCCAGATTTGTGCGATATACGACTGATTGTTGTCCTATGGACAGAGTCTCCCACCTCAGCTGTAGATCTCTGCAGTTCATCCAGAGTGATCATGGGCCTCATGGCTGCATCTCTGATCAGTCTTCTCCTTGTATGAGCTGAAAGTTTAGAGGGACGGCCAGGTCTTGGTAGATTTGCAGTGGTCTGATACTCCTTCCACTTCAATATTATCGCTTGCACAGTGCTCCTTGGGATGTTTAAAGCTTGGGAAATCTTTTTGCATCCAAATCCGGCTTTAAACTTCTTCACAACAGTATCTCGGACCTGCCTGGTGTGTTTCTTGTTCTTCATGATGCTCTCTGCGCTTTTAACGGACCTCTGTGACTATCACAGTGCAGGTGCATTTATACGGAGACTTGATTACACACAGGTAGATTGTATTTATCATCATTAGTCATTTAGGTCAACATTGGATCATTCAGAGATCCTCACTGAACTTCTGGAGAGAGTTTGCTGCACTGAAAGTAAAGGGGCTGAATAATTTTGCACGCCCAATTTTTCAGTTTTTGATTTGTTAAAAAAGTTTGAAATATCCAATAAATGTCGTTCCACTTCATGATTGTGTCCCACTTGTTGTTGATTCTTCACAAAAAAATACAGTTTTATATCTTTATGTTTGAAGCCTGAAATGTGGCAAAAGGTCGCAAAGTTCAAGGGGGCCGAATACTTTCGCAAGGCACTGTACATGTGAGATGAATAATGTAGGGTATGTAAACATATGAAGTGGCATTGTTTAAAGTGGCTAGTGATACATTTTTCATACATTTTTACATTATTAAAGTGGCTGGAGTTGAGTCGATATGTTGGCAGCAGCCACTCAATGTTAGTGGTGGCTGTTTAACAGTCTGATGGCCTTGAGATAGAAGCTGTTTTTCAGTCTCTCGGTCCCAGCTATGATGCACCTGTACTGACCTCACCTTCTGGATGATAGCGGGGTGAACAAGCAGTGGCTCGGGTGGTTGTTGTCCTTGATGATCTTTATGGAGTTCGGCAGTGTGTTATGCGCTTACTCCTCCCAGATGAGGAGCTTAATCCAGTTGCTGGCCTAGGTGGAGATGAAGCAGCGGAGGAACTTCTACAGCTCCTGGTTGGCCCACTCAGTTTGCCCATTCGACTGAGGGTGGAACCCCGAGGAGAGACTCACCGATGCCCCCAACAGGGAGCAGAAGGCCTTCCAATACAGTGCAATGAACTCAGGGCCCACGATCTGAGACAATGTCCTGAGGAAGTCCCTGTAGGTGAAAGACAATGGTAACCATGAGATCAGCGGTCTCCTTCGATGAAGGCAACTTGGGTGAGGCGATGAAATGGGCTGCCTTGGAGAACCGTTCGATGGCCACCAGGATAGTGGTAAGCCCTTGAGATGGCGGTAACCCTGTGATAAAGTCTACAGACAGATGAGACCAGGCCCGGCTGGGGATGAGCAGGAGTTGGAGCAACCCGGCCGGTCGCTGACGTGAAGACTTGCTTTGGGCGCAGATGGAACACGCCACAACAAATAATCTCACGTCTTCCATCATGTTGGGCCACCAGAATTTCCACCTCAGGAACTACAGTGTCCGATTAACCCCTGAATGCCTGGTTAATTTAGAGGAGTGTCCCCATTTTAGTTTTCGGCACCGGGCTGACCGCGGAATATAGTCTGTTAGTGGGTCCCCCACCGGGGTCAGGTTCTTGGGTCTGGGTTTGTCGGACCGTGGTCTCAATACTCCATATCTCAGGGGCCACAATGCGTGAGCTGGGGATGATGGGCTTGGGTTCCCTCTCCTCGTTAGAGACATCGTGTTGGCGTGACAGGGCATCTGCCTTCTGATTCCTGGATCCCAGGTGATAAGCTAGTGTGAAATCGAAGCTGTTAAAAAAAACAGAGCCCACCTAGCCTACATTGGAATCATGTGGTACCCCAAAAAGTGTTAAACAAATCAAAATATATTTTAGATTGGTAGCCAACCTTTGCCTTGAAAACAGCTTTGCACACTCTTGGCATTCTCTCAACCAGCTTCACCTGGAATGCTATTCCAACAGTCTTGAACAAGTTCCCACATATGCTGAGCACCTGTTGGCTGCTTTTCCTTCACTCAGTCCAACTCATCCCAAACCATCTCAATTGGGTTGAGGTCGGGTGATTGTGGAGGCCAGGTCATCTGATGCAGCACTCCATCACTCTCCTTCTTGGTCAAATAGCCCTTACACAGCCTGGAGGTGTGTTTGGTCATTGTCCTGTTGAAAAACAAATGATAGTCCCACCAAGCGCAAATCAGATGGGATGGCGTATTGCTGTAGAATGCTGTGGTAGCCATGCTGGTTAAGTGTGCCTTGAATTCCAAATAAATCACAGACAGTGTCACCAGCAAAGCACCCCTCACCATCACACCACCTCCTCCATGCTTCACGGTTAGAACCACAAATGCAGAGATCATCCGTTCACCTACTCTGCGTCTCACAAGGACATGGCGGTTGGAACCAAAAATCACAAATTTGGACTCACAATATGTTTCTCAACACTTCTACATTAATGTGGGTGCTACCATCATTTTTTAACCAGGCAAGTCAGTTAAGAACAAATTCTTATTTTCAATGACGGCCTGGGAACAGTGGGTTAACTGCCTGTTCAGGGGCAGAACGACAGATTTGTACCTTGTCAGCTCGGGGATTCGAACTTGCAACCGTTACTAGTCCAACGCTCTAACCACTAGGCTACCCTGCCGCCGCAGGATACTCCTGAATCAATTGTGAATAAGGATGAGTGAGAAAGTTACAAACGCACAAATCCCCCCCCAAAAAAATGTTTAACCTTCCCTGTTTTTGTAGTGGTTAGAATGTCTTTCTTGGGAGTATGATATTTGTGCGTCTGAAACTTTCTCAATCATCGTTATTCAAGAATAACTCAGGAAGATCCATCAGCATGGTAGCATCCACATTAATTCATGTAAAAGTGTTTAGAAACATTGTTATTTACAATAAAAGTGACACGGGGGTGTATGTATCATGATTTACGACTCATGGTGTAGTTGTAACAACATACAGGAACTCAAGTCCTTTTGTTCACCTGACCTATAATTCCTCACAATCAAATGCCGACCGTATTATCTCCCAAGAGAATTCTCCTCAGTTATTGTCACAGCCGTGTATATCCCCCCTCTTTCCGATACCACGACGGCCCTCAAGGAGCTTCACTGGACTTTATGCCAATTGGAAACCATATATCCTGAGGCCGCATTTATTGTAGCTGAGGGTTTTAACAAAGCAAATTTGAGAACAAGGCTACCTAAATGCTATCAATATATTGACTGCAGTACGGAGGCTGGCAAAACTCTGGATCACTGCTACTCTAACTTCCGCGATGCATACAATGCCCTGCCCCACCCTCCTTTTGGCAAATCTGACCCGACTCCATTTTGCTCCTCCCTTCCTATAGGCAGAAACTCAAACAGGATGTACCCGTGTTAAGAACTATTCAATGCTGACCAATCGGAACCCACACTTCAAGATTGTTTTGATCACGAGGACTGGGACATGTTCTGGGTAGCCTCAGATAATAATATCAACGTATACGCTGTAAGGTTTTACACCTGTTGTATTCAGCGCACGTGACAAATAACCTTTGATTTGATTTGTTCGATAATGTGCATATTTATATCCAAAAATCTCAATTTACATTGGCGCGTTACGTACAGTAATGTTTTGATTCCAAAACATCCAGTGATTTTGCAGAAATACTCATAATAAACATTGATAAAAGATACAACTGTTACTCACAGAATTAAAGATAGACTTCTCCTTAATGCAACCTCTGTGTCAGATTTTTAAAAACTCTACGGAAAAAGCATAATCTGTGAACGGTGCTCAGAACCCAAAACAGCCAGAGGAATATCCGCCATTTTGGAGTCAACAAAATTTGAAATAACACAATAAATATTCACTTACCTTTGATGATCTTCATCAGAAGGCACTCCCAGGAATCCCAGTTCGACAATAAATTACTGATTTGTTACATAAAGTTCCATAAAGTCCATAATTTATGTCATAATAGCAACTTGTTGTTAGCGTGTTCAGCCCAGTAATCCATCTTCATGAGGCGCAGGCAATTCGTCCAGACAAAAACTCGTGAACATGTCAAACGATGTATGGAATCAATCTTTAGGATGTTTTTAACATTAAACATCAATAATGTTCCAACCGGAGAATTCCTTTGTCTTCAGAAAAGCACTGGACCGAGAGGTAACTCTGTCAGGAGCGCGCATCATGAGACCAAGGCACTCTGCCAGACCACTGACTCAAAGAGGTCTCATGAGCCCCTCCTATATAGTATAATCCTCTTTCAAGTTTCTAAAGACGGTTGACATGTAGTGGAAGCCGTAGGAAGTGCAACTTTATCCATATCTCAATGTGTATTCGGTAGACCAAGCTTTGAAAAACTACAAACCTCAGATGTCCCACTTCCTGGTTGGATTTTTCTCTGGTTTTTGCCTGCCATATGGGTTCTGTTATACTCACAGACATCATTAAAACAGTTTTAGAAACTTCAGAGTGTTTTCTATCCAATACTAATAATAATATGCATATATTAGCATCTGGGACAGAGTAGGAGGCAGTTCACTCTGGGCACGCTACTCATCCAAAAGTGAAAATGCTTCCCCCTATTCCAAAAGGGATAAGGAAGTGCATAGGATATATTGTACCCACCATGACTATTAAAACCTACCCTAACCAGAAACCGTGGATAGATGGTGGCATTCGCGCAAAACTGAAAGCGTGATCCACCGCATTTAACCATGGAAAGGTGACTGGGATTATGGCCAAATACAAACAGTGTAGTTATTCCCTCCGCAAGGCAATCAAACAAGCGAAATGTCGTTATCGAGACAAAGTGGAGTCGCGATTCAACGGCTCAGACACGAGACATGTGGCAGGGTCTACAGACAATCACGGGCTACAAAAAGAAAACCAGCCACGTCACGGACACAACGTCTTGCTTACAGACAAACTAAACACCTTCTTTGCCCGCTTTGAGGATAATACGGTGCCACCGACGCGGCCCACTACCAAGGACTGTGGGCTCTCCTTCTCCGTGGCCGATGTGAGTAAGACATTTAAATGTGTTAACCCTCGGCTGCCGGCCCAGATGGTATCCCTAGCCGCGTCCTCAGAGCATGCGCAGACCAGCTGGCTGGTGTGTTTACGGACATGTTCAATCTCTTCCAATCCCAATCTGATGTCCCCACATGCCTCAAGATGGCCATCATTGCTCCTGTACCCAAGAAGGCAAAGGTAACAGAACTAAATAACTATCGCCCTGTAGCACTCACTTCTGTCATCATGAAGTGCTTTGAGAGGCTAGTCAAGGGTCATATCACCTTCACCTTACCTGTCACCCTAGACCCACCAGGAATATGGGAACAAATACTGAACTTTTGACCACTTTAATGCACATATACAGTGCCTTTGGAAAATATTCAAACCCCTTACATTAAAAATGTTCCTCAACCTGACAGAGGATCTGCAGAAAATAATGGAAGAAACTCCCCAAATACAGGTGTGCCAAGCTTGTAGCGTCATATCCAAGAAGACTCACTGCTGTAATCACTGGCAAAGGTGCTTCAACACAGTACTGAGTAAAGGGTCTGAATAATTATGTAAATGTGATATTTTATATATATATATACAGTGGGGAGAACAGGTATTTGATACACTGCCGATTTTGCAAAATGCAAATTAATTACTTAAAAATCATAATGTGATTTTCAGGATTTTTTTTTTTAGATTCCTTCTCTCACAGTTGACGTGTACCTATGATAAAAAATTACAGACCTCTACATGCTTTGTAAGTAGGAAAACCTGCAAAATCGGCAGTGTATCAAATACTTACTTTTAGAATAAGGATGTAAAATAACAAAATGTGGAAAAATTCAAGTGGTCTGAATACTTTTCGAATCCTCTCTCTCACTCTGTGTGTGTGTGTGTGTGTGTGTGGTGTGTGATTCTGTCTGCATGTATGACTAAGTGTTCGTGAGAGAGAGTTGATTTGCACTGACAGGTTAACCACTGACAGTCTGATGATCCAACTATGCTTTATGTACACACACGCACACACACACACACACACACAAACACAGGTTCAACATGGTCGGGTTCACCCAGGCATTGGCTATGATCCACGCTGTAGAGTCGGCAAACAGATCCCCTGTCCTGACTACACTAGGGATCTCTCTGGGGTACCGTATCCACGACTCCTGCTCTGATGTCACCACCGCTCTGAGGGCCTCAGCTGACTTCACACAGGTAAAGGCTCTTCAGCCAAAACGTTGGTCAGATTAATCCACAGCAAGAATAAACTATTTGTATAGTTTCTTCCATTAGTCAGCACCTCACAAAGGTTGTACATTTTTTACTTCACACAGGAGCCAAACACAGGAGCCAACACCTCCACCTGTTCCCCACCCATCATGGCCGTCATTGGGGCCTCTTCCTCTGAGATTTCCATCGCTGTTGCCCGGCAACTCAACCTGGAGCTCATTCCTCAGGCAAGCAGTCCAATCCCACCCACAAAGTGACGATTGATGTAACTAAAGGGTTGATAAAACAATAAATAACTAAGTTGTGTTGAATAAATTAAATAGACAGCAATGATGATACAGATGAAGGACAAAATCACTTCAACATTGGACAACCAGAAATAATTCTCTCTTCGAATCATCACAGATCAGTTACGCCTCCACTGCCATCATCCTGAGTGACAAGATCCGTTTCCCTGCATTCCTGAGGACCGTACCTAGCGACCTGTACCAGACACGGGCCATGGTCCAGTTGCTTAGCGACAGCAAATGGACCTGGGTCGGCGTGGTCACAACGGATGGAGACTACGGCCGCTCTGCCCTGGACAGCTTCGTCTCCCAGGCAACCGCCTCAGGGATTTGTGTGGCCTTCAAAGAGATCCTCCCTAACTCGCTAACCAGTCCTGACGGCGAATCAGCATTCAGACAAGCCGCCGCCACCCTCCTCGGGAACCCCAATGTCAAGGTGGTGGTATCGTTCGCCAGGCCTATTCACATGATGTACCTGTACCAGGAGTTGAGGGTTTGGGGGTCGCTTCTGGGGGAGAAGGTGTGGGTGGCCAGTGATAGCTGGTCCTCGTCCAAAGAGGTCCTGGGAGAGATGGACCTCCTAGATATCGGCCATGTGGTGGGCTTCTCCTTCAAAAGAGGGAACCTTGCTCCTTTCCATCGCTACCTGATGAATCTGATTAACATCAATGATGTCATAGGAAACAATTCCTTCCTAAAGGAGTTCTACTCACTGCTAAACGAGTCGGGAGATCCCGGGTTTGGGTCCTCCTTCACAGTCCCAGCAGAGATCCTGCTAAACAACAGCGATGCAAAAGTGGTCTTCAGTGTGGAGATGGCTGTCAGTGCCATCGCCCATGCAGTGGCTGATATCTGCAGCAAAAAGGACTGCAAGACACCAGGCACGGTCCAACCCTGGGAGGTAGCTACTGCACAACTCCTCATGTCTACAGCACATCAGACTGTACTTATATATTGTATTTCATGTAATATATCTCATATACACTGAATATACCAAATATGAGTAACACCTTACTGATATGTAGCTGCACCCCTGAATTTTCCCTCAGAACAGCTTCAATTTGTCGGGCATGGACTCTACAAGGTATCGAAAGTGGTCTACAGGGAAGCTAGCCCATGTTGACTCCAATGCATCACACAGTTGTGTCAAGTTGGCCGGATGTCCTTTTTGTAGTGGACCATTCTTGATACACACAGGAAACTGTTGAGCGTGAAAACCCCAGCCAGCGATGCAGTTCTTGACACCTGGCACATACAGTTGAAGTCGGAAGTTTACATACACCTTAGCCAAATACATTTAAACTCAGTTTCTCACAAATGCAGCCATTTAATCCTAGTAAAAAATCCCTGTCTTAGGTCAGTTAGATCACCACTTTATTTTAGGAATGTCAGAAATAATAGTAGAGAGAACGATACATTTCAGCTTTTATTTTTTTCATCACATTCCCAGTGGGTCAGAAGTTTACATACACTCAATTAGTATTTGGTAGCATTGCCTTTAAATTGTTTAACTTGGGTCAAACGTTTCGGGTAGCCTTCATACAAGACTCCCACAATAAGTTGGGGGAATTTTGGCCCATTCCTCCTGACAGAGCTGGTATAACTGAGTCAGGTTTGTAGGCCTCCTTGCTCACACAAGCTTTTTCAGGTCTGCCCACACATTTTCTATGGGATTGAGTTCAGGGCTTTGTGATTGCCACTCCAATACCTTGACTTTGTTGTCCTTAAGCCATTTTGTCACAACTTTGGAAGTATGCTTGTGGTCATTGTCCATTTGGAAGACCCATTTGCGACCAAGATTTAACTGACTGATGTCTTGAGATGTTGCTTCAATATATCACATAATGTTACTCCCTCATGATGCCATCTATTTTGTGAAGTGCACCAGTCCCTCCTGCAGCAAAGCACCCCCACAATATGATACTGCCACCGCCGTGTTTCATGGTTGGGATGGTGAACTTCAGCTTGCAAGCCTCCCACTTTTTCCTCCAAACATAACATTGGTTATTATGGCCAAACAGTCAGACCAGAGCACATTTCTCCAAAAGTACGATCTTTGTCCCCATGTGCAGTTGCAAACCGTAGTCTAGCTTTTTTGTGGCGGTTTTGGAGCAGTGGCATCTTTATGTTGATATAGGACTCGTTTTACTGTGGATATAGATACTTTGGTACCTACAGTGCCTTGTGAAAGTATTCGTCCCCCTTGAACTTTGCGACCTTTTGCCACATTTCAGGCTTCAAACATAAAGATATAAAACTGTATTTTTTTGAGAAGAATCAACAACAAGTGGGACACAATCATGAAGTGGAACGACATTTATTGGATATTTCAAACTTTTTTAACAAATCAAAAACAGAAAAATTGGGCGTGCAAAATTATTCAGCCCCCTTGCTGCGATTACAGCTGTAAGTCGCTTGGGGTATGTCTCTATCAGTTTTGCACATCGAGAGACTGACATTTTTTCCCATTCCTCCTTGCAAAACAGCTCGAGCTCACTGAGGTTGGATGGAGAGCATTTGTGAACAGCAGTTTTCAGTTCTTTCCACAGATTCTGGATTGGATTCAGGTCTGGACTTTGACTTGGCCATTCTAACACCTGGATATGTTTATTTTTTAACCATTCCATTGTAGATTTTGCTTTATGTTTTGGATCATTGTCTTGTTGGAAGACAAATCTCCGTCCCAGTCTCAGGTCTTTTGCAGACTCCATCAGGTTTTCTTCCAGAATGGTCCTGTATTTGGCTCCATCCATCTTCCCATCAATTTTAACCATCTTCCCTGTCCCTGCTGAAGAAAAGCAGGCCCAAACCATGATGCTGCCACCACCATGTTTGACAGTGGGGATGGTGTGTTCCGGGTGATGAGCTGTGTTGCTTTTACGCCAAACATAACGTTTTGCATTGTTGCCAAACAGTTCCATTTTGGTTTCATCTGACCAGAGCACCTTCTTCCACATGTTTGGTGTGTCTCCCAGGTGGCTTGTGGCAGACTTTAAACAACACTTTTTATGGATATCTTTAAGAAATGGCTTTCTTCTTGCCACTCTTCCATAAAGGCCAGATTTGTGCAATATACGACTGATTGTTGTCCTATGGACAGAGTCTCCCACCTCAGCTGTAGATCTCTGCAGTTCATCCAGAGTGATCATGGGCCTCTTGGCTGCATCTCTGATCAGTCTTCTCCTTGTATGAGCTGAAAGTTTAGAGGGACGGCCAGGTCTTGGTAGATTTGCAGTGGTCTGATACTCCTTCCATTTCAATATTATCGCTTGCACAGTGCTCCTTGGGATGTTTAAAGCTTGGGAAATCTTTTTGCATCCAAATCCGGCTTTAAACTTCTTCACAACAGTATCTCGGACCTGCCTGGTGTGTTACTTGTTCTTCATGATGCTCTCTGCGCTTTTAACGGACCTCTGTGACTATCACAGTGCAGGTGCATTTATACGGAGACTTGATTACACACAGGTGGATTGTATTTATCATCATTAGTCATTTAGGTCAACATTGGATCATTCAGAGATCCTCACTGAACTTCTGGAGAGAGTTTGCTGCACTGAAAGTAAAGGGGCTGAATAATTTTGCACGCCCAATTTTTAAGTTTTTGATTTGTTAAATTTTTTTGAAATATCCAATAAATGTCGTTCCACTTCATGATTGTGTCCCACTTGTTGTTGATTCTTCACAAAAAAATACAGTTTTATATCTTTATGTTTGAAGCCTGAAATGTGGCAAAAGGTCGCAAAGTTCAAGGGGGCCGAATACTTTCGCAAGGCACTGTATATCCTCCAGCATCTCCACAAGGTCCTTTGCTGTTGTTCTAGGATTGATTTTCACTTTTCGCACCAAAATACGTTCATCTCTAGGAGACAGAACATGTCTCCTTCATGAGCGGTATGACGGCTGCGTGGTCCCATGGTGTTTATACTTGCGTACTGTTTGTACAGATGAACGTGGTGCCTTTAGGCGTTTGGAAATTGCTCCCGAGGATGAACCAGACTTGTGGAGGTCTACAAAAAAAAGGTCTTGGCTGATTTCTTTTGATTTTCCCATGAAGTCAAGCAAAGAGGCACTGAGTTTGAAGGTAGGCCTTCATACATACACAGGTACACCTCCAATTGACTCAAATGATGTTCATTAGCCTATCAGAAGCTTCTAAAGCCATGACATCACTTTCTGGAATTTTCCAAGCTGTTTAAAGGCACAGTCACAGGGGGGGCTCAGGGAGAGTGTGGCAGAGTCAGGAGTCAGACCTGAGCCAACTCTCCCTGTTTATCGTGAGGAGCCAAGGAGGAGACCAGAACCAGAGCCAGTGTTGGAGGTGAGCGAAGCAGAGACTGTGAAGAAATTGGAGGACAGAGAAATGAGCTGTGTTGGTGCTTTTTGCATGGAATTCGCCCGACGGAACGTGTCGGGGATTTGATGGCACCTGGGTTAGCGCTCCATACTCGTCCTGAGGTGCGTGTTAGTCGGCTGGTGAAGTTGGTGCCAGCCTCACGCACCAGGCCTCCTGTGCACATCCCTAGCCTTGCACGTCCTGTGCCAGCAATGCTCTCAAGATCTCCAGTACGCCTTCACGGTCTAGCCCATCCTGTGCCACCTCCACACTCCAGCCCTCCGGTAGCAGCTCCCCGCACCAGGCTTCCTGTGCGTGTTCTCGGTTCAGTACCACCAGTACCAGAACCACGCATCAGGCCTACAGTGCGCCTCGCCTCTCCAGCGCTGCCGGAGCCTCTCTCCTCTCCTGCGCTGCCGGAGTCTCCCGCCTGTTCAGCGCTGCCAGAGCCTTCCTCCTCTACAGCGCTGCTGGATTCTCCCGCCTGTTTAGTGCAGCCAGAGCCTTTCTCCTCTCCTGCGCTGCTGGAGTCTCCCGCCTGTTCAGCGCAGCCAGAGCCTTTCTCCTCTACTGCGCTGCCGGAGTCTCCCGCCTGTTCAGCGCTGCCAGAGCCTTCCTCCTCTACAGTGCTGCTGGAGTCTCCTGCCTGTTCAGCGCAGCCAGAGCTGCCAGCCTGCATGGAGCAGCCAGAGCTGTCAGTCTGCATGGAGCAGCCAGAGATGTCAGTCTGCATGGAGCAGCCAGTGCTGCCAGTCTGCATGGAGCAGCCAGTCTGCAAGAAGCCGCCAGAGCTGTCAGTCTACATGGAGCAGCCAGAGCTGTCAGTCTGCAAGGAGCTGTCAGTCTGCATGGAGAAGCCAGAGCTGCCAGTGTGCAAGGAGCTGTCAGTCTGCAAGAACCTGCCAGAGCTGTCAGTCTACATGGAGCAGCCAGAGCTGTCAGTCTGCATGGAGCAGCCAGAGCTGTCAGTCTGCATGGAGCTGCCAGTCTGTAAGGAGCTGCCAGTCTGCAAGGAGCTGTCAGTTTGCATGGAGCAGCAGAGCTGCCAGTGTGCAAGGAGCTGCCAGTCTGCAAGAAGCCGCCAGAGCTGTCAGTCTACATGGAGCAGCCAGAGCTGTCAGTCTGCAAGGAGCTGTCAGTCTGCATGGAGCAGCCAGAGCTGCCAGTGTGCAAGGAGCTGTCAGTCTGCAAGAACCTGCCAGAGCTGTCAGTCTACATGGAGCAGCCAGAGCTGTCAGTCTGCATGGAGCAGCCAGAGATGTCAGTCTGCATGGAGCTGCCAGTCTGTAAGGAGCTGCCAGTCTGCAAGGAGCTGCCAGTCTGCAAGGAGCTGCCAGTCGGTAAGGAGCTGTCAGTCTGCACGGAGCTGTCAGTCTGCACGGAGCTGCCAGTCTGCAAGGAGCTGCCAGTCTGTAAGGAGCTGCCAGTCTGCAAGGAGCTGCCAGTCTGCACGGAGCCGCCAGAGCTGCCAGTCTGTAAGAAGCCGCCAGAGCTGTCAGCCTACATGGAGCAGCCAGAGCCGCCAGTCAGCATGGAGCAGCCAGAGCCGCCAGTCAGCATGGAGCAGCCAGTCAGCCAGACTCTTCCAGATCTGCCAGTCAGCCAGACTCTTCCAGATCTGCCAGTCAGCCAGACTCTTCCAGATCTGCCAGTCAGCCAGACTCTTCCAGATCTGCCAGTCAACCAGACTCTTCCAGATCTGCCAGTCAACCAGACTCTTCCAGATCTGCCAGTCAACCAGACTCTTCCAGATCTGCCAGTCAACCAGACTCTTCCAGATCCGCCAGTCAGCCAGGATCTGCCAGAACTGCCAGTCGGCCAGGATCCGCCAGTCGGCCAGGATCCTCCAGTCGGCCAGGATCCGCCAGTCGGCCAGGATCCGCCAGTCGGCCAGGATCCGCCAATCAGCCAGGATCCGCCAGATCTGCCAGTCAGCCAGGATCTGCCAGTCAGCCAGGATCTGCTGAAACCACCAGCCAGCCAGGATCTGGTAGATCTACCTACCTGCCTGAGCTTCCTCTCACTCCCGAGCTTCCTCTCACTCCCGAGCTTCCTCTCACTCCCGAGCTTCCTCTCACTCCCGAGCTTCCTCTCACTCCCGAGCTTCCCCTCAGTCCCGAGCTGTCCATCAGTCCCGATCTGCTCCTCAGTCCAGTGGGGTTCTGGGTGAGGACTACTAGGCCATGGTCGGCGGCGAGGGTGGACTATCCAGGGACGCGAGGAGAGGGGACTAAGACATTGACTGAGTGGGTTCCACGTCCCGCGCCGGAGCCGCCACCATGGACAGACGCCCACCCGGACCCTCCCTATTGTTTTGAGGGGCGTTCGGGTGTCCGCACCTTAGGGGGGGGGGGGTTCTGTCACGCCCTGGTCTAAGTATTTTGTGTTTTTCTTCATGTATTGGGTCAGGCCAGGGTGTGGCATGGGGTTTTTGTATTGTGGTGTGTTTTGTCTTGGGGTTTTGGTGTGTATGTATTGGGATTGTAGCTAGTGGGGTTATCTAGCAAAGTCTATGGCTGTCTGGAGTGGTTCTCAATCAGAGGCAGGTGTTTATCGTTGTCTCTGATTGGGAACCATATTTAGGCAGCCATATTCTTTGAGTTTGTCGTGGGTGATTGTCCTTAGTGTCCTGATGTCCTTGTTCTGTGTTAGTTTACACAAGTATAGGCTGTTTCGGTTTTCGTTTCGTTATTTACATTCTTTGTTTTGTAGTGTTTGTGTTACTTCGTGTTTACGTTATTCATTAAACATGGATCGCAATCTACACGCTGCATTTTGGTCCGACTCTCCTTCACAACTAGAAAGCCGTAGCAGTATGTTAACTTCTGACCCACTGAAATTCTGATACAGTGAAATAATCTGTCTGTAAACTATTTCTGTCTGTGAAAAATAACTTGTGTCATGCACAAAGTAGATGTCCTAACCGAATTGCCAAAACTATAGTTTGTTAAAAAAAACTAGAAATTTGTGGAGTGGTTGAAAAACGAGTTTCACTGACTCCAACCTAAGTGTATGTAAACTTCCGACTTCAACTGTACTATCATATCCCGTTCAAAGGCACTTAATGGTACACATACACAATAAAATAAAATAAACTTCTTTAACCTGTCCCCTCCCCTTGATCTACACTGATTGAAGTGGATTTAACAAGTGACATGAATAAGGGATCACAGCTTTTGTCTGGATTCACCTGGTCAGTCTATATCATGGAAAGAGCAGGTGTTCATAATGTTTTGTATACACAGTGTACTTTTGATATAGCTTGGGTCTATGGTATGTGTTCTTATATTTGAAAATATTTTTGCATGTTTTTTTCAGGTGCTTGAAACCCTGAGGGGCAGTCGCTTTGAGCTGGAGAGGAAAAGCTACAGTTTTGACCAGAAAGGAGACATCAACCTGGGCTATGATGTAACCTTGTGGAGGTCTGTGAGAGGGGTCATCAACATCCATGACGTTGTAGCTGTGTACCATCCAATCAACAATAGCTTCAGCTATACCAGTGGAAACACCAACAATCTCACTGACCTGAGGGTAAGGGTAAGGGTTAGGTTGAGGGTTCGGGTTCGGGTTCGTTTTAAGGTTAGGTCTCAATCTCTTTTAGTCTGTTTGCTAGGCTGCCACACAAAGGTTCAAGTACACATCCATATTAACCTGTTATTCCCATTTGACATACAGAGAGAAAAACACAAACAGGTCGGAATGTCAAAAAATATACTTCTTCTTCCTCAAAGTGACGAAAGAAAACTAAAGATGGAAATTCAATAACTCCTAATCAGTGAAACAATGGGCATTGTTTGAATGTGAAAACCACATACCTTGGCACATACTGGGAGCACCTGTCTGTTATCACACATTCCTGTGAGATCTCAGTTTGAATACACTTGGCATATTGAACATGGTTTTAAATCGAGAGATAGTTTAAACTGTGCCCAGGAAACTGGCCTTACATGTAAAGGCTTATTTGAATACTACTATTAATAGAATTAAGTCACAGTTTTCTTGGGTCAGCCATTTAAATTAGGTCATTGTGTCCCGGTGCAGGATGTGGTGTCTGTTTGCTCGCCTAGCTGTGAACCTGGGAAGTTCAAGAAGTTTGCTCAGGGTCAGCACACCTGCTGCTATGAATGCATCAACTGCACTGAGAACCACTACTCCAACAACACTGGTTAGTTCTCCTGTCCTGTCTCTCTATACACACCAGTGTACTCTATCTCTCCTCAGTAAACAGGTGTTGCCCTGTTGTTCACACAATCTTCCTCCATGTCTTCAATATGTTCCCTAAGAATTCCCAACACTGTTCTTATCCAAAACAGTTAGTACTAGGCAACAGCACACATATTTCTAAATGCTAGACAGTTGTTCAAGTACTATCCTACCTTACAACCCTTCTCTCTAGACATGCACCAGTGTCTCTCTTGTGATACAAAGAGAGAGTGGTCCCTGGAAGGGAGCTCTGGGTGTACCCATAAGACCCTGGAGTTCTTCTCCTGGCAGGATGGCTTTGCGGTGGCGCTGCTGACACTGGCGGCCCTGGGCATCGTCCTGGTTCTCCTGGTGGGGGCTCTCTTCCTACACCACCACCAGACCCCCGTTGTGAGGGCTGCCGGGGGGCCTCTCTCCCAGATCATCCTGCTCTCTCTAGTGGGAAGTTTTGTTAGTGCTGTGTTCTTTGTAGGTCATCCCAGCAGCCTACAGTGTAAGGTATGTACGGTACACACAGTTTGGGAAACACTGCTATAATGTACTGTCTGAATGTATCAGTGTTATTTTGTGAATTCATGGTTTATTGTGTGTGTATTGTTCTGAACCTTTTGTTACTTTGTGGTAAGGAATTTAGTTTGTAAACAGAAAGAAAATCTAAATACAAAGAGATAATACATTTCTGTCTCAATGTCTTATATCTTCTCATCTCGTCATCAAGGTGCGTCAGGTGCTGTTTGGCCTCAGCTTCACCCTGTGTGTTTCCTGCATCTTGGTCAAGTCCCTGAAGATCCTGCTGGCCTTCCAGCTCAACCCTGACCGGAAGGATGTTCTCCGCCGCCTCTACCAACCCTATGCCATCATCTGTCTTTCCGTGGCCCTACAGGTCCTCACCTGCACCCTGTGGCTGGTCCTGCAGAGCCCCCGGGAGAAGGCCACGGTCTTCACCACCACTGTGTTGGCCGAGTGTGACGAAGGCTCCCAAGTGGCGTTTGGTGTGATGCTGTGCTACATCGCTGTCCTGGCGCTCGTATGTTTTGCCTGCGCGTTTAAAGGCCGAAAGCTGCCACAGAAGTACAACGAGGCCAGGTTCATCACCTTCAGCATGCTCCTCTACCTGATGTCCTGGCTGATATTTGTGCCCGTCTATGTGACCACCTCTGGGAAGTACCTGCCAGCAGTGGAGATGGTGGTCATCCTCATCTCCAACTATGGCATCCTCAGCTGTCATTTCTTCCCCAAGTGCTACGTCATCCTCTTCAAGAAGGAGCACAACACCAAGAGTGCCTTCATGAAGAACATCTATGAGTATTCCAGAAAGGGCATTACTGTCTCTAGCTCTGTCTCTGAGATTTCAGTCTCTCAGACAGAAGGGTATCGCATCAGTTCACCTTCCTTCTTCATGTCTCCTCCACCAATCGAACCCACAGCACCTCAGAATTGCTGGTCCGTTGACCAGAACATTCAGAGCATTGACACTGCAACCCATTGCACCGTCGTAGACAATGGAGTGTTTGTCACAGGTCAGCTGACTCGACCACACCGTCTGAGGAGAAGCATGAGCCTATGAGTGGAGTGGACCAGTGTCTGGAACTTTTACATCTTACAGTACATCACACAGTGTGTCTCTGATCCTATCTTTGGTTTGACTGTTCCCATTTTGCTTAGTCTACTGGCATGTTTTTTGCCCAAATGGGTTGTTGACTTTTACATTCAAGGCAATTTAGGTAACACTTTATTTGACACTGATATAGACATGATAAACAGGTATAAATTCTGTCATACAGTGTCATGTTTATCCAGGGGTGCAACTCTGGTTTTAGAAATGGTGGGGACATAATTTACACTTCCGTAAGGACATCAAAATTATGAAATAACACATGGAATCATGTAGTAACCCAAAAAGTGTCAAACAAATCAAAATATATTTTATATTTGAGATTCTTCAAATAGCCACCCTTTTCATTGATGACAGCTTTGCACACTCTTGGCATTCTCCCAACCAGCTTCATGAGGTAGTCACCCGGAATGCAATTCAATTAACAGGTGTGCTTTCTTAAAAGTTCATTTGTGGAATTTCTTTCCTTCTTAATTAATGCGTTTGAGCCAATCAGTTGTGTTGTGACAAGGCAAGTTGGGTATACAGAAGATACCCTATTTGGTAAAATACCAAGTCCATATTATGGCAAGAACAGCTTAAATAAGCAAAGAGAAACAACAGTCCATCATTACATTAAGACATGAAAGTCAGTCAATATGGAACATTTGAAGAGCTTTGAAAGTTTCTTCAAGTACAGTCGCAAAAACTATCAAGCAATATGATGAATCTGGCTCTCATGAGGACTGCCACAGGAATGGAAGACCCAGAGTTACCTCTGCTGCACACGATAAGTTCATTAGAGTTACCAGCCTCAGAAATTGCTTCACACAGTTCAAGTAACAGACACATCTCAACATCAACTGTTAAGTGGAGACTGTGTGAATCAGGGCTTCATGGTCGAATTGGTGCAAAGAAACCACTACCAAAGGACACCAATAAGAAGAATAGACTTGCATGGGCCAAGAAACACATGCAACAGACATTACCGGTGGAAATTTGTTCTTTGGTCTGGAGTACAAATCTGACATTTTTGGTTCCAACCGCCGTGTCTTTGTGAGACGCGTGTGGGTGAACAGATGATCTCTGCATGTGTTTTCCCACCTTAAAGCATGGAGGAGGAGGTGTTATGGTGTGGGGCTGCTTTGCTGGTGACATTGTCTGTGATTTATTTAGAATTCAAGGCACACTTACCAGCAGGGCTACCACAGCATTCTGCAGTCCCACCTGGGATGGGCTTAGTGGGACTATAATTTGTTTTTCAACAGGACAATGACCCAACACACCTACAGGATGTGTAAGGGCTATTTGACCAAGAAGGAGAGTGATGGAGTGCTGCATCAGATGACCTGGCCTCCACAATCCACGACTTTAACCAAACTGAGATGGTTTGGGATGGAAAAGCAGCCAATGTGGGAACTCCTTCAAGACTGTTGAAAAAACATTCCATGTGATTCTGGTTGAGGGAATACCAAGCGTGTACATAGCTGTCATCAAGGCAAAGGTTGGCTATTTGAATAATCTCAAATATACAATATATTTTGATTTGTTTAAGACTTTTTGGGTTACTACCTGATTCCATATGTGTTATTTCATAGTTATGATGTCTTCACTATTATTATACAATGTAGAAAATAGTCAAATAAAGAAAAACCCTTGAATGAGTAGGTGTTCTACAAACTTTTGATGGGTATTGTATTCCTGTCTGTGCTAGAAAAACAGTCCTGTAGCTTAGCGTCTGCGTCATCTGACGACTACCGTATTGAGTGAGTCACTGGTACTTCCTGCTTTAGTTTTGCTTGTAAGCAGGAATCAGGAGGATAGAGTTATGGTCAGATTTGCCAAATGGAGGGCGAGGGAGAGCTTTGTATACGTCTCTGTGTGTTGATGCAAACCGCATGCAAAACTGCATGCAAACCGACAGGCATTCAAAGATTCACACAGATACAACAATTCACAAAGATACATCACAAGCCAATGTATTTGAATAAGAAATAGTACCATATGCATTTACATTGAGGTACAAGGTAAAAACAATTTACTCATTGTCAAATGTTGGATGAGAGGATTGATTTAGCATGGATAATAGCAGATCATTGCGGTCAGTCTGCTAGCGTTAGATGATAACAGCCTCTGGCAAATCTTCTGTCATGTAGTTTCTTCTACTCTGAGAATTCCCCATTCTGAACCTGCCTGTCTGGTTATGACGCAATAACACCATGAGGAGAGAGACAGTGAGAGGGAGAGAGAGAGAAAAGGGATGGAGAAAGAGAGCAAGAGAAGGAGAGAAAGAAAGAGAGTTGGTAGGGTACAGAGAGGGTAACAGGTGTCCCTGGGGATAGTGTATTGTGGTAACCGTGAGGTTAGAGGCAGCATCAAAATGAAACCATGATGTCTCTGTCAAGAATATCTTTATCAATAATGTTTGTCCTAATCAATTCAGATGATACCCTCACTAAGTACATAACAGCTAAATATTAGTCATAAAGAGTTCCACAGAAACTCAGCTTACACCATTCTCACACTTCAAACCCATCTCAATTCCGGTTAACTAACATTGGACAAATAATACACCGAAACAGGATGTGGATGGAATTCTTCTCTTAGAATGCATAGTCACTGACACTAAGGAAATAATCGCCCGTGAGCAGGAAGAGTCAGCTTTAACTGGTGGGAGTGTTTATACTTTACTATTCTATGACAGCAATCCTAATTCTGGATTGCTAATCAACTTGTTTGTGAGAAAAGGTGACAATGTGTTATGAATAGGGATAGTTTAGGTGTTTTTTTTGTGTGGATCACAACAGTTAGAACAGCAAGGCAAAATATGCAAGCTCTGTAGACCTGCTATCATGATGTGAACAAAAAATATGCTTCCACTGTCACACATAAAAATACAATAAACAACACAGTTTCCTTTGATGGGACAAATTCAGAGACGCGGTATAGTTCTCGTAGTTGTTTTACAGTGGTTGTCTACAGTCCTGTGACGTATGACACTCTCATGTAGACTCCTACCAGTTACTTCTCGTGATCACACTGAGGTTGAGTTAAGGGAAATGGCTGGGGGGTGGAACTGGATCAGCTGCATAGACAGCACCCACATACAGAAAGTGTCTGTAGGTGTGTGTGTATTTCATAGGAATTGAACAAGTTCTGACGAAACCATCATTGCTTTTGTGCAGAAGAAGAGACAGGTGTGTCTGTAGACAAAATCCACTAAATTCCGTCTGACAAGAGGCATTGTGTATCAGATCATTTTACGTATTTATTTTTCATTATTTTATAGTCAAGTCAACATTAACCCCTTATAGAAGATCCAGACAACAGCTCCAAGAGTAACACAGAGAGGATATGTTAAGTCCAGCTTCACACACAGCCCTTTATGGTCCAATGGCATAAAGGAAACAGAACCACAATGGTGGCATGTTATGGTAATCACCTAAACTAAGGGATTCTGGACAGCATATCCCAGAAGTCCTTATAGCCTCTGTATCAAAGCCAAAACGAAAACACAAAATGATTCCCAAATGGGGGAGAAATAAATCAGCCTTAAACATTACAAAATACACATCACCCAATCGTACAAACATGAGAAATATTAGAAAACTATACACCTTTTTTGATGTGCTTGACAAAATGTAGTATTAAACTGTTTACAGTTGTTTTTTTGTGTGCAACACAACAGTTAGAACTACAGGGCAACATATGCAAACTCTGTAGAACTGCTATCATGATGTGACTTTTTTTTTTAAATACAATAAACAACCGTTTCCTTTGATAGGACCAATTTTGAGACGCAGAGTCTGTCTGTCAACCTGTGGTAAACAGTGGTGTGAAGTGAAGTTGTCATTGTTGTTTTACAGTAGATGCCTCCAGTCATGTATGACGCACTCAGGTAGACTCCTACTAGTTTCTTCTTGTGATCACACTGAGGTTGGCTTAGGTCAGCGTTTCCCAAACTCGATCCTCGGGACCCCAAGGGGAATGTTAATTTTGTTTTTTGCCCTAACACTAAACAGCTGATTCAAATTATCAAAGATTGATGATTAGTTGATCATTTGAATCAGCTGGGGGTGGAACTGGATCAGCTGCATATACAGTGCCCACGTACAGAAAGTGTCAGGAGGTAAACGTGCCTTCACAAAGTATTCATACCCCTTGACTTATTCCACATTTTTATGTGTCACAGCTTGAATTCAAAATGGATAAAAGTATCTAATTTACATAAGTATTCACAACCCTGAGTCAATACATGTTAGAATCACCTGAGTTTTTTGGGGTAAGTCTCTGACAGCTTTAAACACCTGGATTATACAATATTTGCACATTATTCTTTTTAAATTATTCAAGCTCTGTCAAGTTGGTTGTTGATCATTGCTAGTCAGCTATTTTCAAGTCTTACCGTAGATTCCCAAGGCAATTTAAGTTAAAACTGTAACTGGGCCTCTCAGGAACATTCAATGTCGGTAAGCAACTCCAGTGTATATTTGGCCTTCTGTTTTAGGTTATTGTCCTGCTGAATTGTGAATTTTTCTCCCAGTGTCTGTTGGAAAGCAGACTAAACCAGTTTTTTTTTATCTAGGAATTTGCCTGTGCTTAGCTCTATTCTGTTTATTTTTATCAACAAAAAAATTCCCTAGTCATTGCCAATGACAAGCATACCCATAATGATGCATTATGATGCAACCACAACCACAACCACCTTGAAAATACGAAGAGTGGTATTTAGTGATGTGATGTGTTGTGTTGGATGTGCCCCAAACATAACGCTTTGTATGAAGGGCAAAGTTAATTTCTTTGCAATTTTTGTTTTGTTTTACTTTAGTGCCTTATTGCAAACAGGATGCATGTTTTGGAATATGTGTATCCTGTACAAGCTTCCTTCTTTTCACTCTGTCATTTAGGTGAGTATTGTTGAGTAGCTACAAAGTTGTTGATCCTCAGTTTTCTCCTATAACAGCCATTAAACTTTGTAACTATTTCAAAGTCACCATTGGCCTGAGAGGTTCCTTCATCTCTGGCAACTGAGTTAGGAAGGATGTTTATATCTTTGTAGTGACTGGGTGTATTGATAAACCACCCAAAGTGTAATTAATAACTTAATAATTTTACCCATCTACCAATAGGTGCTGTTCTTTGCAAGGCATTGGAAAACCTCATTGGTCTTTGAGGTTTCATCTGTGTTTGAAATACACTGCTAGACTGAGGGACCTTACAGATAATTGTACAGTTGAAGTCAGAAGTTTACATACACTTAGGTTGGAGTCATTAAAACTTGTTTTTCAACCACTCCACTAATTTCTTGTTAACAAACTATAGTTTTGGCAAGTAGGTTAGGACATCTACTTTGTGCATGACACAAGTAATTTCTCCAACAATTGTTTACAGATAGATAATTGGTTTGCAATTGGTTTGCAAGCCAAAGAACACAATCCCAACCGTGAAGCACGGGGGTGGCAGCATCATGTTGTGGGGGTGTTTTGCTGCAGGAGGGACTGGTGCGCTTCACAAAATAGATGGCATCATGAGAGTAACATTATGTGGATATATTGAAGCAACATCTCAAGACATCAGTCAGGAAATTAAATCTTGGTCGCAAATGGTTCTTCCAAATGGACAATGACCCCAAGCATACTTCCAAAGTTGTGACAAAATGGCTTAAAGACAACAAAGTCAAGGTATTAGAGTGGCCATCACAAAGCCCTGACCTGAATCCCATAGAAAATGTGTGGGCAGAACTGAAAAAGCGTGTGCGAGCGAGGCCTACAAACCTGACTCAGTTACACCAGCTGTCAGGAGGAATGGGCCAAATGTAAACTTCTGTCCCACTGGGAATGTGATGAAAGAAATAAAAGCTGAAATACACAATTCTCTCTACTATTATTCTGACATTTCACGTTCTTAAAATAAAGTGGTGATCTTAACTGACCTAAAACAGGGAATTCTTACTAGGATTAAATGTCAGCAATTGTGAAAAACTGAGTTTAAATGTATTTGGCTAAGGTGTATGTAAAACTTCTGACTTCAACTGTATGTGTGGGGTATAGATATACGGTAGTGATGAACAAATCCTGTTAAAACCTGTTAAGGCTACCCCCCTACTTTTAATAATGACATATCAGGCAATTTCCGGCCAAACGTTCCCCTAGCGGGATGTATGTCCTAGACAGGTTTTAAACACTAATATTTCACACAGAGTGAGCCCATGCTTGTGACTTAGGCAACATTTACTCCTGAACTTATTTAGGCCTGCCAGAACTAAAGGGGTTGAATAGTCAATGACTCAAGACATTTCAGATTTTCATTCTTAATTTGTAAACATTTCTAAAAACATAATTCCACTTAGACATTATGGGGTATTTAATCTATTTTTAATTCAGTGTGTAACACGTCAAGGGGTGTAAATACTTTCTGATGGCATTGTACCTCCAGCAGTCACACATAGGACTAATGCCCCATGTAGCGTATGCACTGTTACCTCAAAGAAGCTCTGATAACAGGACCAGTCTTCTAAAATCAGCTGCAGTCAGAGTCACTAATAGTCCCCCTTAGGAACTGTAACAGGCTAGACAAGGTCTATTGTAAGGTTGTGTGTGTGTGTGTTTCATTCATAAGAGTTGAACAGATAAGTTCCGTTAAAACCATAATCGAAGAAAAAATCCCCAATATTCCAGCCGAAAAGAGGCCTTGTGTAACAGATAATTTAATTGTATTTATTTATTCTTCATTATTTTACAGTCCACATTAACCCTTCAAAAGAGAGCCAGATAACAGCTCCATGAGTAACACAGAGAGGAGCTGTTGAGTCCAGCTTCACACACACAACCCTCTGTGGTCCATTGGGTTAAAGTAAACAGAACCACAACGGCAGCATGATATGGTAACCACCTAAACTAGAGGATTCTGGACATACCACAGCAGTCCTTATAGCCTCGGTTTCAAAACCAAAACAAAACTATTCCCAAATGAGGGAGAAATAAATCAACCTAAAACAAAAATAATATCATCCAATCGTACAAACATGAGAAATACTAGAAAACTATACAATTTTTAATGTGCATGACAAAATGTAGCACTACAAACTGTTTCCATCTCACGTAAATATATAATTTCCAAGTCCTAGGATCAATTAATATGGTACTCAAAATGTATACAGCATCTACAATTTTCAAAAACATAACATGCCAAAAGTAAATAGCCAGGTTTCAGGAGTGATGAGTTTAAAACTAAAAGAAAAGTAGAATGCTGAAATACTGTGCTTGTAGTCACACACACACACACATACATAAAGGCTCAGCAGTTCAGTATAGCCTGGTTGGGTTCCCTCCACCAATCAAGAGTTCATATAAAAAATGTATTAAAAAAAAATAAAAAAATGTTCAAAATATGTTCTGGAAGCCGTTCTAAACAATCCATGTTCTAGAAGCTGTTCTAAAAGGTGAGGGGAACCAGGGGAGACAAACACATGACCAACAGAAGATCAGAATAAAGCAGCAACAGGTAAGTGTGCAAAGACTCAACCATAAGTACAACACTACTGCATCTCAGTCAGAAAACACATTGTACTGCAATAAATCACCCCTTCCAATTAGTAGGAATTTATTTCCCCTATATCATTTCTTACATGTATATATAATATACAAAGCACTAGAGTTCAACTGAGCATTTTCTATCAACGTCCAATAGCGTTAAGTCCAATGCAAAGTAAACCACCAACAATTAAACAAAAACACTGCAGCAAAAACAAATAAGTCATGACATAATAACTCATGGAGATGAAAGAAAAAACAACTACAAAAGAACTCTGAGAGCCTGTGTTTTTATTCACCTGGAGATTGTTACAGACACTGCATCACACGACAGACGCTAGTCACTGAACCTAACCCGTCTGGCGGCGCTTCAATAAGGAGCACTCACACAAGCAGAACACTCCTCAACGTCACCCTAACGTTGTGTCAATCCTACCGTAACATTGTTATAGATAAGCATAAGCCTGGCTAAACGCTTTGACTAATGCAGCAAGTTACATGCAGTGCTGCCCTACACAATGCATCTACATTACTGCGGTCAGTTCGATGCAACTGGTGTCCTGATGTTATTCTAACGTTAATATTGCAGCCAGGGCCAAGGAGTGGAGAGAAGATAATGACAGTTTTTGACCATCTTTCTCTCAAAAATGAGCAGAAAGACATTTCAACGGAATAAATAAGATTAGGAATCTCCATGTCAACCATAGTCCATTTCAACATTGAAGAGAGACCCCAGAGAAAGATGTGCAGTTGCTTTCCAACTTAAATACTATGTCACTGGGATACACACATTATCATCTTGACACAATGTACATCCTCCCAATGAAAACAGTAGGCTGTCAGTAGCCTACTGTTCTCTCAGCTCTGGTCAAAGGGTACAAGTGAGGAAATGAGCTGATACAGTCACTAAACCTCTTCAGGACACTAGTTTGGACTATCTGGTGAAATCCAGAGAATCTTCAGTCAAATGCTTCATGTGTTCATATCTTTTGTTTTATTTTTGAAGACTGAAGAGGTCATTTCACATTTAAAAAGGAGATATGGAGGACGATTGAGACACCAGTGTCGTAATAATAATAATGTATTATAATAATATCACAGGAAATAATGATAAAATGAAAATGATAAAATAGAAACATTTTAGGGAGCAAGACAAAATATCAGCCAACTCTTTCTTTCATATTCATACAGCTGCAGGAAGTCTCAAACACTAAGAATGAGCTGTCCTCAGTCAGTCTTTCAGTCAGTCTCTCTCTCTCATGCTCGCTCTTTCCAGATAGGGTGGTGTGGAGGAAGATTTGGAGAGAGGTGGAGCAGGTGGGTCCAGTGAGAGAGGAGAGATGGGGTAGTGTCATCAGTTCAGGTCTAAAACAGCCCTATGGAGACTGGACTCTCTGGGGTGATAGTAGTAGATACTCAGAGGGGTGAAGGTCAAAGGTCAAGGTGTGGTTAGAGCTGGAAGCCCTCCATGGGCCCGTCTTGCTGCTGGAAGATAAACTGGCCTTGGTTCTGGTCCACCTGCGGGGCGATGCTAGCGTCCTCCTCCTCCACACCAAAGTAATGCTCGATCAGGTCAAAAGCCTTCTGGTAGATCTCCTGATTCTCATGGCTCTGCAGGAACTCTATCTTGTCCAGACCTGTCGTGGACATTTTTACATTTAGCAGATGTTATTATCCAGAGCAACTTACAGTCAGTGCATTCAACGAAGGTAGGTATGACATCCACACAGTCATCACAAATACAACTTTCCTCAATAAAGCAGACATCAGCTAAAATCAGTGCTAGTAAGAAAAGCCAGTGGACACACACGCACACAAATTAATATTAGGCCTTAGTGACTCACATGACAATACTGAGTCATAATCACTAACTAATGGCTGTTTAAATTTGGCAGCATGTGTCCTTGCAACTTATTAGATAACTACAGAGTACACTATTCACTTCACAGCAACATATCTACTGCCATCTAGTGGAACAGTGTGCATTCCACTGGCTAAGTGATTATCCATAGCCTAATAACATTTCTCCTTCTCCCTGAAGAGTGCAATCGTTCCCTCTCCCTCCTTACGTCAGTGCATTCCTTATAAATCCATGAGACATTTGCTATTTCAGGGAGAAGGTGGAGAAACAGAATTGAGCGTACATCTATGGGTTGATTCCTGTCCCATTCTCTTATGTTGTGTGTGTGTGTAAAAAACATACCATAGGCTTCCTCTATGAGGGCACAGTAAGGATTGATGCCGGTGCCGTTCTGCTTGGCCTCCTGCTCTCCCAGTCTCAGGATGTTCTCCAGGCCGTTCAGTGACACCTGCACTATCTTACTGTCCATCACTGTCAGCAGGTCACACATGGGCTTGATGGTGTTCAGACTAACCAGGTACCTACAGGGACAGCAAGACAGTGTTAGATTGACATTTATTCACATTTGCTCATTTGGTTTAGCAGAGATACAGGTCTACTACACTGGGACAAAACTTATGCCGAGCATGAAACTACTCCCATTAATTTCATGAATTCTTGGCGTAAGCAGTGAGTCTCCAAAATGATGCTCCGGTTCTATTTAATAATTTGATGCGCGTTATTACCTGATCTGCTCAGGAGTGCCCCCAGAGGTAGCGTTGGTTATAGCCCACGCTGCTTCCTTCCTGGTGCGGAACTCTGCCTTCTGAAGAATCTCTATCAGCACTGGGAAGATGTTGGCATCTATCACCGTCTGACCAAGATAGAGAGATAGAACAGTGAGATGACATTATACACACACACACAAATAGGTTGTTGTCAATAAAACATCACAATAAGGTGCAGTGTTCGATTTGCCTGCTGGGGGTCAAGGAGACCCCCAGCTCCTCTAAAACCATTGACAACTACATGCCGTTTTCATGCCGTTTAAAATATCTTAACCTCATGAAGAGCATAGTCAGAACTACACAGTTCAGATTATTCCACATTTAGCTCGGAGTTAAACAAGTAACCATGCTTGTCATGATAAGTAAACATCAATTGGTCATGTAATTTCAGATACGTGAGGGTAACCTCCCGATATCTCTCAATATAGGCCACCATTAAGAGGATGATATTACAACCAAATAGTTAACATTTATTTAACAATCCATTGAAAACAGCATGTAGTTGTCAATGGTTTTAGCAGAGCTCGCAGTCTACTTGCCCCCCAGGAGGCAAATTGAACACTCTGCACCTTGTGACATTTTAGCAATAATGACCTACAGAGTGTACAAAATATTATGAACACCTGCTCTTTCCATAACAGACTGACCAGGTGAAAGCTATGATCCCTTATTGATGTTACTAGTTATATCCACTTCAATCAGTGTAGATGAAGGGGAGGAGACAGGTTAAAGATGGATTTTTAAGCCTTGAGTCCTGGATTGAGCATCGGTGCCATTCAGAGGGTGAATGGGCAAGACAAAAGAAGTTCCTTTGAACAGGGTATGGTAGTAGGTTCCAGGCACACCGGTGTGTGTCAACAACTGCAACACTGCTGGGTTTTTCACACTGAACAGTTTCCTGTGTGTATCAAGGATGGTCCAATACCCAAAGGAGATGCAGATAACTTTACACAACCGTGTGAAGCAATGGAGTCAACATGGGCCAACATCCCTGTGGAACGCTTTCGACACCGTGTAGCGTGCATGCCCTGACGAATTACAGCTGTTCTGAGGGCAAAAGGGGATGCAACTCAAAATTAGGAAGGTGTTTAATATTTTGTACACTCAGTGATAAAATCCTTCAGACAACTACTTAAAACAACGTTCTAGAGGTCGACCGATTATGATTTTTCAACGCCGATACCGATTATTGGAGGACCAAAAAAGCCGATACCGATTAATCGGATGATTTATAAAAAATTATTTGTAATATTGACAATTACAACAATACTGAATGAATACTTACTTTAACTTAATATAATACATCAATAAAATAAATGTAGCCTTAAGTAAATAATGAAACATGTTCAATTTGGTTTAAATAATGTAAAAACAAAGTATTGGAGAAGAAAGTAAAAGTGCAATATGTGCTATGTAAGAAAGCTAACGTTTCAGTTCCTTGCTCAGAACATGAGAACATATGAAAGCTGGTGGTTCCTTTTAACATGAGTCTTCAATATTCCCAGGTAAGAAGTTTTAGGTTGTAGTTATTATAGGAATTATAGGACTATTTCCCTCTATACCGTTTGTGTTTCATTAACCTTTGCCTATTAGATGTTCTTATAGGCACTTTAGCATTGCCAGTGTAACAATATAGCTTCCGTCCCTCTCCTCGCTCCTCCCTGGGCTCAAACCAGCAACACAATAGCCACCATCGAAGCAGCATTACCCATGCAGAGCAAGGGGAACAACTACTAGAAGGCTCAGAGCGAATGACGTTTGAAACGCTATTAGCGCGCGCTAACTAGCTAGCCATTTCACTTCGGTTACACCAGCCTAATCTCGGGAGTTGATAGGCTTGAAGTCATAAACAGCGCAATGCTTGACGCACAACGAAGAGCTGCTGGTAAAACGCACAAAAGTGCTGTTTGAATGAATGTTTACGCGCCTGCTTCTGCCTACCACTTCTCAGTCAGATACTTGTATGCTCAGTCACATTATATGCAGGACACGCTAGATAATATCTAGTAATATCATCAACCATGTGTAGTTAACTAGTGATTATGATTGATTGTTTTTTTAGAAGATAAGTTTAATGCTAGCTAGCAATTTACCTTGGCTTACTGCATTCGCGTAACAGGCAGTCTCCTTGTGGAGTGCAACGAGAGAGAGGCAGGTCATTATTGCATTGGACTAGTTAACTGTAAGGTTGCAAGATTGGTTCCCCAAGCTGACAAGGTGAAAATCTGTCGTTAACCCACCGTTCCTACGCCGTCATTGAAAATAAGAATGTGTTCTTAACTGACTTGCCTAGTTAAATAAAAAGGTAGAAAAATAAAATACTTATTTATTAATTAAATCGGCGTCCAAAATACCGATTTCCGATTGTTATGAAAACTTGAAATCGGCCCTAATTAAATCAGCCATTCCGATTAAATCGGTCGACCTCTACAACGTGCTACCATCAAGCACAGGTACACACACACCTGGATCTGTGCTCTGTTTCCAGCTGTAATGTTAGACACAGTCCAGCAGGCCTCCTTCTTGATGGACTCCTTGGGACTACTGAGCAGGTGTAATAGGCATGGCAATGCCGAGCAGTTCAGAATCACCTGGAACAATCCACACACAGTGAAGATTACACACCAGTCCACACACACGACCATGTGAAGGATCAAAACTCCACACACATCAGGGTGAAGAGAGACAAAGCCATTGGGAGGTAGCAAGAAAATAAACTAGTTCTACCTGAGTCTGAATGTCATCGCCTGTCACTATGTTTCCCACAGCACGCAGCGCGGGAGAGACCACCTTATAGTCACTGTGCCTGGGAAAGACCAAAAACACCACAGTCAGTGTGCACCAACATCTAAATTTCTTGTGTGTGTGTGTCTAGTAGTACTTACATGAGTAGCTCCACCAGTCTGCGGCAGACCCCAGAGTCGATGACGGTCTGTATCTTGTCATTGGGTCCGTCAGACAGGTAAGAGAGGGCCCAGCAGGCATCAGCCAACACATCTGGGTCACTACTGAACAGCAGCCTGGACAGCACACTCAGACAGGGAGACACCTGGGGGAGGAGGAGAGAGAGAGAGCAAAGAAGAAAAGAGCAAGGGGGAGGAAGAAAGACAGAAAGAGGGATAATGGTTTTGCTAAGAGAATGGCTTTGAGAGAAATTAGTCAAAATCCCAGAGTGGTTTGTGCATTTGACAGGAGAGATCTGTTGGACTGTTAGAACTGTCCTCTGATTGGGCAATGTGGGAATAGACCCCATTACCTTGGTGAAGTCAGGGGGGGGGTTCTTCCCTCTACACAGGTTAGACAGAGCCCATACAGCATTCCTAGTTGTGGTGAGACGGTTGGATTTAGCCAGCAGCCTGCGGGGGGAAAGAACAGTTCTCAGTACACCTTGTTTCTCTGACCGCAATTAAACTGTTAAACCTGACTAATCTGATTATACAATGTATTAGGTAATGGTATGAAACTCTACTTCTCCTTGTTAAAACAACATGGGCCTACAGACTGATAAAACCAAGCTCGCACACACACATACTGTTGTAGGGAGGGCAGGATGCCACAGTTGAGAACGTAGTCTCTGCACTCTGCGTTGTCCCCGGCGATGTTCCCCAGGGCCCACACGGCCTGAAATACACCAATCACTCGTCACCTCTAAACCAGCAGCCGTGCATATTGCAGCTATATTGCATGCAGCTAGGAGCCATATTATACAGTGCTGCAGCTAGGCTATATTTACACACAAACATCAGCACCATATAGAGCTGGGCTTGGAGGGCCATACCATATACTGCTACATAACCGCACAGCTAAGACCATATCGGGCTGGGATCGCTTAGTATTTGGCTATGTTAAAACCCATGAAAGGGGAGTGAATAAGAGATAACTTCAGGGAGAAGGGTAGAGAATCAGAATGCAGTCATAGCATTTATATTTAGGGAATGCAAAAATAGCTGGTTTACTATTCAGATAGGATCTTCTTGGCAGGACAAATCCCATGACATCTTATTCCCACTCCTGCTAGACATCCCTGTGACCCATGTGTTAGTGTCCCATCATGCTACAACTCTTCCCCAGGGCTTCAGCCCCCCTCCCAGGCTGTTCAGTCACCTGCTCCTGGACGTCCTCGTAGTCCGAGTTGAGCAGCTCGATGAAGATGGGCACGGCTCCCATCTCAATAACCACCTTGGTGTGCAGGAAGGTCCCAGAGGCAATGTTGGTCAGGGCCCAGGCTGCCTCAAACTGTGTCACACACACATTTCACACCATGGTCACATGGGGAGCATAGTACAAGATAGATACAAAGGCTGAAGAGTTACGATTGACTGAGTGTCATAAAGGGGCAGAGGAAAGTTCACTAGTCTTTTGACAGGGAGCAATACAATGCAGATGTCATGCAGACTGACTAATGCCAACAGGATGTGATATAATATTACAGAATCTGACTTAATTTCATATATTCCAACAGCTTTCTGTTAGTGTCATTTTGTGTAGTGAATACATTTGTTGATTTCTAACACACCAAACCAAGAATTCCCAGCACATCCAACTAACGGACAGACAGAGACCCAGCCACCTGACCAACCTGAAGAGTGCAGTTCTCACTCCTCTTGAGAAACTCCACAAACTTATTGACGACCCCTGGGGTGAGAATGACCTCATCGATGGGAGGGTTGGGCTCTGATAAGGAGAGAGAAGAGAGCATGACAATAACATCACACGACTAGCTTAAAAACATCATGGTTCATGGCTGAAAACGTGTGATGCTAAAACACTCCAATACGGTGTTGAGGGAATAGCATCAGGTCCAACAAAGGCATTACTTGCAGACATTTGGCACGAACAATCCATCTTTGTTGTTGAGAAAACATACTACACAAGACCAAACTATGTCCCGTCCCAAACGGAACCCTATTCCCTATATAGTGGGTCCTGCTCAAAAGTAGTGCACTAAATAGGGAATTGGGTCCCAATGGAGATATATCCTAAATAATACAGGTGGCATGAGCCCTGCATTGGGGTGTTATGAATTGCATGATTCACACAGACCTTTGGAGAGTAACTTCCTGAATTTCTGTGTGGCGATCAGCTGCTGGTCTGGATCCTCAGAGAAGATCATCTGGATCATGTCTGGAGTTATGACTCCTTCCTACACACACACACAAGTCAACATACATAAAGATGTGAATGACTTACAAAACCATGTACTCTGACACTATACACACAATGCAGAGGAAGCGATGTAGTGCTACACGTGACCGGTTTATCACGTAAAGTGCACTTAGGTCTAATGACCTTCATCTAGCTTTAATCACAGATTGATTTGAAAACCAAAAACTCTTGTCTTTTTTGGATACTGGAGAGCAAAGACTTAACTAACCATGGGTTTCAGAATCTTCTGTTTCCCAAAAAATTATTTGTACTTATTTTATGGAGTAATGGCATTGTCTTTCAACAGGTAACTAGTCCTTCGGTGCAGAGTGTAGACCATGAGAGCAAGACAATGGGACAATTGGAGTAATGGTCACTTACACCTGAGACTGGTGCAGTGGAGCTGATGTCGGGGTCCTGGACAGGGCATTCCAACATGGACTCGTCGCCCGAGGGCACACACACATTCCTCCTCTTGAACAGCTGGGGGAAGAGGGAGAGGTAAGTGTTAGTAGGACACTGACTCACTACAACCCAAACAAACCAAAGACAACTATAACAGGTGAATAAAAAATTTACTCATATCTGGAGAAGATTTACCATTCAAAAGGCATTTACATGGTCAAATTGGATGAGATTAGGGTTGTCTCCACAGAATGGAGAGTAGCTGATTCAGTGGTCCAGGCGTAAGAACTAGAAGCACCCTACCTGCTCTTCTCTCTTCTGTTTGCGGAGTTGGATCCCCTCCTCCTCTCTCCTCCGGCGCATCTCCTGTGGGTTCAGCGCTTTGTTCTTGTAACTCTTCATTCGGTCATTCCCTGGGCTTGCCATCTCGTCTGGGGAAATAAGGATAAACATAACTTTATACTGAATGATCAAATATACAAACTTGTGAATTCACCGCAGCCACAACCAGCCAAACTTGACTAGCTAGCTAATGTTGTTGTTAACATAATGGAAAATCAAATAAATAAAAAATCACTCTCGATGTGAATTTTGGATTTGTTGGCCAAAAGGGGATTTGAACACAAACCCTGCCATGTGCGAAAACAGCAGTTGGGGTGACAGTTTGACAGCTGATGAAGAAGACTGGTGATCAAAGTAACAATACCAAATGTTTCTCGCTCGCTGTCATCAGCTGTTAGTAATCTTTGTGTTAGCTAGTGAGTCAAAGAATGCCATTCCTAGTTCGCTAGATAAAGATGACAAGCACACCAGCTAGCTATGAGCTAGATAATGAATGTTAGCTAACATTAACCACGGTCTTGCTGACAGCGTCACTTTGACATTGCTTGTTGTATTTTCTGGGGGAATCAGTGGTCTTCCAGGCTGGATATCTCCAATCGCAAGAAACCGGGTTCCTCTCTAGCTAGTAGTACAGTACGGCCTAGTACAGTGGTTCCAAACCAGCGGTACTACCTAGTAGGACCCCTGGCCTAGGGAGGGGTACCTGGCCTATCCACAGGGGGTACTTGAGAAAGCTCACGAGACCTTAGGCTTACTGGTAAAATGCACATGAGGTGGTACTTCAGGGGTACTCCGGGCAGAGCAAAATTCAGTTGGTGGTACAGTAACCCAAAAAGGTTGGGAGCCACTGGCCTAGCACACAGCAACTAGTAGTAGCAAGCTGGCTACCTAGCTAATACATTATTCGTGTTAATTAAATTACATGGTGTTCAAAAACATTCTACCGTATTCGTATCGTTAGCAAAAAAAATACTTAAATCAAATGTAAAACCAATTATAATAGGCAATGGTAGCTAAAACTGCCATTAGACCCAAATCACAGATTTTTAAGATTGAGCTTGCTAATAACACAGCTAGCGTTAGCAAGCTAGATAGCTCCCTACATCGTTAGCTAGCTAACTAGCTCCTTCACACCCCTCTCCGGTCTTTCTTGTTTAGCAACCATCGTCATGCCAAATTGCCAGATAATTCGTGATAAAAAAAGAAAACAACAATAAAAAGGTTGTGAAGATTGTATTGATCTTACCCATTTAAGATGAATAATGTCAGAAACGCCTAGGTGTAGCTAGGTATTATTATTTCCTTCACGCAAACTCCCGAGTCCAGCTGAGAGCAATATGGCGTCTTGTATCGCTTAAAATTTCCCAGTAACCCTCCTTGGATCAACAACCAGTGACGTCAAATCCATCAGCTCAAACTGAAGGAGGAGAAGCCAACTGGGCCAGTAAAGTCAAGTTGTTAGCTAGCATTGCTAAGATGGCATATGAATGAAAAGTGAAACAGAAACACATGTATTTTGAAAGTAGTCACATAAGTCAAGCATTAGTACGGCACATCGTCCATATTTTTGAAATCGGTGAGTAACATGATGGTTAGCCAGCTAGCAATCTCCGTGTTTTGAAGTTACGTTTTAGCCCATAGCCTGACATGTTGACTAGACAAATTCAGAATTAACTATGATAGCGGAGTTAGAATTTGGTTAGCTATCTTGGCTGACAAAGATGGGAATTGCGTTGTTGCATCTTGGCTGACAAAGGTGGAAATTGCGTTGTTTCGTTATTGGGTACAATTGGTCTACATTTGATTGACATCCTTCCTGTTTATTCCTATTTATTTACTGACAAATTATGATAACATTAATTATCTTCATTTCAGTGTCCAGCTGAGCACCAGAAACAATTGGCCATGCTGACGTGTGAGTTCTGTGGCGAGGAATTGGTGTTGGAGGAGGACATGAAGACCCATCTCCTCCTGAGCCACCCGGAGAATGACATGGGGGAACAGAGCCATGACGGAGAAGCAGAGGGTAGAGGTGGTCACAGTCTTGTCAGGCCCAGCTCAAGTCCTACTCCCACTACCACCATAGTGGACAATCACTGCAAACAAGCCATTGGTTTGTCTAGGTCTGAGGGTTCTGAAAGAGGAGTAGACAATGGGAACAGGTTTGACACCATTGTCTCACCCAGGACATCCAATAGCACACTGGAGTCCAAGGAGCAAATTACTGAAGCTGGGGGGGAGTTCGGTGGAGGGCGAGCAGTGGCCATTGTTGTATCCACCTCTTCAGTGTCTACAGGCTTTCTGAGATCAGCTCAGGACTCCAGTAGGCCTACTAGTAGACACTGTAATGCTGATGAGTCTGTGGGAGTGGGATCCGCAGAGCACACCAAAGTCAAACAGAAGCGTTTCTCCTCCCCAACTAAAGGTTTATTTTAGTGTCTGAAATGTTTGTTTATTCAACATGTTGTTACATCTTTACTACTGGTTTGTTGTACTGACTGACGTTAGTTGGTTATGTCCCACTGACTGGCATTAGTTGGTTTTGTCCCACTGACTGGCGTTAGTTGGTTTGTCCCACTGACCGGCGTTAGTTTGTTTTGTCCCACTGACTGGCGTTAGTTGGGTTTGTCCCACTGACTGGCGTTAGTTGGGTTTGTCCCACTGACTGACGTTAGTTGGGTTTGTCCCACTGACTGACGTTAGTTGGGTTTGTCCCACTGACTGACGTTAGTTGGGTTTGTCCCACTGACTGACGTTAGTTGGGTTTGTCCCACTGACGCCAGTACGGACTGTTGTTAGTTGGTTTGTCCCACTGACTGACGTTAGTTGGGTTTGTCCCACTGACTGACGTTAGTTGGGTTTGTCCCACTGACTGACGTTAGTTGGGTTTGTCCCACTGACTGACGTTAGTTGGGTTTGTCCCCTTGACTGACGTTAGTTGGGTTTGTCCCACTGACTGACGTTAGTTGGGTTTGTCCCACTGACTGACGTTAGTTGGGTTTGTCCCACTGACTGACGTTATTTGGGTTTGTCCCACTGACTGACGTTAGTTGGGTTTGTCCCACTGACTGACGTTAGTTGGGTTTGTCCCACTGACTGACGTTAGTTGGGTTTGTCCCACTGACTGGCGTTAGTTGGTTTGTCCCACTGACTGGCGTTAGTTGGTTTGTCCCACTGACTGGCGTTATTTGGTTTGTCCCACGGACTGGCGTTAGTTGGTTTGTCCCACAGACTGGCGTTAGTTGGTTTGTCCCACTGACTGGCGTTAATTGGGTTTGTCCCACTGACTGGCGTTAGTTGGGTTTGTCCCACTGACTGGCGTTAGTTGGGTTTGTCCCACTGACTGGCGTTAGTTGGGTTTGTCCCACTGACTGGCGTTAGTTGGGTTTGTCCCACTGACTGGCGTTAGTTGGGTTTGTCCCACTGACTGACGTTAGTTGGGTTTGTCCCACTGACTGACGTTAGTTGGGTTTGTCCCACTGACTGGCGTTAGTTGGGTTTGTCCCACTGACTGGCGTTAGTTGGGTTTGTCCCACTGACTGGCGTTAGTTGGGTTTGTCCCACTGACTGACGTTAGTTGGGTTTGTCCCACTGACTGACGTTAGTTGGGTTTGTCCCACTGACTGACGTTAGTTGGGTTTGTCCCACTGACTGACGTTAGTTGGGTTTGTCCCACTGACTGACGTTAGTTGGGTTTGTCCCACTGACTGGCGTTAGTTGGGTTTGTCCCACTGACTGGCGTTAGTTGGGTTTGTCCCACTGACTGGCGTTAGTTGGGTTTGTCCCACTGACTGGCGTTAGTTGGGTTTGTCCCACTGACTGGCGTTAGTTGGGTTTGTCCCACTGACTGGCGTTAGTTGGGTTTGTCCCACTGACTGGCGTTAGTTGGGTTTGTCCCACTGACTGGCGTTAGTTGGGTTTGTCCCACTGACTGCCGTTAGTTGGGTTTGTCCCACTGACTGCCGTTAGTTGGGTTTGTCCCACTGACTGCCGTTAGTTGGGTTTGTCCCACTGACTGACGTTAGTTGGGTTTGTCCCACTGACTGACGTTAGTTGGGTTTGTCCCACTGACTGACGTTAGTTGGGTTTGTCCCACTGACTGACGTTAGTTGGGTTTGTCCCACTGACTGACGTTAGTTGGGTTTGTCCCACTGACTGACGTTAGTTGGGTTTGTCCCACTGACTGACGTTAGCTGGTTGTTTATACTGACAGATATGATTTGTCGTACGCACTGTTAGTTGGTTTGTCGTATGGACTGTTGTTTGTTGGTTGTTTGTACCTACTGATATAATTTGTCGTACTGACTAATTAGTTTGTTTGTCGTACTGTGTGATATTACTTGTTTTTTTGTATTTTGACTGATATGATTTGGTTTGTCATACGGACTAATAGTTGGATTGATTGCCTATTGATGAACTGTCAATGCATTCCATTAACAGTCCATGCTGTCTGGCACTCGTGGGCTCTTCCTCACTTTAGTCGTCGATCGCATCAATATTTTGTAAACCTCATCAGTTAGTTTTTTGTACTGACTAATATTAGGCCTAGTTGGTTTGTCGTACTGAAGTGGAAGAGAGAGGCCCAACTCATCAGAATCTGTCTCCCTCCATCAGGTGTTGTTTTTTGTTGTTTCGCCCACAAAGCAAGAGAGTGTTGAATTTAGCCAAGAATAAAATGAATGGCTTATTTGCTACATGAGGTTTATTTATAATATAAGTTTTGTAATGCTTAAGTTATGAGTGTACTGATATAAGTAGGACACATGACATCATTGTCACTTCACAAAAAACACTATCTCGGAGATGGCTATGCATATTCATTGGATGAGGCTAGCAGCATCTCTCTCCATTGAATACAGGCGTTTAACGTCACAAAAAAGGATTACAATAATCCACCAATCCAAAGCAAAGATAGGCAGGAGCTAGTCAGTCTGCCTTGCCGCTTTGTGGACAACAACTCCCATCGTTAGGGCGGGAAGACATGTATCTTGTCAGTATATCCATAATCTTTGGTTATACTGACTGATTGATATCTGTTGGTTTGAGTAGAGTAGTACTTTATTGATCCCAACTTGGGAAATCGTTTTCACTCAGCATCACTAACAAATTACAAAGACAATGATAAAAATGCATAATAAGACACATAAGAAGGCACCTGCATGTTAGTAGCCATAAAAGATGGAGACAAGTTTAAGATAAATACTGTTGTCTATCCTACTGCTGGGAAACAAGCAATAACAACATTCCTATTAAGAAGGCACCATAAATTAGTCATTTGTTAAAAAGACTCATTGCTGTGGGTAGAAATGGCCTTTTGAACTGCTCTGTGGAGCTTCTGGGCAGGATGAACCTGCTACCAAAGCTGCTCCTGTGTGGCATCAAAGTGCTGTGTGGAGTGGGTTGAATTAGTCTTGTCATCATCCTGTGTCTCATTGTTATGTACTATGTGTCTGTTGTCGTAGAGAAGCGGTTTTCCTGTCCTATGTGTGCTCTGGTCTGCACCGACGCCTTCATCCTACAGGAACATGTTGAATTGCACTTGCTAGAAGAGAGCCCAGCTGAAGGTACAGGATCTACAGTTAGACCACACAGTTCAGCACAGAACACACTGTGACTGTACAAACTCATGACATTCTTGAGTCTACACAGTTCAGCACAGAAAGAACATGAGGCCCAATCCATTGTGTTAAGTCTCTGACTCTGACATAATCTGTATCTGTCTTTTCAGAGGCTGTCCTGGGGGCCACATCATCAACCGAGGCAGCATCATCCAGCAACAGCTCAGGTTCGTCTCATTCCTTTCATCATAGGAACAAACATAGTTCAACCAAACAAAGGAAGAAGCCTGCCTATGGCAGATCCACAGAGGTTGAGGCTCTCTCTCTGCCCATGTCTTACCGATGAAGGTCTAATATTCCCCCAAAAAGCTAAATGAACTTGCAAGAGAGGTTTTATCTCAACAAGAATAACTTGGATGAATAATGATTTAGATAAAAATGCCCCGTCGATATCCCTTTTAACCGCTGTGTGTGTCCCTGACCTCGTCCTCAGGTGGGAAGAGTTATGAGTGTCCCCTGTGTTCTGTGGTGTGTGGAGACTGCTACTCCCTACAGGAACATGTGGAGCTGCATCTTGACTATGGCACAGCCACTAGTGCAGGTATGGCTTGATTTAAACAATCAAATGTGATGGGAACACAGGTTTCATTGGGATTTTATGTTTACACTTGTGGGAGTTGTCCTAAAGGGATAGGGCTAAATTCAAAGTGTATCTTAAGGAAGAAATATGAAAAGCAGATGAAAAACCATGGTAGCAATTGAAGGGGAAGAGTTTAGTCTAATAATTTCCCCATCATTGCCAAAGATGAGGACACAACAGTTCACCTGACCCAAGACTGAATCCAAACATTACACTGTTGTTTGTATGTGCATTTTACATTGACTGTACCTTTTTCTGCATTTGTTGATAACAAAATCTGAAAATACTCTGGATACATTCAGTAACATGATAAGAATATTCCTGGAAAATATGGGCATAGGTGCAACGTAAGACAAAATAAATAGTTTGAGTGAGAGGACTAACTGGTGTCTCCTAGTGGCCACACACCTCTCCAAAGTGTGCTAAGTTCCTAAGTAATTTCAAGGAACTTTTGACTCAAAGAAAAGTCTTAAACTATAAGGTGCTTTTTTGAGCTCTCCAAGCTGTGCCGTTGAGGAACTAGAGCAAGCACACTTGTAGTTGTTTTGTTTGGAACACAGTCCTGCGTCCTTGCCATCACACAATTACTGTTGTTGTTTACACAATCCCAAAATTGTCCATTTATAAATCGCAATCTGGATCAGATGGGCATCATTTCAAAGCCTGTTATATTGCCAACATGACTAGCCAAGTTATAAAATACAATATTACAGTGATAGGCTTTCACAATGCAATTCAGAGAACCAGATCATCATTTTGGTGAGCATAGAAATGAGTCATGAGTGCATTCAGGTGCGTGTGCCTCTGCAAATCTTCCTCACAATTAACAAACATGGGCTCATTCTGTTCAGAACAACACAGGATATTACGCCTAGTCATCTTGTACATCAAAAATAGTGATCATTTAAAAATTTAAAATAGTGATCATAAATGGTGACACTGTATATGACACAAGTTTTCTGATATGGAAGTGCACATTTACTCACAGGTGTTTGGCTTGTTTGTATGACATCAAAGCGAGATTTATTATCATTCTCAACGTCTGATCTTTCAAAATACATGGAGTCCTTTTTAATTTACAGCATTTCCCTCACTTGGACAACAAAACATTTGCAAAGGTTACCCAATTAGCGGGAGATATGGGCACAACTTCTTGTAGGGCGAGATGCTCAAGTTCAGAACTGCTGTCAGGCAAAACCCATACAGTGCTGTGAAGCGCAGAGCCAGAGCTCTGATGTCATGTATAGCATGTACTGTACAGCCAGTACGTTCCAATTTACGCATTTATTAATGCCCAAATCTGCTATTTTCTTCCTGAATATGGGTACGAGTATAAAAGGTTAATGAGAAATCTATTTAGTTCCCACTTATGCTTCCAACACGTTTTATTTCCTGCTTAGATGTAGCCATGTTATAACAACGTTATGACTGTTATTTTACCATAAACAGGGTCTCGGTAGAGATAGAGAATGGTGTAATACCCCATATTTGATTTGCACAAGCACTCTATTGCCAGCCAACTCCTGAAGTTGCAATATAATGTGTAATTTGTCCTTTGCGATCGGTTTTGAACTATGAATTTCCCTCTGAGGACTATAAAGTTTGAACTGAACGGAACTTCTACAACCTGCCAGCTCATACCGCTGAGCTCACACATGCAGCTGTCCTCACAACCGTTTTGTGTGTACAGGGTTGATTCCCATGGTGAATTCGAGAGAGGGAATTGTGACTGTTGCTGTGTGTGTTGCAGTGAGCCCTGGCTCAGACCTGAGGCTGGCCAGGCGGCTGCAGGAGGAGGAGAAGCAGAGGAGGAAGGAGCAGGAGGCCAAGAGGGAGGCAGAGGAGTTCAAGAAGCTGCAGGTTCTTATAAAGCACAACCATAATAACACTGGAGTAGTGGATTTGACCTTGCTGCATGATGCACCATATGACGCGTCTGTGCTTTGTCACATGGCTTATGTAGGAAGTGTGTGGTTTATTTGTGTTTCTGCACGTCAACAAGATTTACAGTGTACGTGTGTCTGCTTATGTATGCTGAGTGTGGTGGTGACCTCACCCTGACCACTTGCTGTGTGTGTGTGTTTAGAGGCAGTTTGGTGTGAACGGGAGGGGGGGCTACCGCAAACAGATGGAGAGGACCGTGGAGAAAGCCGTGTCTCGAGGTGTCATGGTGCATGCTCACTTCCACAACAAGAGAGATGAGATGATGGAGGCTCTGGCCTCAGGGGTCGACGATGGCAGGACCAGAACGCAGGGTGTGTGTGACATTCAATTTCTTATCCGGATCTTGACTAACATAGCTCCCTCATTATTTACTATGTTCTCAAACTGAGTTGTTTAGATCACATCATGTTATGTTTATACAGCTGTCTATCTACCACCTACATCTCTCAATGTTTTGCATACATTTTATTTAGCCTACAAGGTATGTATGTCATTAATAACTGTCTTCCTTCAATTGATTAAAAACTAAATGGCAGCTCCACCTTAGTGCTCTCTTTCTCTCTGTCTTTGTCATTCTCTTTGTTTATTGTATTCCTCTCATTCTGTCAGGTGTGCTGGGTGCTCTGTATGTTTACTACCAGAGGGAGGCCAGAGACTGTGTCCACGTGTGGCTGAGTGCTGACACAGACCACTACTACTCATCAGAGGGGGATAAGGGCTGGGGATGTGGCTACAGGAACTTCCAGATGCTCTTGTCTTCTCTGCAAAGAATGGAGCCCTACACTACCTGTCTCTCAGGTACACACAGACAGAAACACGTATATCAAAACATCACATTCTACAATTGTTTACCATTCTCTCAAATCCAGTAGCTGTCTGGATTGCTTAATGAAACGGTTCAATGCAGCCCTCTCAAAAAGCCATTTCACCATGTAATCTCCTAAACTAACTTTCTCTCTTAAATCTTCTATCATGGCATCTTTTCCTTGCCCCCCTCTCTCTCTCCCTCCTCTCCCAGAGGGGTCAGTACCCAGCATCCCACAGGTGCAGGTGTTGATAGAGGGGGCGTGGCGGGAGGGGTTAGACCCTCAGGGCGCCACCCACTTTAACCAGCGACTACAGGGCACACAGGCCTGGATAGGAGCTACAGAGATCTACGCTCTCTGCACCTCCCTCAGAGTCAGGTTAGAGCCCAGAGAGTCACACACAGAATGTTAACATACTACACGCATTAGAACGTAACACATTTGTGTAGCCAGCTATATTTGAATTAGATACACCTGAATGGACTCTCACACTGAGTATACAAAATTAAAAGAACACCTACTTTTCCTTGACATGGACTGACACAGGTGAATCCAGGTGAAAGCTATGATCCCTTATTGATGTCACTTGTTAAATCCACTTTAATCAGTGTAGATGAAAGGGAGGAGCCAGGTTAAAGAAGGATTTTCAAGCCTTGAGATGATTGACATGGATTGTGTATGTGTGCCATTCAGAGTGTGAATCTGCAAGACAAAAGATTTAAGTGACCTTGAACGGGGTATGGTGGTAGGTGCCAGGCGCACCTGGTGTGTGTCAAGAACTGCAACGCAGCTGGGGTTTTCTTGCACAACAGTTTCCTGTGTGTATCAAGAATGGTCCACTACCCAGACATTCAGCCGACTTGACACAACTGTGGGAAGCATTGGAGTTAACATGGGCCAATATCCCTGTGGGGCGCTTTTGAAACCTTGTAGAGTCCATGCCCTGACGAATTGACGCTGTTCTGAGTGCAAAAACGAGGGGAGGGCCTCAATATTAGGTTTTCCTTATGGGTTTGGTATACTCAGTGTACACACACAGAGTCACTATAGAATGTACATGTTGAAAATGGATTCTGTTCTCAGTCAGTTACCTCTAACCTGTGTCCCCACAGTGCCCGTGTTCTAGACTTCCACCAGCCCACGGGCCCAGGGGACACCCACCCCCGCCTCTTTGACTGGGTGAAGCAGTACTTCTCTCAGACTGCCACCAGTGGCGCCAGACTACCGCCCCGGGTGGTGCAGACCACACAGCCGCCCCTCTACCTCCAGCACCAAGGTAGTCTTAACATGGGTTTAGTGGATTGGATGGATTAGCTGATGATGGGTTACTGATATCCAATGTAGAATTTGTTTATGGCGTGTGTCTATTTGATGTTTTCTTGTGTGTCGTTTAGTGCTGAGCGATTAGTGCTTTTTGAGGTCGGTTGTGTTTTGGTTCAATCATTCAAAAATAATCACGGTTTTCGGGTTTCGATATTATTATTTTTTACATTAAATGCACTATACATTTTGTGGGTTGAATGCTGTAACAATACATAATAAAACAAAAGTCCCATGATGGTAGTGACTGCCCATTACTGCTTATCACTTATTCACATTTACTTTAATAAAATATTTGAGTTGTTGTGTATATTACATTTGTTTTATTCAATGACTTTATTATTTCATTCCAAGTCATCTCATCTCTATAGAGCTGCTGTCTGTGCTGTCTGACAAAATCACTATTTTACTCGTTCTTCAAAGTAAATAAAGCATGACTGCTGAATACCAACTACCAATCACTTAGAACATGTATTTTCAGGTAGAGATACCTCTCGAAGCAACTGCTTTCTATCTCGCTCGATCACGCGTGCTTCACACAGACCGGACTAGTAGGTGGGTGCGCAAAGGATTATAGTCATTATAGTTAATTACCACGTTTTCTGCACTAAAATATGTCTAAAAATGGCCTGTTGGAAACTTCAACTCACTACTACATCGCACAGTTTGGGCTTGATCTGATTTATCTCTACAGAAACTGCACATCGAGCTCACAGAACAAAAACTAATTAAATGGAATTAAAATAATTTAATCTGTCGGTCAATTAGTGATTCAAAACTGAAAAATAACTTAAATGTTGTTAATCGCTCAGTACTAGTGTGTTTGAGGGAGATTTGTTTGTTTTGTATGTGTGTACACCTGACGTCTACGTTATCTCTAAAGCCTTGTTCACATTGGCAGTTTGAAGTGACTCAAATCCTATTTAGTTGCATATCCGATTCAAATCTGTTCTGTTTCTTGCAGTCGGAACTGCCAAAAAGCACATGGAATCTGATATTTCAAGCCACATTTCAAACCACCTTCGTAGGTGTTTTTAAAGTCCGATACAAATCTGATTCCCGGCCATGTGAACGGTCAAATCAGATTTATTTGCCCTCAAGTGGTTTTTAGACTTATTTGGCATATCTTGTTGCTTGCTAGCTACTCCGTTGACAGTTTGACAAGAACATCTGGTCGTAACTTGCTTGTTAATTGTTTAAAAACAAATGAGTGACTGTTCTAGAAAGCTAAACTACTACCTACCTAGCTAGTTGACTGCTGTGGCTAGCCAAAAGATTCCATTTGAAAGTTGGATCATCTTATCCTTTTGAGGCTTTAAGTGTTCTTACATTATGATTTTGAACATGCAAAGCAACTGGGGAGACATCCATGGCAGGCATTGTTACCACCATAGCTTGCTATATAACTTCTGAGTGATAGGAAGCATGAGCACTACCACCAATCAGCCTACACCACTGTGCACACACCCATAGTTACTATGATAACTAGCGTAGCCATGTCAGAAAATGAATAATGTCTCAACACAAACACATCTGATTTGCTCACTTGTAACATACTGTTTTGCAAGTCAGTAGTCCAAAATGGATTTAAAAAACATAACTGATTTGGGCATTAAGACCTGCGGTGTGACCAAGGCTTTAGAGTGTGTTTCCTCCATGTCTTCTATCGACATCCTCAGGCCATAGCCGCTCAATAGTAGGAGTGGAACAGAAGAAGAATGGCAGCCTGTGCCTGTTGCTCCTGGACCCTGGCTGTACACCAGGAGATGTGAGGAAACTGCTGAGCCAAGATGGCTCCACTGTTAGCACAGCTGTCTGCCGCATGAGGAAGTTCCCTGGCAACCTAAAACATAGGCAGTACCAGGTGGTGGCTGTAGAGGGCGTGCTCACCCCTGTGGAGAAACAGGTGAGTCTGAGTGGCTCTTAACTGCATACAGTTGTAAAGTGTTTCGCTACGATGTGTACTGAACAGCGAATCAGCTATTCGATATTGATTTGGTTTTTGTTTGTCAGACCCGCATTCTCAACTCAAGAACACTGCAAGCCGAGAGGATCCCTTGATGCTGGAATGCAGTTTTGTAAATGTATAACTGCCAAAAACAGTTCATGTTTAATTTTCTTGGACATTTTATTAAGGTAATAAATGATGTATTTTAATATTTGCCTTTTTCTCTGTTCTGTTCAAACCCTCAACATATTTCTGTGTGTAGAATTGGGACCTTGTGGAAGTCGTAAGGACACATGGAACATGTGTTCATATATTTATTGAACTACCAGAAATGACTAACCAAACATTATAGATTGGCTGATTTTTTATGGAATATCTACATAGGCGTATAGAGGCCCATTATCAGCAACCATCACTCCTTGTGTTCCACTGGCACATTGTCTTAGCTAATCCAAGTTGATCTAATTTATCATTAGAAAACTCTTTTGCAATTATGTTAGCACAGCTGAAAACTGTTGTGCTGATTTAAAGAAGCTATAAAAGTGGCCTTTAGACTAGTTCAGTATCTGGAGTATCAGCATTTGTGGGTTCGATTACAGGCTCAAAATGGCCAGAAACAAAGAACTTTCTTCTGAAACTTGTCAGTCTATTCTTGTTCTGAGAAATTAAGGCTATTCCATGCGAGAAATTGCCAAGACACTGAAGATCTCAAACAACGCTGTCTACTACTCCTTTCACAGAACAGCGCAAACTGTCTCTAATCAGAATAGAAAGAGTGGGAGGCCCCGGTGCACAGCTGAGCAAGAGGACAAGTAGTATCTAGTTTGAAAAACAGCTGACTCACAAGTCCTCAACTGGCAGCTTCATTAAATAGTACCCGCATAACACCAGTCTCAACGTCAACAGTGAAGAGGTGACTCCGGGATGCTGGCCTTTTAGGCAGAGTTGCAAAGAAAAAGCCATATCTCAGACTGGCCAATAAAAAGAAAAGATTAAGATGGGCAAAAGAACACACAGGCAATGTGTAGGCAATGTGATGGTCTGGGGGTGCTTTGAATATGGTAAAGTGAGAGATTTGTACAGGGTAAAAGGGATGTTGAAGAAGGAAGGCTATCACTCCATTTTGCCATACCCTGTGGACGCCATTGCCATACCCTGTGGACGGCACTTAATTGGAGTCAATTTCCTCCTACAACAGGACAATGACTCAAAGCACAGCTCCAAACTATGCAAGAACTATTTAGGGAAGAAGCAGTCAGCTGGTATTATGTCTATAATGGAGTGGCTTGCAGTCACCGGATCTCAACCCTATTGAGCTGTTGTGGGAGCATCTTGACTGTATGGTACGTAAGAAGTGCCCATCAAGCCAATCCAATTTGTGGAAGGTGCTTCAGGAAGGATGAGGTGAAATCTCTTCAGATTACCTCAACAACTTGACAACTAGAATGCCAAAGGTCTGCAAGGCTGCGATTGCTGCAAATGGAGGATTCTTTGATGAAAGCAAAGTTTGAAGGACTCTATTTCAATTAAAAATCATTATTTATAACCTTGTCAATGTCTTGATTATATTTCCTATTCATTTTGCAACTAATTTCATGTATGTTTTCATGGAAAACAAGGACATTTCTAAGTGACCCCAAACTTTTGAATGGTAGTGTGTGTGTGTATAATATATATATCATAAACGGAGTGCATCCATGGAGTGACGCCTGGTGAATCTTTGCCCCACACTCTTTCACTAGAAGTAGGAATAGACCAGCGCCTCATGTATTGTCAAATCAGAAAACAAGACCAAGTAGTTCTCCCCTTTCTCAAACATGAGTCTGGTTACATGGGGAGACATAGAGACCACTGATGATTTAGTGTTGAGTCACACTTTAACCTTCTGTCCTGTTCCAATTGAGGAGGAACATTCCGCAGCTTTTATCTTCTTGCAGTATCTAGGGGCCAGGGCCCTCTGGGTACGTGCGGCTTCAGTGAAACAGATACACACACATATACTCTCTCACAAACACAGAAGACACACACCCTCACTCACACCCTCCTGGAAAGTCACCTGGCCACACGATCACTACTGTGAGAATAGGACAGATATTTATTTTTTAAGTTGCTTGTGAAAAGGACATTCTGTAATACATATTATTCCCAGGCCACCGACTGGAATGCTCTAATTACTATTGAACTGGTAGGACCGCAGTCTGTGGGTTGGTTGAAGGAACTTCTCTGGTACATTCTTTCCTCCAAGCCTCTGTCCTGAATCCTGTCCATGCCCTCTCAGCAATGTGACAGCTCACTGATAACTGACAGTTGTGTGGATTGCGACTTTGCATGTCCTTATCAGTTCTACTGAAAATAAATATGTATTGAATGTATTGGACATATAGTACTGTCATATTAGAGAAATTGCACAAACTGGTGAAAGGTTATTTTTATGGTTTATTGTCCTCTAACAAAATATGAGTCCATCAGCAGTATTAGGGTCCATGCATGGCCGGGCAGCCAGAACACGTGGAGAGATGGCATTTACCACAACACTTTTCAATCACCATTTTTGATTAAGTTTAATCAAATATATCAACGCAAAACGTTAAAAAGAGGGGGAAAGTACTGTATTTTAGACTGATTTGCCTCGTGATTTGTCAACTCGACAAGTTCTCTATCCTTCACGCTGGAGTGCTGCTACAGGCTCTTTGCATGCCTTAACCAATCACATTCACAGAAATCGCAGGTCACGCGGGCTGGACACAACCGCATAAAGCTTACGGCAGTCTCCACTTCCTCTGGTATTTATTTAGCAAACCTGATAACACATCACACTAGACAAGCCAAAACTCTTCCATAAATGTATCAGCATATACACTTAAACATTAGCGATCTGACATGTTGTATTGCATGGAAACCATTTTTTCTTCTTCAGTATGATCAACTGTAGGCTACTAATGGCTGCAGCTGCATAATCTAGCCTTATTATGCGCGGTCTTTCTGACCAGGGTAAAGGAAGCGGTAACGTTGTGTATTTATCATCAATTTGTGAGAAAATGTGAATTGGATCAAATGTGGTTTATATTGAAACTTGAACTGACTAGACTACCTAGACTTTTTCAATCCAAAATTATTAACTGGAATTAATTGATAAACCTAACCGATTGAGTAAATTGTAATTAGACCTAGAGTTGCATAGGGCGGGACTACATGATGCAACAAACAACATGTTGACAAAACAATAATGAATTTGGCCCCACAAAAATGTTTCTCAGTTAATTTTCTCAGTAAAACAAACTAGTTAATACCGGATTTCCTCTGTAGCTTAATCAAAATCGTTCTCCCGTTTCTCATCGGTCATGAGGGATGTAAAATATGCCACATTATATGGACTCTGAAACGCTGTGTTTAAAAAGCGCAAATCAATCTGACGTGCGCCCGCGCAGCGTGGTCCTGTGGACAAGGTTACAAAAATTCCCTAATGCTGCGAACGCGCTTAAATTGTATAAACCATCAGTAGTCCTCTAGCACAACGTGAATAAAATTAAAAAACGCGGAAACATGTGTTTGTCTTCAGCGTGTCTTCTATTGGGGCAGTAGGGAATACTCGGGGGCGCATTGCACACAGAGCTGCCCGCTATCCATCATAAACCCTTATTTTTGAGAACAGTTGTGAATTGACTGCAAGAAACTCCCCGGGTCCAGTGATTTCATAGTAGCCTACCGCGATTGTGGATTTTGTGACATTGGCATACAATGACAACTTCCACCCGTACAAAGACAGGTAGGGAATACTGCGCGCTCTGTGCAGTGCGTGGAGTTATAGTTGTAGTTCAAATAGGTTGCTATATTGCCTATTGCAGAATACAGTGCCTACCCTTGTATTGGCATTTTACCATGTTACTTGAATGTTATACCAGAATCTGAGTGGCATAGTTAGAAAGTCATTATTTTTGTGTTCTATGTGTAATACATAGGTGTGTAATTATTTGTTGTTGTATTCATATTTGTAACCTCTTGTGAGACATGTTTGCATATCTGAAGTGTATTACTGTATACAGGCATATATATTATGCACTGTTGCATGCAAGATCTGTCTCACCCTTTAAGCATCGAAAGGATTATAGAGGACCATGAATGGTGGACAATGCTTGAGCTTGATGGACACAAACTAGGCTACTTTTTTTGTTTGTGATTCAGACCAGCCTGTGAACAGAACAACATGCTCTCTGCCCCTCTAGGATTTACAGATAGAAATGCATTGTTGCACAGCAAACCCACTATTTATATTTACTGCAATATTTGCTAGTCCTTCATAGGAATACTTTTTGTTGTGCCCAGGCTTTGTTGATAGGTACTTGAGAGTTATTCAATGTCTCCTTTTTGTTAAAGGGGCAAGCTGGGATTGTTACATACATTTTAGGACTTTTGAGTTAATGGCATGTAGCAGTTCCTTCATGAAGAATACACCTTTTAAATGCCTCATGAGTTTAGGTCAACTGTTTTACCCCACCAGAACCCAAAATAGAATCTTGTTTGTAAACAATGTTATTTTAAACAAACCTTATGGTTTCATAATTATCATTAATGGTCAGTCCTTGCATCCATGGCTCTGTTTGTTTACATTTCTCCAGCCCCAACACTCAGCTGTTTACCAGTTGTTTTTCCAATCCCAGATTTCCCCTTTAAACATTTCCACTTGACTTCCTCCAGACTCCCTGTGATCTGATAGCTATATAAACATTTGTTTGGAATAACAACTTTATTTACTGGGCTTTTGGGGTGTTTATTTCAGATTTTAGTCTAATCAAGCACAGTGTTTCAACTTTAGATGAGTAGGACTTCGGCCTCGTGCCTTCTCACATGACTGGAGGTGAATGGTTATTCCCTGTTGTGTGTTAATGTTTACACAGATCCAGATTGTTTGAATGAGTGGGCCTTTGATTATGTCTTGTCTTCTCAGATCATTTGGATTCCACTGATCCCCAGGTTCTGGACTATATGCTGGTTCCTCACCGGAACTTCAACCTGATCAATGGGCTCCACTCTCCCGACGAGGTCGACCAGATCCAGAACTGGGAGATCCGAGACTCCGACATATTCGTTGTCACTTATCCCAAGTCAGGTGAGTACTGGAGACAGCACGGATTTACTTACCTAGAATACCCAGATTACCGCTTTTAAAGCAGTTTACTGCCTTTAAAACATGCCTGCATAGCTCTTTTCATCTCTTCCTATAAGGTCCTCTAACACAGTTTATCAGCTCAACTGAGTAGATCTCGTTCAGTGAGTTTACTTTGCTTATCTGTTAGTGGGCTCTGTTCTCGACCTATATCAGTCCAGCAGCCCAGATAAGTGAAAGAAATGTCCTAGTTTTTAAACCCCCCAAAATAGTATTTTTCGCTTATCTCCCTGCGCAGAACCTTGCCTGCATCCTTATATTAAGTGGAATGCTGCATGCCCAGTTATTCTCCCCTTGGCTGAAAACAATGGTTTAACCAGGCTAGATTAAAGTGTAACAGGCACCATGTCCCATAAGCACCATATCAGTGCAGGAGTAGCACAGTGACGGTAGGCAATGTCCACATTCAAATACACTATACACTATACAAGTATTTGGACACCCCTTCAAATTAGTGGATTTGGCTATTTCAACCACACCCGTTGCTGACAGGTATATAAAACAGAGCACACAGCCATGCAACCGTCATAGACAAACATTGGCAGTAGAATGGCCTTACTGAGGAGCTCAGTGACTTTCAATGTGGTACCGTCATAGGATGACACCTTTCCAACAAGTCAGTTTGTCAAATGTCTGCCCTGCTAGAGTTTCTGGTGCTGCTATTGTGAAGTGGAAACGTCTGGGAGAAACAACGGCTCAGCTGCAAAGAAGTAGGTCACACAAGCTCACAGAACGGGGCCGCCGGGTGCTGAAGCACGTAGCACGTACAAATCGTCTGTCCTCGTTTGCAACAGTCACTACCGAGTCCCAAACTGCCTCTGGAAGCAACATCGGCACAAAAACTGTTCGTCAGGAGCGACATGAAATGGGTTTCCATGGCCGAGTAGTGGCACACAAGCCTAAAATCACCATGCGCAATGCCAAGCGTCGGCTTGAGTGGTGTAAAGCTCGCCGCCATTGGACTCTGGATTAGTGGAAACACTTTCTTTTATTTAATGAATCAGGCTTCACCATCTGGCAGTCTGACGGACAAATCTGGGTATGGCGGATGCCAGGAGACCACTATCTGCCCTAATACATAGTGCCAACTGTAAAGTTTGGTGGATGAGGAATAATGGTATTGGGCTGTTTTTCATGGTTTGGGCCAGGCTCCTTAGTTCCAGTGAAAGGAAATATTAACGCTACAGCATATAATAACATTTGTAGACATTGGGGTTATATCCTTCCTGTTTGACCCTGTCCGGGGGTATCCTCGGATGGGGCCACAGTGTCTCCTGACCCCTCCTGTCTCAGCCTCCAGTATTTATGCTGCAGTGTGTCGGGGGGCTAGGGTCAGTTTGTTATACCTGGAGTACTTCTCCTGTCCTATTCGGTGTCCAGTGTGAATTTAAGTGTGCTCTCTCTAATTCTCTCTTTCTCTCTTTCTTTCTCTCTCTCGGAGGACCTGAGCCCTAGAACCATGCCTCAGGACTACCTGACATGATGACTCCTTGCTGTCCCCAGTCCACCTGGCTGTGCTGCTGCTCCAGTTTCAACTGTTCTGCCTTATTATTATTGGACCATGCTGGTCATTTATGAACATTTGAACATCTTGGCCATGTTCTGTTATAATCTCCACCCGGCACAGCCAGAAGAGGACTGGTTCCTCTCTAGGTTTCTTCCTAGGTTTTGGCCTTTCTAGGGAGTTTTTCAGAGCCACCGTGCTTCTACACCTGCGTTGCTTGCTGTTTGGGGTTTTAGGCTGGGTTTCTGTACAGCACTTTGAGATATCAGCTGATGTACGAAGGGCTATATAAATACATTTGATTCGATTTGATAGACAATTCTGTGCTTCCAACTTTGTGGCAACAGTTTGGGGAAGGCCCTTTCCTGTTTCAGCATGACAATGCACCTGTGAAAAAAGCGAGGTCCATACAGAAATGGTTTGACGAGATCGGTGTGGAAGAACTTAACTGGCCTGCACAGAGCCCTGACCTCAACGAATACCTTTGGGATGAATCGGAACGCCAACTGCAAGCCAGTACTAATCGACCAACATCAGTGCCCAACCTCACTAAGGCTCTTGTGGCTGAATGAATGCAAGTCCCCGCAGCAATGTTCCAACATCTAGTGAAACGCCTTCCCAGAAGAGTGGAGGCTGTTATAGCAGCAAAAGGGGACCAACTCCAAATGAATGCCCCATGATTATGGAATGAGATGTTTGACGAGCAGGTGTCCACATACTTTTGGTCATGTAGTGTAGAATCCCTGAGAAACAAAAGTTTACTACATTTTCCCCCATCAAAATAACCCCTGAATTGTCAGTTAAACAGTGTGTGGCTGTTATCAAATCAAGGTAGTGAGGTGAAAGGGCTAAGCTATCCAGTATTGTACGTTCTATGGTAGGACTGACTTGCCATATTGTCCCTGCACGGACAATTCATGTTTAAATTGAATTGAAATGACCTCTGGGTGACCTGTAGTGTCCACTCTGCTGTGACTGACAGGGACGATCTGGATGCAGCAGATTCTGACTCTGATAGAAGCCAAAGGTGACGTCACTCCAAACACAGAGCATCTCAACGCGCGGCGCGTCCCATGGATCGAGCTGATTGGCAGTGAGAAGAAGTTTAACGCCACCCCTTCCCCCAGGCTACGGGTCACCCACCTCCAGTACAAGTTCATGCCGCTCGCCGTCAGACAAAAGAGGGGAAAGGTCAGTGGAATGCAAGGCTCATTTTGGTAACACTTGAGTATTATTCTGTGGTATTAGCACTTAGCATAATTAGCACTTTGGTATTGGTGTTAGCCTGCAGGTATAATGCTTTATTACTTGTTATGTATGAGCCTTTATAATGCTTTAAGGATTTTAATATATTATATCTCTATGTATCAAAATACTCAATGGTCAGTATACATGCTGATTATAAGTCTTAGAATGCATAATACCTGCAGGCTTTAAGTGTTACCCGAAGTCTATCACTATAAATCATTACCTTCTGGATTACTTTCATTAAAGTATTACTACTGATATTGATCTAGTTGTTTTTTAATAGTCAATCTATTGATATGCAGTATGACCTTGCTTCCCTAAGGTGATCTATGTGGCCAGAAACCCTAAGGATGTTCTCGTGTCCTATTACCACTTCCACAAATATGCAGCCATGCTGGAGACACCGAAGGACTTCAATGATTTCTTTGAGAAATTCATGGAAGGGAAAGGTAAGAAGAATGTGAGCCGTTGGTCCTGTTTAAGGACTATGCATTTTGTACATGATGTTCAAAGCCAAGTATGTTTTCTATGGGGAGTTGGCACTAGCCAACAACGCTTTAATTGTGATTATTTTGAAATTAATGTTGTCGAAAGCTTTCTAAACACTTTTGCCTGTAGTATCCTTAGGTTCAGCTGTGCTTTCATGGTGGTAGGCTGGGTATGAAGCATCCATTTGAGTCTTTGCTGTGTGTGTTGCAGTTTTTGGGAACTGTTGGTTTGAGCACATCAAGACGTGGTACGCTAATAGAGACAACATGAACTTCCTGTACATCACATATGAAGAGATGATCAAGGTACCAACAGTGGCGAAACCTACCTGTCCATCTACTTGTCCATCCTGTCCTGTACTCGGAGTTGGCTTGTGAGTTTACATGAGTCTCAAAGCATGAACGGTGTGTGTGTTGCAGGACCTGCGCTCCATGGTGGAGAGGATGTGCAGGTTTCTAGGGAAGGATTTGACAGAGGAGCAGATGGCCAGTGTGGTGGAACACAGCACCTTTAGAACCATGAAACAGAACCCGCAGGCTAACTACAAGACGGTGCCCGACTCTCTGCTTGACCACAACAAGGGCACATTTATGAGGAAAGGTATGCACGTCACACCTTCTAAGTCATAATATAACGTGATAACAGAATGGTCGCCTGTGTCCTTATCAATACACTTTGGTATGAGGATTTTTTTGTTGTGTGATTCAGAGAGACCATTGCACAAGCTGCATATTATTAAGAGCAATCACAAAGGGCTTACAGTACTATACTTGTCACACCTGGCCCCCACACATTTACACTGAACCAATGTTCCGATAGATATACAACCATCTGGATTATAATTTGTGCAAATCTAAAGGACAATTTAAATTGATAATTTATCTTAAAGGGCAATTCCGCCACTTTTCAACCTCATATTAATTATCTCTACTACATATGTGAAAACGGCACGTTAAAAAGCTACTGTCCTATTGTTTAAAAAAAAATCTGTCACATCACAGGGTAGAATTAAAAGTAAGAAACTGATTTACAACAAGTTTCTAGCCAGAGGGAGGGTATTTTCTTGCTCCCTTGCTCACCGCGAATCTCAGTGTTGGATGTTATCGGGTAGAACTTTTTAACCTTAGATGTTTTTATACGAAATGTAGAAATGTGCCATTTTCACATATGTACATACACTGGTATTGTGCTGGAGATGTTGAAAAGTGGTGGAATTGCCATTTAATACTCTTTTATATTATTGACTGATTTCCATCCACACTCTTGACAGGGACCATTGGGGACTGGAAGAACCATTTCACTGTTGCACAGAACGAGAGATTTGACAGTGCCTTCCAGGAGAAGATGTGGGACCTGCCCCTCTCCTTTGTGTGGGACATAAATGACGTCAATAGTGCCACGTGATGACATCATAGTCACGTCTTTCAGGGATTTTTTAAATCCTTGGGCGGGCCCCCTACGTATTTTTTGGGGGTCACCTACAGTGGGGCAAAAAAGTATTTAGTCAGCCACCAATTGTGCAAGTTCTCTCACTTAAAAAGATGAGGCCTGTAATTTTCATCATAGGTACACTTCAACAATGACAGACAAAATGAGAAGAAAAAAATCCTGAAAATCACATTGTAGGATTTTTTTGTTATTTTTTTGCAAATTATGGTGGAAAATAAGAGTTGAGTTGAAATAAACGATCCCAGAAATGTTCCATAGGCACAAAAAGCTTATTTCTCTCAAATTTTGTACACGTGCTTACATCCCTGTTGGTGAGCATTTTTCCTTTGTCAAAATAATCTATCCACCGGTCTCAAATTGAGGGTGTGCAATTGACATGCTGACTGCAGGAATGTCCACCAGAGGTGTTGAATGGTAATTTCTCTACCATAAGCCCCCCCCCCCCCCCCCCCCGTTTTAGAGAATTTGGTAGTACGTTCAACTGACCTCACTTCAGACCACGTGTAACCATGCCAGCCCAGGACCTCCACATCTGGCTTCTTCACCTGTGGGATGGTCTGAGACCAGCCACCTGGACAGCTGATAAAACTGTGTTTACACAACCAAAGAATTTCTGCACAAACTGTCAGAAACCGTATCAGGGAAGCTCATCTGTGTGCTCGTTGTCCCAACCAGTGTCTTGGACCTGACTGCAGTTTGGCGTCATAACCAACTTCAGTGGGCAAATGCTCACCTTTGATGGCCACTGGCACACTGGAGAAGTATGCTCGTCACAAATTAATCCCGGTTTCAAAAGTACCGGGCAGACTATTGCGTTGTGTGGGGTTTGTCAACGTTGTGAACAGAATGCCCCATGGCGGGGTTATGGTATGGGCAGGCATAAGCTTCGGCCAACAAACACAATTACATTTTTATCGATGGCAATTTTAACGCAGATACCATTACGAGATCCTGAGGCCCATTGCCATTCATCCGCCACCATCACCTCATGTTTCAGAATGGTAATGCACAGCCCCATGTTGCAAGGATGTTCACAATTCCTGGAAGCTGAAAATGTCCCAGTTCTTCCATGGCCTGCATACTCACCAGACATGTCACCCATTGAGCAGGTTTGGGAAGCTCTGGATCAACGTATGACAGCGTGTTCCAGTTCCTGCCAATATCCAGCAACTTTTCACAGCTATTGAAAAGGAGTGGGACAACATTTCAACAGCTTGATCAACTCTATGCGAAGGAGCTGTTGCTCTCCATGAGGTAAATGGTGATCATACCAGATACTGACTGGTTTTCTGATCCACGCCGCTACCTTTTCTTTTGAAGGTATGTGACCAACAGATGCATATCAGTATTCCCAGTCATGCAAATCAATAGATTAGGCCCAATTAATTTTTCAATTGACTGATTTCCTTATATGAACTGTAACTCAGTAAAATATTTAAAATTGTTGCATTTATATTTTGGTTCACTGTAGTAGCTATCAATCCAAAATGTATCTATAAAACAATGTACATTTTCTATTTGGAGGGAAAAATAGTTTGGCAAGTGTACAGTAACTTCTCATGCGCTGTATCCACATGGTTTCAGTCAGTTTTGAATGTGTATAAAAAAGTATTAAATGTTTAAAGAATTAAAATACATTAAAAAAAGCAATTGTCTTGACTCATTTTAGCTGTATGTGATTGAATAAGGAAACAGTGAAGGTTTTCTGTAACAATGTGCTGCTGCCCTCTGTGGGCCATTTTACAACTGTCTTGTGAAATCCAAGCCGACAAGCACTTATTCCCTATTATCTAAATGAAGTGATGACAATGCAAAGTCTTTAGTCCCCCACATCCAAGAAAAGTACTCAACACAATTCATAGAAATGCAAATTATAGATCTTTCATTCTTATTGAAAGCAAGTCTATGAAGCAGTAGATCTGTGCTATTTCTATGCTTCCTGTTTTAAGTTTAATTATTGCATTTTTCAGTTTTGTACACCAGTTTATGGAAGAGACATTTCACAGCAGTTTAGATGGTAGAATGATTCTCTACACTATACTTGCTTGTTTTGTTACAAACTGAAATTAAGCAAACTAGAATTTTTGCGACCAGGAAATGGCGGAGATTTCTGCATAGTGCATCTTTAATGGCATCAGGGTATAAATCAATTAATTGACCAGGGTGTATAAATGCCTTGAGGTGATTGTGTTTACAGCCAACTGGAGTTATAGTTCATGTTTAGAACATAAATGTGGGTGTTATTGGATGTCTTTCTTCTCTGGGCTTGGTTACATACAGTGACTTCCCTTCCTGTGATGATCCCCTCCTGTTAGTATCGGTTGCATTCAAAGTCGTAAATATTACAGTCGTGCTGCGCATCTCAGAAGAATTCTATATCAAATTGATGTCATTCCTGAGATGCAAAACACTTCTCCAGGCGTTGAGGGATCTGAATCTGTGCAGCACAATGTGACTGCAATAAAGATGATTTGGGACCGGACCTGGTTTCAAATACTATTTGAAATCATTTCAAATGCTTTCTTCTGGGTTTGATTGTGCTTCCCAGGCGCAATGGAACCAATAAAATAGTCACAACACTGCAATCCCCACCGATCTGGCACTCCAGGCAGGCTAGAGCAAATGCTCAAAGTATTTTAAATAGTATTTGAAAACAGGTCTGCCTTCTTCCTCGTTCAGTCCTCATCACTGCCCAGTGCCAGAGGGTCAAAGTCAGGGTCGTCTTCATCCAGGTCGAGTTCCTCAAGGTCCTGGAAGAGGGACTCGTCCACTTCAACACTGTTTCCAGCTGAAAGGGAGGGAAGAGCAAAGTTATTGTACAACCTTTTACAGATCCCCTCGCTAATCTCCATACTTCTTTAGTGCACACACTACAGTTGTATCACTCCGCTATACTTACAATCTTCCAGGAACTGTATATCTGATGTGTCAAGATTGTGATCGGTCTCAAATAGCTTTTTTCCTGGTAGAGAGAAGGAAAAAAAAGTGTTAATGTACAAATGTCAAGACCTTCAACCACTGAACCTTGTCCAGCCCACCATTTGATACCTCGCTTTACATGCACTGACAGCTACATTGGTATGTGTTCATATGAAGTCCTTCTGGGCAAACTCACTCTACCTCTGTAGCATGCTCTCCTTCACCACTAGCAGTTACCAGACATGGTCTTCAAGGTGTTTGCTACCTAAAGTCCCCAGGGTCATTACCAAGTTAAGACTACCGTTTCCTACTGTGCACTAGAGGCATGTGATTAACTATGTTCAGGAGTGTAAATGTTTCCTGTAGGCCGGATCGTGTTTTACATTTTGTAATGTTGTATTGACTGCTGCCTTTTTCTTGGCCAGGTCTCCCTGGCAAAAGACTCAATGGACTTATTCTGGTTAAATAAAAAGAAAAACTTTGGTTTAGGTTCGGACTGTACATGTTGGCAGAGATGTAGCATCCATATTAGGGTTGAATATTTTCCTGGTATTTTACAAATGTTCTATCCCTAGAATGAATCACTTTTCTTCCAGTAACCCGGTATTTTCCCGCCAAAACCATAAGTGCCATTCAAAAACATCAAAAAGCATATAAATAGGCCCGTCTGGATTTGTTTAGAGGATTTGTTTAGAGGATTTGTTTAGAGGATTTGTTTAGAGGATTTGTTTAGAGGATTTGTTTAGAGGATTTGTTTAGAGGATTTGTTTAGAGGATTTGTTTAGAGGATTTGTTTAGAGGATTTGTTTAGAGGATTTGTTTAGAGGATTTGTTTAGAGCTTTGATTGAAAATTAAAGCCTGATGCTACCTGAGCTTGATGAGCCATACATTAAAATACATTTAATGAGCAGCACGTGGCCTGCAAAATTTGATTGAAATATAATAGGGTCCGTTTGTATAATTAGTAGGCTGACACATACATATATATACACACACCGTTTCATAATATTTCCCCAAATGATAACCTACCTCTTTCTCTATTGTTGAAAGCGAGGAAGGAATGAATCAACAGTTAAATAAGTTATCATTCTGAAGACATCCTTGAATAATACAGGACTAGAATTAGATGCAGAAGGCTTTCACTTCTCTTCACGAAGATTGAATGGTTATGGTCTGATTGGCTGCTGTATTCAACTTTCAGCAAAAAAGAGCTTACGTCTCCGAATAGTTTATTGGTATAAGAAATGCTACGAAAAATCATGTCTAGCTTTTCCCGCATGGGAAAGGAGAGAGGCCAGGGGCGGACCGATGCATGCTTATTGCGCAAGACACAGAGGTTAAGTTAGAAGATTATTATGCATAACCCATCATTAAATTAGCTAAATATAAGGCTAATACTGCGTTGAATTTATGACCAGAAAAGGGTAGGCTAGGACATCTATTTTGGATTTTGCAATTTAAATGGAGTTCAAGATGAGAAAGACTGCAAGAGAGTACAATGATATTCAAGCGATAGGCTGTTTTAAAACAGCAGCTGAAAGAAAAAATAAAGATAGCGTGACCCCTGAAAGCCAGATGTTGATGGGTAAATTAGACCTAGGTCTTTATATTACTGTAGCATAGACTATGCTGCAGCAAATGTAGGCCTACCTATCACTAGAAGAAAATGTACCATGATGAGATGATAGGTCTACATGCACTGTGAACTGCACTCCATACGGAGATGGGTTGTCTGTCCCCACCCTGAACACTGAGAAGTTATCATACAGAGGCCATAGAGAAGACGGATTTAGACTTCGCATATCACTTAATAGTTCCATTTCACGCCAAGCTGTTCATAGAAATAATTTAAAATAATGTACCAGTGTCTCAGTTATTTATCCTGGGAAAAGGGAGTGGTCCCAGTAAGTCTCAGTAACCAGGTTCCCATTATTCAACACTAATCCAGATGGTTGTGGATGAAGAGGGGTTTGGGGGTGGTATAGACATACCTGTGAGTTTAATCTTCCCAGCCTGCTGCTGCTCCTCCTCTTTCTGCCGTTTCCTCCTCAACTCAGCCATCTCCAGCTCAAACTTGGCTTTCCATGACAGGAAGTTCTCGATGGTGACCACTGTTCCTTGGAAGAGCACCTTCTCAGCCTCCTCCGCTGCCTCCTCTTTTCGCCTCTTCTCTTCCTCTCTTCTGTTTTTTATCTCGTCGACTAATTCATTCAGTTTGTCCTGAACTGCTGTAACTAGGGTGAATATCATCACCATTCCTAGGTTTTCCTCAGCCTAGAAAAATAAAAACACAGATGTAAGCTCTTTCATTGCGGACTAAGGTGGAATAGACAGACGGAGAGAGACAGACGGAGAGAGACAGACGGAGAGAGACAGACGGACAAACAAATATACAGAGCTGCAGTAAGGCGAGGATGGTGGAACAGACAGACTGTGCGAGAGTAAGTTGGGCTGTCAGCCGGTGATTGTAAAGCAAATAACTGCCGGCCTCACTCACGGTAATTGACCGTTAATTAACATATTTAGCATCTCCTGTCTTCCACACACAGCCTACAATCCACTGATGCAGACCTTCAGAACTACATTTTTAAAAGTATAATAAATCCATGTATTATAGCCTTCACCATCACAATAAATCCATTCATTTTTAGACAGGTCTAAAGAAACATGACATGAAGAAAATGTAGTCTATTTCAGAAGAACAGAATAGCATATCCTGCATTGTCCTTATGTTAGGCCCTGATCTGGCTGTGGGCTACACTAGTTCATTTAGCATTTGCTAAGAATTCCATGGCAGAGGCTAGATAGTGTGGTTTACAGCTTATCATAAGGTACTCTACCTCAGGCGAGCAATACCTCGAGACTTCTTTAATATTAGACATCGCGCACCAGCTGTTATTGACAAAAAGACTCCCACCCCTCGTCTTACCAGACGTAGCTTCTCTGGTCTGCCAGTGCATTGAAAATCCCTCCAGCTCTATATTATCCGTGTCGTTGTTCAGCCACGACTCAGTGAAACATATGATATTACAGTTCTTAATGTCACGGATAATCGTAAGTTATCAATTTTATTTCCAAATGATTGCATGTCAGTTTACTCGCTTGCCTACAGATTCCCAAAAGGCAGCCCGATCTGCATCCCCTTTTCCTCTGTCTTTTCTTCACACAAATGTCTGGGATCTGGGTCTATTCCGGGAGAGTAGTAGATCTTTCTCGTCGGACTCCTTAAAAGGAAAAAGCTTCTTCCTGTTCATGGTGGGTAATCCCAGTTCTGATGTCCAGAAGTTATTTTTTCGGACATAAGAGACAGTAGCAGCAACATTATGTACAAAATAAGTTAAATAAAATAGCACAATGGGTTACGGGCATGTAAAACATCATTCACAAGTGATGAGATATCATTCACAAGTGATGAGATATCATTCACAAGTGATGAGATATCATTCACAAGTGATGAGATATCATTCACAAGTGATGAGATATCATTCACAAGTGATGAGATATCATTCACAAGTGATGAGATATCATTCACAAGTGATGAGATATCATTCACAAGTGATGAGATATCATTCACAAGTGATGAGATATCATTCACAAGTGATGAGATATCATTCACAAGTGATGAGATATCATTCACAAGTGATGAGATATCATTCACAAGTGATGAGATATCATTCACAAGTGATGAGATATCATTCACAAGTGATGAGATATCATTCACAAGTGATGAGATATCATTCACAAGTGATGAGATATCATTCACAAGTGATGAGATATCATTCACAAGTGATGAGATATCATTCACAAGTGATGAGATATCATTCACAAGTGATGAGATATCATTCACAAGTGATGAGATATCATTCACAAGTGATGAGATATCATTCACAAGTGATGAGATATCATTCACAAGTGATGAGATATCATTCACAAGTGATGAGATATCATTCACAAGTGATGAGATATCATTCACAAGTGATGAGATATCATTCACAAGTGATGAGATATCATTCACAAGTGATGAGATATCATTCACAAGTGATGAGATATCATTCACAAGTGATGAGATATCATTCACAAGTGATGAGATATCATTCACAAGTGATGAGATATCATTCACAAGTGATGAGATATCATTCACAAGTGATGAGATATCATTCACAAGTGATGAGATATCATTCACAAGTGATGAGATATCATTCACAAGTGATGAGATATCATTCACAAGTGATGAGATATCATTCACAAGTGATGAGATATCATTCACAAGTGATGAGATATCATTCACAAGTGATGAGATATCATTCACAAGTGATGAGATATCATTCACAAGTGATGAGATATCATTCACAAGTGATGAGATATCATTCACAAGTGATGAGATATCATTCACAAGTGATGAGATATCATTCACAAGTGATGAGATATCATTCACAAGTGATGAGATATCATTCACAAGTGATGAGATATCATTCACAAGTGATGAGATATCATTCACAAGTGATGAGATATCATTCACAAGTGATAGGCTAATATTGTCACCCATCACACTATTCTTGATTTAATCTAGTGTTTACATATACTAAATAATATATGTGAAATTTGTTTTGATTTGGAATTATGCACCTGTCTCGAAACAGGGGCAGCGGGAAAAATATATGTAACCTATGCACTTAAATAGCAAATGGGGACGCTTTTCCCGTGGTTCATTTTCATGCCACCCAGGTAGACTATACTCCTGTTTTAAAGAGAAGCAATGTGCTTAATATTAGGAAGGTTGAGAAATAAATATAGTAGGCCTAGCCTATAGAAAGCTGATGGGATCCTCTATTTAAGAGGCCATCACTCTGTTTTCTCATGCAATTGCATAGCCTATAGAAATGTTGCGCAACATGAGCTCATGGGGTCTCATGAAGTGTTTGATTTGATTTCCGATTACATTTGCATTGATGTCAGAGTGACTTGAGGGACAATAGAGTGCAGAGTACAAGGCAGTTATCAAGTTTGATAGGCTACTAATGACCATGAGCAGCATCAGAGCTTGGAGAAGCCTAATTACAGTGACTAAACGGTCACATGGAATTTGACTGCCACCATGACTCGGTGTGGCGGTAATACGGTCACCGTAACAGCCCTATGAGTGAGTGTGTGTGCACATGTGTGTAACAGACCTGCTGCTGCAGTAAGGTGAGGATGCCCTCTGCGTCTGAATCCTCCAGGTTCTCCTGGGAGTATATCTCCCACAGCGGCACCTCATCAGGATATTTCTCCACATAGGTGAACTGTAGCGTCACTTCAATCGCTACAATAACACAGAGGCATTAGGTTAACAAATAAACAAACAATAAATGTAGTAAAACCCTAGCCAGGTCCCAGATACGTAAATGCTTTAATTAGCCAACTCGACTGACTTGTCATATGGGACCAGGCTAGTGTAGCCCAACAGATCTACACAAGACTCGGGCAGGAGAATGATAGGTTAGGTTACTGCTTACTTTCATCGTTTTCCCCTGCGTCTGAAGTCACAGTGATGGTGAAGCTGGTGGGCACCTCTGATAGCACTACAGGAGGGCCAAAACAAATATTAAAGTCAGCACAGCAGTCACATCATTGTTATGCAAATGAATGAAAAGCAAACAGTTCGAACAGAAAGTGGATCCCGTTGCTCTAAAATTATTTCACTATTGAAAAGTGGAAGATGTTAACTATGATCAACTCACCTACTGGAGAGCCTGAATGGTAAGATGTGTGGCACTGTCAGTGCAGTTGAGTTTGTTTAGCTAGCTAACAGTGCAGTGGCACTGACTAACTTTGAGTGTGGTGATCGAGGGCGTTTCATTATGTGATCGTTAGCTAAAACAATTTCTCCTAAATGTTGAGGGTTGTTGGCTTGCTAACTAGCTAGCCAGCTAAATTGGCACCACAATGCTAACCTGAGTTAGCTAGCTAGCGTTCTCCAGCCTGGAAACCAACCGAGACAGACTCGCAGAAAACTCACCTGTAAACGAGTCCGGGTAAATTGACTCTATAGCTTCCAGCTCGTTTCGCTGCTCCTCGGCGTAATCTGTCATTTTCTTATACTATGGTCCATCAATGAGCTAGCAAAGTTATCCAATTGGGCACAGACGTGTGCGTGCTCGAAGCAGAAGGGCCCACCAAAGATGTTTATAAAACCGAGATAGACCCCAGCTCGTAGTTTCCAATGGGAATAAATTAGTCATAGTGGGCAGAACAAACAAGGAGGCGGGCAGAGCCAAGCATGCGTTAACGAAATCCTATTGGCGCGTCCTAATATATTTGGGCATATTTCCGTCAGGAAACGCCTACTCTGTGAAGTGCACGTGTGCAATAACTCAATTCGCCTTTGCACTCCTACTAAACAGCGTGATTTTGTAAAACAAAGTGCGAAGTCTACAATACTTAATCAGTTCTGTTCATAACATATTCTAGTTTTTGGAACAGAAAACTGCATTGAGAGCAAATGTTTAATTTATGAGAAGATTTGCAGAATATCGGCCAAAATACATCTCGTTCCATCTTCTCCCACTGCGCGCCAGTGGGCTTCCTCTCACTACTACATTTGGTAGTGAGTAGAAACGCCAACCGGATGCTTCACATTTATGCATCCACTGAAATATCTGTCTGTGGGCCCACTGTTGATCGACTACATCGGCAATCCTTTTTAGTTCTCACTCTGAATCACAGAAGGTTGGTTTGACAATGTCTACTAATCGAATGACTAATTATGAAATTATATCTATTAGATACGGATACATTTTCCATTCAAACCTCTTAGGTTATTATCTACTCATTAGTATTATTCGTTCGGTATCATGTATGAAATATTTTATACTTTTCTTCAATATATTATTTTAGTCTAGTAAATTCTTAAAGGGCCATCGACATTGGCATTTTCCTTCATACTGTAGTCATTGGCCTTTTTGCAATTGGTTTGCTCAAGTCCTGCATCCTCTCTCCTCCATCCTCTGCAGTGGTGTAGTGGAGGGTATACGCTGTATTACCATATACACACTTATTTTTCAGTACAAAGTCATGGAGGGATACGCCTTATCAATTAATAAAGCTGATCCAACAGATCAGAATGTTTCGCTTATAATGTTAATACACTATTATGCCTTCATATTTTAGGCGCAGCAATGTGCACACAGCAGTAAGGCCTACACGCAAATGTTCCTAAATACAATTTGCAGGAAAACACCTTTCTTAAATGCGCACATGGACAGAAATGAAAATATCCATTAGATATTTAGAAAGAGGGGAGATCTAAAGATGCAGCATCTATCATGGGATGGGTTTCTAATATGACTAGGATAATGCCTTTGGCTGCTAGACAATGAAAGAAAGTTGAAAGAAACCACAGAACAGCAGAACGCATATGAGGAAGTCTTTATAAAATGGTTGCCTCCATGTTTCTATGGTGGAAGAAAGGTAAGACCTGCTTCATAATATGAAGTAAAATGTCCAGGTTTCAAACAATTAAGGAACAGGGAAAATATAGCGATGCTAATGATAGGCCTAACTGTCTTCTGGTAGATGGAAAGGCTTTCCTAAAAACTAGCTACAAAGTAGCCAATGGCAGAATGATATCATGATTATTTGCATCAATCCAGTGGTCATTTGTTTTGCAAACTCCATCTCATGTGCTACAGAAACAAGCTAGCCAAACAGTGCTAGGTGCCTGCACACTTGAATTAAAGGCTAACTACACTCAGAAATAAAAAATGATTCGATTTTTCCCAAACCTTAAAACGGGTTTCATGATGTGGTTTAAGCATTGTTATTGACTTAGAACATCCAATTTTGTGGTTTTTCTATTACAAAAATATGACTTTTCACAGAACCCTGTGAATTTCTGATTCAGTTGACAGCCTAATTGCTTGGATTGGCCTACCTTGTCACAACACAACTGATTGTCTCAAATGCATTAAGAATCTAATTAATTCCACAAATGAACTTTTAAGAAGGCACACCTGTTAATTGACATGCATTCCAGGTGACTACCTCGTGAAGCTGATTGAGAGAATACCAAGATTGTGCAAAGCTGTCATCAAGGCAAAGGGTAGCTTTGAAGAATCTAGAATCTAAAATATATTTAACACTTTTTGTTACTACATGATTCCATATGTGTTATTTCATAGTTTTGATGTCTTCACTATTATTCTACAATGCAGAAAATAGCAAAAATAAAGAAAAAGCCTTGATGTGTTCAAACTTTTGACTGGTACTGTACATGCCAGGAAACTTGATAAAATATGAATAGAAGGGCTATGGTACTGTGCTTGGCATATACCCCCAACCTACAGTTCTCTCCCTTTCAGTCATGAAACTCTGGCTCTACCGTTGGAGCCTGCTCTGTGTTCATATTGTTAGGTTGAGACTGTGCATGTGTGTCACCATTGCTTCTGGAGCCATACAGCTCGTTGTCCACCATAGGCAACTGGGCTTGACTTAAGGGTCCATTGGGGACGGGTGGGGCAATATGGGATGGGGGCACAAAAGGCTGGTAGATGCTCACCTCTGGACTGTCCCCAGAGAGAGGGGCTCTGTCTCTGTAGGCCCAGTAAAGCTCTGGTACACATCCACAGCCTGGTCTCCATAGACACCCATCTCTGCCTCGTCTCGCAGGAGATGGCTGTATACAAGCGTGTCCTCGATCGAGGCATAGATGTGGGACTCGTTCTCTTTTCGTGATTTGGGGAACCTCCTGTTGTGATCTGGCAGGAAGCTGGTCCCGTTGGGGTTGTAGATGGACACTTGGTGAGACAACTGTCTCTTCTTCTTCCTACTCAACAGGAGGGAGATCAAAACACATCACATGCAAAGTAGGCTACTGTAAAGAGAGAAAATTATGTTGTCTTAAATAGTCACACTTATTAAGTCCCATAATGATATAAAGTCCAATTCCTACTTTGACCGCCTTTCCTTCCAGTTCTCTGCTGTCAATGACTGGAACTAATTGCAAAAATCACTGAAGCTAGAGACTCATATCTCCCTCTCTAACTTTAAGCACCAGCTGTCAGAGCAGCTCACAGATCACTGCACATAGCCTATCTGTAAATAACCCATCCAACTCCCTCATCCCCATACTGTTATTTATTTGTTTTGCTCCCTTGCACCCCAGTTTCTCTACGTGCACAGTCATCTTCTGCACATCTATCACTCCAGTGTTTAATTGCTAAATTGTCATTATTACACCACTATGGCCTATTTGTTGCCTTACCTCCCTTATCTTACCTCATTTGCACACATTGTATATAGACTTTTCTATTGTGTTATTGACTGTATGTTTGTTTATTCCATGTGTAACTCTGTGTTGTTGTTTGTGTCGCACTGCTTTGCTTTACCTCGGCCAGGTCGCAGTTGTAAATGAGAACTTTTTCTCAACTGGCCTACCTGGTTAAATAAAGGTGAAATAAAGGTGAAATAAATCAAATAAAAAAAATGTACATGTTCACTTATCATGACAACAATGTCATACATACAAGTAATCCCTTATTACCATTTTTTTGTAATTGAAAATACCTAGGAGTGTAGCTATAGAATATAGACTAGCTACGGTACAAGTAAAATACAAATAGCCTAGTTAAATAAAATAAATTATCTCCACAACACTCCACCGTCACACTCCACTCCAGCAGGTGGTGATAGTGTAAAAATGTGTTTCGAAAAAGAGCGCGTGGAACAGGAAAAACAACACTTGCTAGCAGCTACTCAGCTAGATAACAAACAAAAATGTTGCCTAACATAAAATCATTGAGAATGTTGCTTAACAGGCGATTAAAAGCGGCTGTCGACGAGATATTCGGGGCAGTTGAAACAACGATAGCAGAGTACCAGCAAGAATTATGCCGTTCAAAAGAGGAGAAAGACCGAACGATAGCAGAGTACCAGGAAAAAATGTCCCGTTCGGAAGAAGTGAACGCCCGGCTACAGAGGCTGCTGGATGTCGTTCTTAAACCAGAAGTAAAGTTACAGAGACTAGAAGGTGTGTTACTTATTAGCTAAGCCCGTAACAACCATCGTTTTATACAGATACCTAATGCATGTTGAGCATTTAAATTTGAGTCATCACTAGCAAAAATTTCATCAAATTTGAGACAGATTTTCATGCGTTTTTCATTCAAAAATCAGAATGAAGAAAATTCGAATTTTCCCCACCAGTAGTGTTTCCACCAAACGGAGTGTGTGACGACGTAGTGCACACAGTGTACTTTTTCATTTAAGGTTTCATGTACCGAATACAAATCAAATGTTCTATATGTTTCCATCACTTTTTCAACTCTACCAATAGTTTCGTCACAAACATTGTCCTGTTAAATAGCAAATGTGTCTACTTTGGTCTTGGCACGTGTGTTCTAGCCAAACAGCTCATATATGGCCTACACTACAGGCGGTGCGGGTAAACTAGTCTACATGAGATTATTATGGAAAATAGCGAGAATATTTCTATTTGTCAAGCATCCGTCATCAGAATAAGATCCTCGATATTATTCAACACCCTGTGAAATTCCTAATTTATTTAATCTGTTGCCTAATAAACTGCATGGTTTCACGAGTCAGACGACCATACACCATATCATCTCATGACTCCAACTTTACTTAGATGTGATGTTTATTATATCAATATTTGCGCATAAAAGCGTTTGCATCGCCTTTTCTCGCATCACTTATTTTACCTACACAAAAATATCACACTATGTCGAACTAACAAATGATCTGTAGGCAGTTATACAACTGTACCGAAACTTCCAGTTTCCAACACAAAAGTTACATCTGGCTAGAACACATTTCTTGTAAACCAGCATCTCAGCATTAGAATGTACTAGCTAAATATATCTTTTTCCCCACAGACCTCCAGCAGCTCACTCTCTCCATCTCTGAAGAGGTTTCTCCTGAGCAGCAGGATTGTAGTCCTGGTCTGGGGCAGGAGGAACCTTCTCAGATTAAAGTGGAACAGGAGGAGCTATGGGTCATCAGTCAGGGACAAGAGCAGCTTCAAGCGATGGATTATGATACTGATGATACTGATGATTCTGCTGATACAGAAGCCTTCATATCTACTGCCAGAGTAAAAGGTGACTGTAATCAGAACCCAAGTCATTCCTCACATCTTTACCAAGTTTTAACCCAACGTGAAGAAAACACAGACAGGGATGAGCTACCCAGCACCACAATGCAAATTGAACAGATTAAAACAGAAAATGTCAGTAACAGTGACTCTCAGCCCCCATTTGCAGTCAATTCAGACTGGTCTGAAACTCAGATTGAGAGTGGTGATAGTGTTGATTGGATAGAGAGTGAAGGACCTCCACTCAAGTCAAAGAGAACACAGACAGAAGTTGGACCAAGATTCTGTACTAAAGTCAGAGAATCCACAGAGTTGTCCCATTTGAAATCCCCTATCCCCGGTAATGCTGTTCGTCATTGTAGAATATGTGCAAAACCTTTTATCACCATGACGTCTCTAGTGATTCATGCCCATAGACATAGACAGCTATCTCGGTGTGGTATCTGCGGAAGAACCTTTGAGTCTGTAGAACGTTTGAAAGAACATCTACATTTTCATGTTGCAAGTACAGGATCACTTTCTTGTTACATCTGTGGTATATGCTTCACAGAGGATGAGGAGGTTTTGCTGGAAGAGCATATGAGCAATCACAAACTGTATCGCTGTCTTGGGTGTAAAGAACGTTTTCGATACTCGCCAGGGTCTGACATTGCATATGAGGATTCACACCAGGACTCTTGATCAGGGTTGAAAATTGAAGACCGCCCGACCTGGGCCTATGACCTGCAGCCTGAGCCTCTACAAGCAGTCTTTTTTTATTTTGAAATTGTAAAAACAATGTGAGGGAGGAGTAGCCTATATTGTCGTGATCAAACACTACAGCAGTTTTTGCTAAAGAAGTGACTGGTAAAATGTTGCAGTTCCATATCCTAGTAAAGGAAGCCTGAGTGAGGCCCAATGCAGTCTGTGTATCCTGAAATGTATTTTTTTTAAATATCAAATAAACTACTTTTATTTTATTTTATTTTTTTTATTTTTTATTTTACCTTTATTTAACCAGGTAGGCAAGTTGAGAACAAGTTCTCATTTACAATTGCGACCTGGCCAAGATAAAGCAAAGCAGTTCGACAGATAAAACGACACAGAGTTACACATGGAGTAAAAACAAACATACAGTCAATAATGCAGTATAAACAAGTCTATATACAATGTGAGCAAATGAGGTGAGAAGGGAGGTAAAGGCAAAAAAGGCCAAGATGGCAAAGTAAATACAATATAGCAAGTAAAATACTGGAATGGTAGTTTTGCAATGGAAGAATGTGCAAAGTAGAAATAAAAAAATAATGGGGTGCAAAGGAGCAAAATAAATTAATTAATTAAAATTAAATACAGTTGGGAATGGAGAGTGTACCTTTCTTATGCATAGTTACCATATGTACTCAAAAGGCTGGTTTCTCAGACAGAGATTAAGCCTAATCCTGGACTAAAAAGCACTTTCAATGGATATTAAGCTCTATTTTAAAAGGAAAGATTATAACCACAAATAGGTGTTGCTCCTGCTACTTTTTCTTCTTGGGGATGAATCTGTCTGAGAAACCATTCCAACATTTATCATGAAGGGCTAGAGAAAAGGTTACTTACTTGATCACCACACAAACCACAACCACCATGAGAACCAGCAGAGCTGCCACCACACTCAGAAGCAGGTCTTAGGAACACACACACACAGGTCAGTATTCACTGACATACCATTATCAACCCACTCACTAACATAATAATGTTTCAAATCTGGAGGCTGATAACGCTTATTATAGAAAACATTAGGAACACTCCATGACAGACAAACCAGAAGAATCCAGGTGACAGCTATGATCCCTTATTGATGTCACTTGTTAAATCCACTTCAATCAGTATAGATGAAGGGGACAAGACAGGTTAAAGAAGGATTTTTAAGCCTTGGGCAGGAACAGGGTATGGTAGTAGGTGCCAGGCATATTGGTTTGTGTCAAGAACTGCAACGCTGCTTGGGGTTTTCACGCTCAACAATTTCCCCTGTTTGTCAAGAATGGTCCACCACCCAAAGGACATCCAGCCAACTTGACTCAACCAGGGCCGGTCCTTGCCGTTCTGCCGCAGAATTACAACATGTTAATCACATCACTTTAATATTAGAATGTATCCCTATATTAGTACATTCAGACTGTTATATCTAATAGGCAACAGAATAGTGTTCTTAGAAGAGCCGCTGAGATTTTAACGCTGACAGATTTACGATGGCTTGGTAATAAGACATTCCATTCCATGATTAGTGTCTGTGTGCCTGTATGTCGGTGCCAGCGAGACCCAATCTCCTTTTTCTCTCCCATATGCAGATGAACACTGAACTTAAATCATTTGAGCGAATGACCTCGTGTCTATGTTACATGACTATTTCTGTATAAACAAGCAGTAAACGACCTTGAGACAGAAACCTGTTGCGATGTAATTGTGATGTCTGTTGCATGAGAGCACAATGTACCTTTGTATAAATTCTCTCATCTGTGATTTGTCATGAACATCCAGGAGGTTGGACTTTGCTATAAAATGCTGTGGCTTAGTCCCGCTGGTTGAGTTCTCAGGGATCACCTCCAGGGTGGTTACTGACCAACTCCATTACTGCACTAATTAAATAATAAAGTTCAATTGTTTTGAAGAAATCTAAAAGTCTCTCATTTGATTAGAATAATTCCACCACACCCTAGGCAAGACCCAAAAATGTTGCTACCACAAAACTAGAATACTCCCAGTAAGTGAAAAAAATAAGTTTAAAAGCCTGCACCAAAAAAGGTCACCCAAAAGGCATTGGTCCGTGCTTCCAAGCTCACTGAGGTGTAGCCTACAGTGTTGCCTGAAATTTAATTATATGAATGCCCATCTATTTGGTAAGCCTACCGTTTGTAAAACACAAAAAATGATGACAGGACCAAAAAAAAGACTTCCAAAAGATGGCGGCTCGTGCTTACTGGGGTGTAGCCTACCATGTGGCCCCCAATGGAATTTGATGAATTCCCATCCATGTACTAGGCCCACTGTTTGTAAAACAGGCCGTTGCATTGGCTTTATTAGAACGGATTCCTGTGACTAATCAATTTGGCTATTTAAGATCTGATTATTAGCGTGAAAATCGAAAGTACTTTTTCCGCTATGATCAGCTTGTCAAAAATGGAGGGATACAAACTAGAAACCACTGATCACAGCAATGGGTTGAAACTCCTGGACAACAGTTGTGATTGTCCATTTCATATTGTCCATTTAACTTTGACCTGTCCTATTTTTAGGATATGTTGTTAACATTAAAGCGCATTTTTGTTGTTGATTGAGCGCCATTTAGGTTAGGCTATTTGATGGGAGAAACCTGCATGATGTAAAGAAAGTGTCTGTCACATTACATTATCATACATTTTCTCTCCAGTCTGTAGGCTACAGAAAAGGCCACATACTCGTTCTACCATATCCTATATCTGCTACATGACTCATGTCCGATAATGTTTTGGACGGAATGATGATACAGAGCCATAGCGATGTGTCTCCCAACAGAACCCTGGACAAACTCACTGGGAATGGACAAGCAAAGTGGGCACTGCTTATCACAGGGCGGCATCAACGCTCACCTAAAAATCCCATATGCCACTGGTTGAGAAAAAATGTCATTGTTTGGTCAGTTTAGCTCATAAAATGCCACCCTCGTCAATCTGCCACCACAGGCAGCTGCATAATCCTACCTACTGAGCGAGTCCAAGCTCCAATGAATTCAGTTTGTTCTGAGGGGAAAATGGAGGGGTGCAACTCAATATTAGAAAGGTGTTCCTAATTTTTGGTATAGTCAGTGTAGTAAGACCAGAATGAACAAAATATCAGAGAAATGCTGAGAAACATTGAGCGTTAGATTTTCACTGCAATTTCAAATTCACTTTAAACAAACAACCTATGGAGAGGGCCAGAGGAAGAAGGGAGTGAGAGGAGATAGAACAACACTGCTTATCATGATGACTGCTCCACACGGTCGGTCACTCACTCTTATCCTTGTGCAGTGTGATCTGTGTGAGCACGATGAAGTCTCCTCTCTCAGGCATACAGTTGGACATGTTGAGGTAGAAGCTCTCTGAGACAGTGATCTTCCTGCCTGCCTCCTCGTCCTCCCGCCGGCTGTACATCTCCTCCAGGGAGCCCAGGATCTGCACCCTGATCAAATCACATTCATTTCTTTACAGCACATCATAAAGTGCTTTACAGTAATCTGGCCTGGACCCCAAGACCAAGCAAGGAAGAAGCAGGACCACAGTGGCCAAGAAAAACTCCCTAGAATGAAAAAACCCATCCTCTTCTGGTTGTACCTGATGCACGTGTGGCGGTTGCTGCACTTGGGCTGGCTGATGTTGTCGAACATGAGGTGGGCTTCCAGCTTAGAGGGGACATCGACGATCCAGGACACAGTGGAGTAGGACTTCATTCCCACATGCCAACTAGGGGTGGCCAGGAGAGTTGGTACTCCTTGCTTTGGGCATACCGTGACAATGTATCTCTCTGTGTGTACACCAGGGGGAGAATAACATATTTGCAGTTACAGTGCTACTTTTATATAAAACAATTTATTAAAGATGTAACTTTATAGCCAAAAGTATATGTGGACACCCACTCACTGAACATCTCATTCCAAAATCCTGGGCATTAATTTGGAGTTGGTCCCCCCCCCTTGCTGATATATCAGCCTCCACTCTTCTGGGAAGGCTTTCCACTAGATGTTGGAACATTGCTGCAGGGACTTGCTTCCATTCAGCCACAAGATTATTAGTGAAGTCGGGCACTGATGTTGGGTGATTAGACCTGGCTCGCAGTCGGCATTCAAATTCATCCCAAACGTGTTTGATGGAGTTAAGGTCAGGGTTCTGTGCAGGCCTGTCAGGTTCTTCCACGCGAATCTCGACAAACCATTTCTGTATGGACCTCGCTTTCTGCACGGGGCATTGTCATGCTGAAACATTGCCACAAAGTTGGAAGCACAGTGTCATCTAGAATGTCATTGTACGCTGTGGTGTTAAGACTTCCATTCACTGGAACTAAGGGGCCTAGCCCGAACCATGAAAAACAGCCCCAGACTATTATTCCACATCCATTAAACTTTACAGTTGGCACTATGCATTCGGGCAGGTAGCATTCTCCTGGCATCCGCCAAACCCAGATTCTTCCGTCGGACTGCCAGATGAAGGATAATTCATCACTCCAGAGGATGCCTTTCCACTGCTCCAGAGTCCAATGACAGTGAGCTTTACACCATTCCATCCGATGCTCGGCATTGTGTATGGTGATCTTGCATTGTGCAACTGCTCGGCCATGGAAACCCATTTCATGAAGCTCCCGACGAACAGTTATTGTGCTGACATTGCTTCCAGAGGCAGTATGGAACTTGTTAGTGAGTGTTGCAACCGAGGACAGTCGATTTTTACGTGCTTCGGCACTCTGGGGTTCCGTTCTGTGAGCTTGTGTGGCCTACCACTGAGCTGTTGTTGCTCCTAGGCGTTTCCACTTCACAATAACAGCACAGTTACACCTTTAATTAAAACATGTTACCTGCAATCTCCCTGGTGAAGGAGATGTTGAGTAAAGGGTGAGAGAATGGCCACCTCTCTTTCCCTCCAATTGTCGAGGCTGAAGCTGTGATGGACACGTTGGTGTGGACCTGGACTTTGTTTATGGCTCCCTGAGGGCAGAACTGACCCACGGTGGTGCCGTCATCGTCCTCGGCCACGGTGAGAGTGACAGAGCCGTTGCAGGGTTGTTCTGGCAGGGTTGTTCTGGCAGGGACTGCCTGAGGTTGCCAGTAGTGGGCAGGAGCTCTACCGTGCCATGCTGAGGGGGACGGAGGATCCAGATGACACTGCCCAGGGGGGCGGGAAGACACCTCTCCAGGACGGGCACCGTCAGAGGGACAGGGGCTGCTGCTGCTGGGCAGTCCCTCCACTGACGGCACTCTGAGAAATGGAGAAGGGTTAAAGGATACAAACCAAAATAAAGTTGAATATATACAATGAGTTTGTGGTGCCTTAGGATCTAAAGAAGGACAAAGTATTTGTTCATCCTAATTGTCACACTCCAGATATTGTTTCAAGTGTAAGGGAAGCCAAAAATGTAGCATTGAATTGCAGTAATTGTTTAGTTAGGGCTTATGGCCACACTCACACACATGTTGAACAGTATATCATGTTATTCTTCTACGACGTCAAGCCAGACCAACACAATGAGAAGTTAGTGACTGGCTGAGCAGCATAGTGTTAATAATAATGCTTATGGTTATATAACTTAGAGCAGAGCAGGGTTACTAGTTAGGCCTTAGTTACCTATGATTCTGATGGCGGTCAGTAGCAGCTCCTGACTTGGGCAGTCCTGGAAGGACAACTGAGAGATTTTCCCTGAGGGAACATAGATTTTCTCCTGGATGACAGAGTTCAGCTTCAGCTCACGGTCAGACATGGGGGTTGGTCTTCTCAATATGGAGAGAAAGCCTCCGACCAGTGGAGCCTTCTCCGATCCTGTTCATCTCACAGTTCCTTAGGATCAGGGAGAAGGAGTCCCGGCGTTAGGAGTCCCTTCTTCACCACTGCGAACCACCGTTACCATGGTGATACTCCATGGCCGGCTCCTTCTTCAGGCACTGCGGCTGGGTCTGACCCAGGAAGACAACCGTAGTGTTGTGTTTGGGAGGGACCACAAACTTTCACTCCATCAGGTCATCGTCAGGGAAACTATTCGGGTAGTTTGGAGAGAGCAACTCCGAAGATGACGTCCCTTCCAGTAAAGTCACTTTGAGGACAGCAAATGCTGAGGGACAATGATATGTTGATGAAGTGTCAGAAAATACAATGGAGATGTTACTGGGAAGCTGTAACGACTCTCGTTTGTTGAATGAAGAGTGGACCAAGATGCAGTGTGGAAAATGTTCATGATTTTAATATTCAAAAAACACTCAAACAAAATAACAAACGTGAAAACGTAAGCAAACATTTCTGTCAGGCAAAAATCACTAAACAGAAAACAAGATCACACAAAACCCAAAAGGAAAATGACAACTCATATATGATCCCCAATCAGAGACAACGATAGACAGCTGCCTCTGATTGGGAACCACACACACACACACGGCCAAAAACAAAGAAATAGAAAACATAGACTTTCCCACCCGAGTCACACCCTGACCTAACCAAACATAGAGAATAATAAGGATCTCTAAGGTCAGGGCGTGACAGAAGCCCTATTTGTCCCTCGCTGTTACATGTACAGCTATTACAGTCCAGCTGGCACTGTTGACACTGGGATAAGATGTGTAAACCACAACTTCTGGGTGCTTGACTAAAAATTATTCTGCCTACCTAGCTATATCATTACAAACCAAACTGCTCCTACAGATTGTAGAAAAAAAGAACAAAGGGATGTGCTGCTAGGATACGATAGTGGGGCTAAACACCCTTTTCTCATCTGGACTGACCACCGTAATCTGGAGTACATCCGGGCAGCGAGGAGGCTGAATCCTCGTCAGGCAAGGTGGGCCATGTTTTTCACCAGATTTAGGTTAATCTCCTATAGACTGGGTTCCCTTAACACTAAGGCCGACGCACTGTCCCATCTCTATGACACCGAGGAGCGGTCCATTAATTCTACTCCCATAATCCCGGATTCCTGTCTGGTGGCACCGGTGGTATGGGAGGTGGACGCGGACATCGAGCGGGCGTCATGATTGGAACCTGCGCCCCCACAGTGTCCAATGGGACGTAGGTACGTGCCACTTGGTGTTCGCGACAAACTGATCCGGTGGGCCCATACTCTACCCTCTTTGGGTCATCCGGGAATTAGGAGGACAGTGCAGGGTCTTAGGGGGAAGTACTGGTGGCCCACTTTAGCGAGGGGCGTGAGGTTTTATGTTTCCTCCTGTTCGGTGTGTGCTCAGAGTAAGGCTCCTAGACACCTGCCTAGAGGGAAGTTACAGCCCCTCCCCGTTCCACAACGGCCTTGGTCACATCTGTCGGTAGATTTTCTCACCGACCTTCCCCTGTCTCAAGGGACGGCGATCCTGGTCATTGTGGATCGGTTTTCGAAGTCCTTCCGTCTCCTCCCGTTGCCCAGTCTCCCTACGGCCCTGCAGACTGCGGAGGCCCTGTTTACCCACGTCTTCCGGCACTACGGGGTGCCTGAGGACATCGTTTCTGATCGGGGTCCGGTTCACGTCCCTAGTTTGGAGGGCGTTCATGGAGCGTCTGGGGGTCTCAATCAGCCTGACCTCAGGTTTTCACCCAATGGGCAGGTGGAGAGAGTGAACTATGATGTTGGTAGGTTTCTGCGGTCATATTGCCAGAATGGGCGAGGTACGTCCCATGGCCGGAGTTGGCTCAAAACTCACTCCGCCACTCCTCCACGAACATGCCGCCTTTCCAGTGCATGTTGGGCTACCAGCCGGTCCTGGCACCGTGGCATCAGAGCCAGACCGAGGCTCCTGCGGTGTAGGAGTGGGTGCAGCGCTCAAAGGAGACCTGGAGAGCCGACCAGGAATCTCTCAAACTGGCTGGTGGGCGGCAGAATGTGAGCGCTGACCGCCACCGCAGTGAGGCCCCATGTTCGCACCGGGGGACAGGGTCTGGCTTCGACCCGAAACCTGGCCCTCCGCCTGCCCTGCCGAAAGCTGGGGCCGCAGTGTGTGGGGCCATTTAAAGTCCTGAGGAGAATAAACAAGGTATGTTATAGGTTACAGCTCCCTTCTTACTATTGCATTAACTCCTCGTTTCATGTGTCTCTCCTCAGGCCGGTGGTAGCTGGTCCCCTGCAGGAAGGTGAGGTACTGGAGGTCCCTCCGTCCCCTCTGGACATCAAGGGGCCCCCGGCGTACACGGTACGTTCCATTCTGGACTCTAGACACCGGGTGAGGGGCCTGCAGTACCTCGTGGATTGGAAGGGGTACGGACCGGAGGAGAGGTGCTGGGTACCGGTGGAGGACATCTTGGATCCATCACTGCTGAGGGATTTCCACCGCCTCCATCCAGATCGCCCTGCACCTCGCCCTCCGGGTCGCCCTCGAGGCCGGTGTCAGCGCGCTGCGGGAGCGGCGCGTCAGCGGTCTTCGTCACCGGTCTACTAGCTGCCACAGATTATTTTTCCTTTTTCTGTTGGTTTTGTCTTGATTGTTTTCAGCTGTTTCTTGTTAACCGTTTATTCCGGGCTATTTAAGCCTTCAGGGCCCGCCTGCTTTTGTGCGGGCTTGTTTATTTTGCTGTCAGTGGAGGTTCGTGTTTTATTGCTTACGGTTTGTTTTTGGTCCTGTTTTTGTGGTCATGTGTGCCTGTTGTTTTTGGCTTGACCCATATTTGGAATAAACATTCTCCTTTGGAACTTTGCTCTCTGCGCCTGACTCCACACCCACCACTCCTAGCTATCCTGACATGCATAGTCTACCTATAGAATACATCCTCTTCCAATTCTAGAATATCCCTGCGACTTCATAATACTGTTAGTGTTATCATGGGCAACATTTCATAGAACATATCATCGTATACATATCTACATTTCATTCTTTATAGTAAAGGGACAATTGCAATGACCTAGTCATGAAATATAAAGGAATTCAAATAATTTCCCTATTCTTCAGTTGTTGTTTTTTACAGAATCAAAATAATCACAAATGTATTAGGGTTCACTTCTAAATGTTTAAAACTATTACCAAATTACCAAAATCTTAAAATGTGTTAGGTGCCTCCTAAGAAGAAGTAGGTGCAGGAGTCAGGAGCAGGAGAGCAAGGAATTCCAGTTGGCACAGTCGTTTATTATAAGTCCCAACCCACCAACAACAGGCGGGGAAAATCACGAAACACACGGAGGAGAAACCTCTACTCCTAATACAGTACCAACGGTACAACGACTGTGAGGGAAAAAACCCTGTGGCGCAAACATGCACCCCTAACAGAGCAAACACAGCAAAATAATCCTGCACAAAGACTAGCAGGCAGTGGAGGTTAATAAACCCACCGAAATTAACTAATCAGACACATGTAATAACAAAAACAGACAGACACAAACGAAAAGGAAAAATGGATCGGTGGCAGCTAGTAGGCCGGCGAAGACAACCGCCGAGCGCCGCCCGAACAGAGAGAGGCGCCACCGTCGGTGGAAGTCGTGACAAAATGATCATTCTGTTTCCTGACACTCAGCAGTGACTAGCCCAAGAACCTTACATGTTCTGTTTAATGGGTGAATTGGCTCTGGAAGCAAAAACAGCCAAATACTCCATCTAAACGTGATTCGAATCTCAATTACGGTACGGTTCTAGAAACATAAATCCCTCTAATTTCACATCACATTAAAATAATTTCACAAATGCAAAATACGATTAATGTACTGTACACAGTTTTCATTGGTTTAAACACTGTTGCAGCAGACAGTTTTTTTCAAAGACAACATGTTTGTGGCATCTGTCTTCCATCTACACACAGGTGTTCAGAGAAGTTAGTTAATGTAAACTCACCCCATTCCGTACAAATGTGCGCAACCGCAACATTCAAATGAGGCTACAAAGAAAACTAATGGGACAGTAGCGACTGTGTTGACGTCAAAATCGGGGGTGTGAACTAGGTTTCTATTCGACATGGTAATGGCTCTATAGTATTTGAGAAAAGTTGAATAAACTGACCCTCCATTATCTATTGACATGTCATGTCATAACGTACAGCATGCATAAAGCAACTATTTCTGTCTTACAATCTCTCTCCACCAGGTGTAGCACTTCTATCATCCTTTAAAAACAAGGAATGGACAGTGACGGGGTAAGGGGGGATACCTAGTCATTTTTTCCGTCATCATTGCATGCGATCATCATTCTCAAAGCCAAAACCGTACCGCAAGCGACGCTTATTAATGTTCAGATGGAGCATCGCGTCTCTTGATTAATAAAACTCCCCTATTATGTGTAATGTAATGGAACTGAGAGTCATGATCAAGGGCTAAGCAGTGACTTACCTGATAGAACGAAAACGGCGGACGCGATCCCCAAAAGCTGCAGAGCACAGCCGACCGTTGATAAAGTCATACCTTTATTTTCAGCGTCGGTATCTCAAACGATAAGCTAACGGAACTAAAATGGGCTCGACTTTATGGCCTTGGACCTCCGTGTAGTTCTTTCGCTTTGAGTAAAATGGGTTACGTCTACATTTTATGTCCTGCTGTGTGACATCACTTCTCGGGTAAGGCGTTCCTCTTCGAAGTCATTTTGACAGGTCAGTTGTTGCTTGAAGAATTGCAACATATTTGAACTCGGTGACGTTTTTTAAAACGTTTCTAGGAAAATAAGCTTTAATTCAAAATTAACAGACCGGGGTCTTATAGGTATTTAGTCAAATCTTGCCTTTTAGACCTCGGCCACAAGCTTCACTGGACCAATGGCACATATCATTTGGCCATACTATGAACTGTTGTTTTTCTTTACCAAACAAGTTAAAGTTAACTGAAAATAGGGTGATCATCATTAGACTACTTGGTGCTCAAAAGTCGAAATCAATGACTTGTTATTACGTAATAACTCAATAATGCCTTTTAACCTAATTTTAGATTATACAGCAGAGCAGAAGCCATTTTTCTGTAACACCCAAGCACACATGGAAAATATAGCACACATACCATCTACGCATTAGAGCCATGTGCTGAATTCACCTCACACACCTAGACAACGCAATAGCTACAGTTCTGGGGATTGGGACTGACAGTGAAAGAAAAAAGATTGAACAAACAATGTGATTGACCATCCGTGAATTCACCAGAGTGTTAGATGGTGGTGAGGGCCTGAGATGCAGGAGTGTTCCCTGCGAGTATAAGCGATGACGGGGATAATGACTGTGAACAGGAGCAGCAAGAAGGATCAACAAAAGGGGGTGCAAGGAGCTTGTTGAGAGAGATTCTTCTCTCCTTTCACAAACATAATTTAACACAAGGACGCTTCCCACTGGGCACACCATTGTCATTTCAATGTGGAAATGTGGGTAATATTTGTTTGAGATGTTGACCCACTCAAAATGACAGCCATAATTTGTTTGAATTCCCAATGTATCACTGTGCTTTCAACCATTTTATAAGCACAACCAAATTCCAATGAAACAAAATGTCAGATTTTTTATTTAGTTGTCATCTAAATGTGTGATCACTGCACTTTCAACGTTTTAAAAGCACATTTAAATGCTTAATCTCATAGCACAACCAAATGACCTGTATTGCAGTTGAGATTACATGAAAGTACATAGTGCAAATGATCAATGCTTTTCGAGAATCTGCACAGATTATTATAGCAATTGTGAAGATCTCCACAGACCTGCAACCTTTGCATGCTATCTTGAACATGCACGCTTTCTATGATTACATAAGAAGACATTTATAGTTGGTTATTACTGCATTGTCGGAACTAGAAGCACAAGCATTTCGCTACACTCGCATTAACATCTGCTAACCATGTGTATGTGACAAATAAATTTGATTTGATTTGATAGTTACAGTAGGCTTGCCACACCCTGACCATAGATATATTTTTATTCTCTATGTTTGGTTGGTCAGGGTGTGACTCGGGTGGGAAACTCTATGTTCTGTGTTTCTATGTTTTGGCCGGGTATCGTTGTCTCTGATTGGAAATCATACTTAGGCAGCGTTTTGTATTTTGTGGGTAGTTGTCTTTATTAGTGGCCTGTATAGCCCTAGTAAGCTTCACGTTCGTGTTTGTTGTTTGTTGTTTTGTTGGCGACATTTATAATAAAGAAAAATGTACGCTCACCACGCTGCACCTTGGTCCGGTCATTTCCACGATTTCGACAAGCGTGACAAGGCTGACCTCACGTTGTGACCATGGATGTGTTACTCATTTTAAGGTTGAATTACATTAGTTTGTAAGATATACTTACTTTTAGGCTATTTACTCTAATACAAAAGTAATATTGAATTGTGTTTGGTTGACAACGCAACCAAATATCAACATTTAAAGGATATCGAATGCTTTGATAGTTTCATCTGAGCCAATGGCTTAATCTTATTCTTTAACGTTTCATTTTGGTTTAGTTGGAGACGTGAATCCAACAAACAATTTGTTAATTTGTAGACAAGTTAATAGGCTATTTACTGTATCGCAAAAGTGATATTGAATTGTATTTTGTTGTCAATGCAACCAAACATCACTATTTGAAGGAGATTTATATTTTGTGCCCCTGACAGTCTGGTGTTAATTACAGTTGGTCTACAAATTAATAATTGATATGTTGGATTCACGTCTCCACCTCAACCAATAATCAAAGTTAAAGAATAGGACTAAATCAAATAAAACTTTATTTAAAGTGCATTTAATGTTTGATTTGATTTTGTGTTGTTCTTTAACTTCTCTTGGTTGAGATGACGATTTGAATCCAACATATACATGATACATTTGTAGACAAACTGGAATTAAAGGCAGACTTATCCAGTGGCACGATGGAACTATCCAAGCAGAAGATACATGTCCTTCAAATGGTGATATTTGGTTGCGTTGACAACCGAACACAAGTCAATGTCCAGTTTGTATAAACATTTATCACTTATATGTTGGATTCATGTCTCCATCTCAAACAAAAATCTAAGTTAAATAATAAGACCTAATCTAATCAAAGTTTAAATGCACTTTAAATAAAGTTTAGTTTGATTTAGTTCTTTAACCATTATTTTTGGTTGAGATGGAGACATGATTCCAACATTTCAATGATTAACTTGAAGATTAATTTCAACTCAACCAAAGCTTGAAACCCAAGGACTATATGTATGGTCTAGTTTTAGTTGAACCCTGGGTTGAATTGAAACAATAGCTGTACATTCCATGTCACCATATGTTGAAAAATTCAACCAGTTTGTGCACAGTAGATTGTGTGTTACTCAGAAACACATAAGCACATCAACTTGCTTACCTAAATATTTTCATTGCCTACTCACATTTGAAAGATGAATGCAAATTCCCAGCTGCTATTCCCTGAAGCTCTCTCAAACAGAGAATGGAGCATTGTCGTTTCTCTTTCAGTTACAGACCATAGCACATTTCACCGACCCGGTCTATTTGCGTAATCGGTCACTAAGCAGTTAGTTAAAAATAAATAGGTCTCCTCACCTCCGTATTATATAAAACAAATACTTTTGATTTATTTATTAATTCATGTTCTCATACAAATAAATACAAATATGTTATCAGCTTAGTTTTAATTGTGTTATATAGATAAATCTAACATTATAAATAATATTAAACCATATCAGAGAGGTTGCCTATATGTCAAAATATTTCATACAACATCCAAAATAAATTCAGGTAGGCCTATGACATTTATGCATTTATTCTTGACAACATCTACCCACCATGTATTACAACACACTTTTTAACTCAAGTTCATGAGAAAAACTGCAATTTCTCTCTACATAAACACAACAAATAACAGGCCTCAGTGGTGTGTGTAGTGGAGGGTATGCGCAGGTTTACACCGTATACCCACTTATTTTTCAGTGGGCATGCGTATATTTCTTAATGTTTAGCTGAAATGTTGATAAACTATTATTTCTTCACATTTTAGATGCAGCAATGGGCACATGGCGGTAGGCCTACATGGGAATGTTCCAAAATGCAATTAGCAAGAAAACACCACTCTAAAATGTGCAAAAGCATATGTGAGAGGTTTCATGGATGGAGATGGAAATATCCATAAGAAAATTAGATATGAGGGAGATCTAAAGATGCAACAACCTTCATCAGTTGCTAATATGACTAGGATAATGCATTTGGCTGCTAGACAAAGAAATAAAGTTGAACGAAAACCAGCAGAACAGGAGAACGCATATGAGGAAGTCTTTATAAAATGATTACCTCCATGTTTCTATGCAATGGTAAGACATGCCTCATAATATGAAGTAAAATGTCCAGGTTTCAAACAATTAAGGAACAGGGAAATTATAGCGATGCTAATGATAGGCCTAACTGTCTTCTGGTAGATGGAAAGGCATTCCCAAAAACCTATTAAATGTTAACTAGCTACAAAGTAGCCTACGCCTACCTGGCAGAATGATATCATGATTATTTGCATTAATCCAGTGGCCATTTGTCTTGCAAACTCCATCTCATGTGCTACACAAACACCACTAACAAAACAATAGTGCTAGGTGCCTGCACACTTGAATTAAAGAGTAACCCCTCTTTTACACTGCTGCTACTCTCTGTTTATCTTATATGCATAGTCACTTTAACTATACACTCATGTACATACTACCTCAATTGGCCCGACCAACCAGTGCTCCCGGACATTGACTAACTGGGCTATCTGCATTGTGTCCCACCACCAGCCAACCCCTCTTTTATGCTACTGCTACTCTCTGTTCATCATATATACATAGTCACTTTAACCATATCTACATGTACATACTACCTCAATAAGCCTGACTAACAGGTGTCTGTATATAGCCTTGCTACTCTTATTTTCAAATGTCTTTTTACTGTTGTTTTAGTTCTTTACTTACCTACACACACACACACACCTTTTTCTTTCGCACTATTGGTTAGAGCCTGTGAGTAAGCATTTCACTGTAAGGTCTACACCTGTTGTATTCGGCGCACGTGACAAATAAACTTTGATTTGAACTACACAAAAATGGTTTTATCTTAGATTTTTCCCAGACCTCAAAAGTGGTCTCCTGATGTAGTTTAAGCATTTTTATGGACTTAGAACATCCAATTGTGTTGTTTTTCTATAAAACAAAGTGTGATTTTGAGAGTGAAAATCTGAAAAAATACATCTGAAACCTTTGAATTTCTGATTTAGTTGACAGCCTAATTTATCTGTTTCAATAGTATGCCTACAATTAGCCTCCTTGCACAGTACAGCTTGGGTTGGCCTGTCTGTGAAAGACCAACATGGGATTTATCATTTTAGGTAATACAGAATGAATGTCACTGTTTCGCATAGAATTTTTCACACAGAGCGCCTTTCCTTCGCCGGGCAGGCCGTTTGGGACATTTTTTCCCAAAATTAAGAGTATACCTATTCTCCAGGCACCACTACACCACTTCCCTATAGGCAATAATCCCAGAAATATGTAAAACCATACAAACACTGTTTACAGTGAAATGTTGTTAACACACTCTACATATGCACCTATTCTACAGCCAATGTAATACAATAACACAGCCCACCTTTAAAACTATTGGTCTTCTTACCATGAAGGCCTATAAATAGGAAATAGACCAAAACCAAAAAGCACTCTTTCATTCTAAACGGTAAAATTGGGAAACGGACATTCTTTCATACGGGTAGAATGTGAAAAAAACGTTGAGATATGTATTCTACAGTATTTTTTGCCTCTTGGTTTGGGGGCTTATCTCCAGAATTCTTTATCTCGGCCTTCTCTGTTCCATACCGTTGGGCAGAAATCCTGCAATAATAGGCACCGGCCATATGAGGGCAGCAACACTCCACACTATTATCACTAGAGTCATGAAACAAGCCACAAGAGTTGACTCGATAGGTTTACGGTTCAATCTCCAACTTTTGTCCCCATTTAGTTCGTCAAGGCTGAAGTCAACACAGCAGAAATTGATGGGATCCCCCGTCTGCTGAGCCTTTGACTTGCCGAATCGCCGGTATCGTGACATGCCACATCCAACACACAGTCTAAACTCCTGCTGGCCGCCGGTGACTCCGAGGTGTTCGATGAGAACAGGTGAGATGGCTCTGTTGATAGCAGCAGAGAAAAAAGCCCTTCCATGGTTATTGGCGGTATATATAAACACATCGCACTGGAAACCGAAGTTGCTGTCCCAATGAGCCACTAGCGAGGTGGGGAAAAGTCTCTGCACGCTGACGTTGCACTGTGGCAACGGCTGTAACGAAGTGTCTGACGAGGAGGCTTCGCTCTCCTCCACGGATCTCTTCGAGTAGTGCACGTCTACCTCCAAGTTGGCCAAGAATCTGTTGGTGGAGTTGATGGGGGGTAACAGGAGGTCCTCGTCGCTCCAGCCGTGGCACCGCTGGAGTAGTCCAGCTACCGTGGTTAGGGCCAGCAGAAAAGTCGGGGAGTTGCTCAGCATGGCATTGGGTGCGTTGCTCCTACTCGCATGATGTTCCGTGGGGACGCAAGGCAACTGACGAGGCGTGTCCGTCGTTAAAAAAATTCAGAAAACTGCCGTCTCCAGCGATTACACAAACATCCATAGTGTGCATCTTCCGTTGCCTGAGAGAACCGTTGGGAACGTCAGTTGCCCGTCACACGCACCGTGCGCGCCCCCTCCCTCGATTTGGTTAAGAAAGTAACTGGCTTCTTGCCAAACTGCTACTGGGCACTACTTTGCAATAGATAGGCTGTGGTGTGCTGCGAGGACCCTGGTAGTCTCTCTCTCTCTATCGCTCTCTCAGGTGTGTGAGGAAGGAAAGCAGGAGTAGCCCTATCTGGGAACATGCGCGCCTCTCTTTACTTAATGCGTGACGCGGCTTCAAGGACAGGGTGGGTGGAAGATGATGTGCGCAAACACAAGGCATTCCCCCTCCTCTTCCTCGCTCCCTGTAGGATATCTGCAACCCTGGGACGGATAAGTTATTGTGTAATGTATGATTGTGTCAAAACATATCACCCTTATTGCTTTCTATTTGGCCAACTGAGTCCCTATGCCCAAAGCCTCTTAATATGAATTGTGATGCAGGAAAATATGTCTCCTCAAATGTTTGACTTTGTCAAAAGAGTAATACGTTCAATGGTGCTAAAGCGGATGCGAGATTCAGCACCATTGAACCGGACAGCAACCCATGAACTCCACAGTTCAGCACTGCTGGACAATGGACTGGGAGAATTCCCTTCCAGGGTGACATTTCCCATTGGTACAGACCTAGGATCAGCTTCCCCTCCCCCAACCCCATTAATGGGGAAAATGCTAAACTGTCCCAGATCAGCGTCAAGGACCAACTTGTCTTCGCCCTACTCCAAGAAGCCCTTCAAATCAGAAGGCCTTGCTAAGAAGTCCTGAAGAGGAAGGCTCCCATGCTAGACTGTTCAGCCATATTTAAAACAATAAACATATATTATAGTAAATAATAGGGTATAAATCTGCAAATAAACAAAAAATGTTGTTTGTTTTGAATCCCGGCCACACCATCAGTGATTCCTGGCCTGTCGCTACCTCATCCTTTCTATGAGAAGGTAGAGTCCCATAATTGGTGCTCATTCAACAGAACCAGTCAATCCATTGATTATCTTCAAATGACTTTTCAGGGTGAGTCTGTGTGCACACCAGTTGATGGTAATTACACAAGCATAAGATGGCAATGAAATCCCCCCTGGGATGCGAGGAGCAAGGCATATCAAATCAAAGCAGGTGCCGGAGATGAATTGCCTTAAGGGGAAGTAATCAAGTTAGATTATCTCTCTTTATGATAATGGATTTAGTCTTAATTAATTATATTTCAGCCCCAGTCAGACTGCTTAGAGTGCATGTTTAGATGTGTTACCACCAGCAGACTCAGTAATGCCATTTGTTGGGATCAAATCAAATCGTATTTGCCACATGCGCCGAATGTACAACATTACCGTGAAATGCGTACTTACAAATCAAATCAAATTTTATTTGTCACATACACATGGTTAGCAGATGTTAATGTGAGTGTAGCGAAATGCTTGTGCTTCTAGTTCCGACAATGCAGTAATAACCAACAAGTAATCTAGGTAACAATTCCAAAACTACTACCTTATAGACACAAGTGTAAGGGGATAAAGAATATGTACATAAAGATATATGAATGAGTGATGGTACAGAGCTGCATAGGCAAGATACAGTAGATGGTATTGAGTGCAGTATATACATATGAGATGAGTATGTAAACAAAGTGGCATAGTTAAAGTGGCTAGTGATACATGTATTACATAAAGATGCAGTAGAGTATATAGAGTACAGTATATACATATGAGATGAGTATGTAAACAAAGTGGCATAGTTTAAAGTGGCTAGTGATACATGTATTACATAAGGATGCAGTAGATGATATAGAGTACAGAATATACGTATACATATGAGATGAATAATGTAGGGTATGTAAACATTATATTAGGTAGCAGTGTTTAAAGTGGCTAGTGATATATTTTACATAATTTCCCATCAATTCCCATTATTAAAGTGGCTGGAGTTGAGTCAGTGTGATGGCAGCAGCCACTCAATGTTAGTGGTGGCTGTTTAACAGTCTGATGGCCTTGAGATAGAAGCTGTTTTTCAGTCTCTCGGTCCCAGCTTTGATGCACCTGTACTGACCTCGCCTTCTGGATGATAGCGGGGTGAACAGGCAGTGGCTCGGGTGGTTGTTGTCCTTGATGATCTTTATGGCCTTCCTGTGACATCGGGTGGTGTAGGTGTCCTGGAGGGCAGGTAGTTTGCCCCCGGTGATGTGTTGTGCAGACCTCACTACCCTCTGGAGAGCCTTACGGTTGTGGGCGGAGCAGTTGCCGTACCAGGCGGTGATACAGCCCGACAGGATGCTCTCGATTGTGCATCTGTAGAAGTTTGTGAGTGCTTTTGGTGACAAGCCGAATTTCTTCAGCCTCCTGAGGTTGAAGAGGCGATGCTGCGCCTTCTTCACGACGCTGTCTGTGTGGGTGGACCAATTCAGTTTGTCTGTGATGTGTACGCCGAGGAACTTAAAACTTACTGCCCTCTCCACTACTGTTCCATCGATGTGGATAGGGGGGTGTTCCCTCTGCTGTTTCCTGAAGTCCACAATCATCTCCTTAGTTTTGTTGACGTTGAGTGTGAGGTTATTTTCCTGACACCACACTCCGAGGGCCCTCACTTCCTCCCTGTAGGCCGTCTCGTCGTTGTTGGTAATCAAGCCTACCACTGTTGTGTCGTCCGCAAACTTGATGATTGAGTTGGAGGCGTGCGTGGCCACGCAGTCATGGGTGAACAGGGAGTACAGGAGAGGGCTCAGAACGCACCCTTGTGGGGCCCCAGTGTTGAGGATCAGCGGGGTGGAGATGTTGTTGCCTACCCTCACCACCTGGGGGCGGCCCGTCAGGAAGTCCAGTACCCAGTTGCACAGTGCGGGGTCGAGACCCAGGGTCTCGAGCTTGATGACGAGCTTGGAGGGCACTATGGTGTTAAATGCCGAGCTGTAGTCGATGAACAGCATTCTCACATAGGTATTCCTCTTGTCCAGATGGGTTAGGGCAGTGTGCAGTGTGGTTGAGATTGCATCGTCTGTGGACCTATTTGGGCAGTAAGCAAATTGGAGTGGGTCTAGGGTGTCAGGTAGGGTGGAGGTGATATGGTCCTTGACTAGTCTCTCAAAGCACTTCATGATGACGGAAGTGAGTGCTACGGGGCGGTAGTCGTTTAGCTCAGTGTCCTTAGCTTTCTTGGGAACAGGAACAATGGTGGCCCTCTTGAAGCATGTGGGAACAACAGACTGGGATAGGGATTGATTGAATATGTCCGTAAACACACCAGGCAGCTGGTCTGCGCATGCTCTGAGGGCCCGGCTGGGGATGCCGTCTGGGCCTGCAGCCTTGCGAGGGTTGACACGTTTAAATGTTTTCCTCACGTCGGCTGCAGTGAAGGAGAGTCCGCATGTTTTAGTTGCGGGCAGTGTCAGTGGCACTGTATTGTCCTCAAAGCGGGCAAAAAAGTTATTTAGTCTGCCTGGGAGCAAGACATCCTGGTCCGTGACGGTGCTGGTTTTCTTTTTGTAATCTGTGATTGACTGTAGACCCTGCCACATACCTCTTGTGTCTGAGCCGTTGAATTGAGATTCTACTTTGTCTCTATACTGACGCTTAGCTTGTTTGATTGCCTTGCGGAGGGAATAGTTACACTGTTTGTATTCGGTCATATTTCAAGTCACCTTGCCCTGATTAAAAGCAGTGGTTCGCGCTTTCAGTTTCACGCGAATGCTGCCATCAATCCACGGTTTCTGGTTTGGGAATGTTTTAATCGTTGCTATGGGAACGACATCTTCAACGCACGTTCTAATGAACTTGCTCACCGAATCAGCGTATTCGTCAATGTTGTTGTCTGACACAATACGGAACATATCCCAGTCCACGTGATGGAAGCAGTCTTGGAGTATGGAATCAGATTGGTCGGACCAGCGTTGAACAGACCTCAGCGCAGGAGCTTCTTGTTTTAGTTTCTGTCTGTAGGCAGGGATCAACAAAATGGAGTCGTGGTCAGCTTTTCCGAAAGGAGGGCGGGGCAGGGCCTAATATGTGTCGCGGAAGTTGGAATAGCAATGATCCAAGGTTTTTCCAGCCCTGGTTGCGCAATCGATATGATCAAATTTAGGGAGTCTTGTTTTCAGATTAGCCTTGTTAAAATCCCCAGCTACAATGAATGCAGCCTCCGGATATATGGATTCCAGTTTGCAAAGAGTCAAATAAAGTTCGTTCAGAGCCATCGATGTGTCTGCTTGGGGGGGAATATATACGGCTGTGATTATAATCGAAGAGAATTCCCTTGGTAGATAATGCGGTCTACATTTGATTGTGAGGAATTCTAAATCAGGTGAACAGAAGGACTTGAGTTCCTGTATGTTGTTGTGGCCACACCACGTCACGTTAACCATAAAGCATACGCCCCCGCCCCTCTTCTTACCAGAAAGATGTTTGTTTCTGTCGGCGCGATGCGTGGAGAAACCAGCTGGGGGCACCGTCTCCGATAGCGTCTCTCCAGTGAGCCATGTTTCCGTGAAGCAAAGAACGTTACAGTCTCTGATGTCCCTACAAGCCCTTAACCAATTGCAGTTCAAGAAATATTTACTAAATAAACTAAAGTTTAAAAAAAATGTACATCTAAAATTAACAGAACAAAATGACATAACAATAGCGAGGCTATATAGAGTTTGTGACAGACAGCCGTTATGGAGTAGCTATGGTGCACTCAAGGATAGCCAGGCACATCAGTGAACATCTGTCTCTCTCTATAAGTGTCGGTAGGGCACCTTGTGAGAGTAACTCAGCTGTTCTGTGACACATAGGAATAGTCTTTGACTGTATTTAATGTTGGAAAATACAATGAACCTGTCACGACTTCTGCCGAAGTCGGTCCCTCTACTTGTTCGGGCGGCGTTCGGCGGTCGACATCACCGGTCTTCTAGCCATCGCCGCTCCATCTTTTATTTTCCATTTGTTTTGTCTTGTTTTCCTGCACACCTGGTTTACGTCTCCTCATAATTACTATGTGTATTTAGCCCTCTGTTCTTTCCATGTTTGTGTGAGGTATTGTTTATTGTCGAGGTTGGCACGCTTCCGGCTGGTTAGCGCCAGGTTTTATGTATACCTGTGTTTTGTGGCAGCCGGTACTTTGTACTTTGTTTGTGGTACTGTGTGCGGCCTTACTTGTTTTGGGCATTTGGTATTGGTGACGCTGTTGCGTTCTGGTCTTACTACTTGCCTCAGTAAAGTACTTCATGTTCACTCATCTCTGCTCTCCTGCGCCTGACTTCTATGCACCAGCTACACCCACCGTTGACAGAACCTCAATGTGTTAGGAACACCTCCATTTTGTGAGTTGGGAAACCTGATTAGAATTACAGCCACAGTACTGGGGCAGAGCTGGCTGCAGTGTTGGCAGGGCTCTTTAATCAAGGTTTACATATTTTACTGACACACCTGTTCTACTTTGGCATGTGACAATGTCCGAAACCTCTCCTCTGCCACCATGTAGGCTATTGTTCTGTTCTGTGCCTTCGGGTTTTGTATAGATTTGACTAGATTACGCTCACACACATTGCTGTGTCACAGAGTTCAATGGAAGACGTCCCATGGACGTCTATATCACATGTCTGGCTTGAAGCCTGGCTGAAGAGAAAAAAACACATTCTGACTGCTTGTCTTGTTGTAGTTGACAGTTTCAAAACAGAGAATTTATCCCACAAAACACTTCATAATTTAGACCACAGGTATGTATAAATCACATTCATTGCAGAGTGAAATTAACTAAAGATGATTGTTACGAATTCCCTGCAGGTGACTGTTATCAGCACCTCACAACTGTAAGCTCCACACTCCACTCCCCATCCCCCATGACCGGAGCCTGAGAATCTAGACTCTAGGGGGTAACAAAAACCTGCCCCTCAAACTCTCTCTGACCTGTATGACCTGTGTGACCTGTGCCCTGATAGATCGCTAGGGAGGTTACTAGAGGTCCGGACATCTGCCCATCATCTTGACTCTGCAGGTTACACTATACTGTCAGTCTCCCTCAAGCATTGGCAGAGAGCAACATCTGTCTCTGGCCATCAACAACTGGACTCACTCATATCTCTGGACTGGTGGGATAGTGTGGGTGTCCAAAGTGAGTTGTGTGACATTTGTATGTTGTTCTTCATAGTTAGTTGCTATGATTGTCTATTGTATGTCACTCCTCTGAGTTTACTGTGCTGTGTGATACTCTGCAGATGGCATATGCAATCTATACAGTCCTTTCACATTTACTACTGCTATATTCTGTAAGATTCTGTATCTATGCATTTGTGCCCTGATGTATTCGTTCGGTATGTGTGTATTATTTACCTCTGTTTCTGTCCATTACAGAACCATTACACTCTAAGAAAAAATGTGATATCTAGAACCTTAAAGGGTTCTTTGGCTGTCCCCATAGAGGAAGGTTCATATGGGGATGCACATAAGGTGGGAAAGATCGTGAAATGGTACACTCTTAGAAAAAAGGGTTCCAAAAGGGTTCTTCGGCTGTCCCCATAGGAGAACCCTTTTTGGTTTCAGGTAGAACCCTTTCTACAGAGGTTTCTACATGGAACCCAAAAACGGTTCTTCCTGGAACCAAAAGGGTTCTCCTATGGGGAGAGCCGAAGAACCATTTTGGAACCCTTTTTTCTAAGAGTGTACCATTTCACTATCTTTCCCACCTTATGTGCATCCCCATATTAACCTTCCTCTGTGTGTTTAAATAAAGTTCCTGTGTGTTAGTTAACTCTTAGGCAGCTTTATTCCCCTCTAACCGGGGGCGATGCCATTGAGTCACAAACCAGTAAAATACTTGGAGAAGGATCACTGTCTTTCACTGATATGCACTAATGTCATATGGGATATTCCTTATTCTAACTGCCCTTTAATGTTTCAGCCAGAAAACCACTATTAACGTGAGAGCCCTTTTCAAAAGATAAGAGCCAGGCTTTACAGGGTTAACCGTCACAAGGGTCATCAACTTGGAGAGTGAAAAAAGCAAAACAATAATGACACAGTTTCTCTTTTTATGTTTGTCGGGAATATGTATGACACTTGTATTAATTATATTTCCCATTGAGTTGCTTGAATGGTTTAATTTGCTGTGAAGGACTGCCTCCAGCCTTTTGATGTGAGCACCAGCCGAAGTAAAAGACAGGTCACCTCTGGCCTCAATTTGCACCTGAAAACACCTCTCCTCCTTTATTCCTCCCCTGTTGTTTATTAGGTCCTATTCTGTTCCATCTTTTCCTTGGAAACTCCCACACACACTCCTCCACTACACACACACACACACTGCTTGACACACTGATCGAAACACACAATTACAGAGACACTGACACACCAACTCGCCCACACATTCCCAAATACTGGCCCCCTCCAAATATCAAATATGCTCCAGACAATGTGCCCGGCGAATGGAGCGAAAATGTAAATTACTTTCTTGTTCATTAATTATGCTATAAAAATGTAAATTGCTTCAGCGCCAAAAATGCTAATGGGACAGAGATAAAAGTCTCTCTTGTGCCAAAGGAGAATGTATAAAAGATTCATTTTCTCAGAGTGTATCTCTTTTTACCGGGGACCTTGCTAAAAAGAGACCTGTTCGTGGCTCCTGGTCTCTCCTCCATCCACCCTCACTGGGCAGGAGCAGACAGGCACTATTTCTCTGTACTCTCGGCTGCTCACATAGACAACCTGTTTAATTAGATATTGGCTATTGGACACATTTGTCTTCACATCCTCCGTGCTCTCACTCCTTCTGTGGATCTGAGCCTTGTGACTGACTCCCTTGATACTTCTTACTTCTGCTGTTCCTTTTCATTCCAACAATGGCAAGGCAAGTCCCCCAGACCCATCACCATGGTAACCAGCTGACCTTTACTTATTGGTTGAGATGAGGGACAATTTAGAAGTGGAGAGATTTAGAGAGGAATTATATTATTAATGTCCATTTTGATTCTATCTTTAGGAGAAACGTGAAAAGTGCCTCTGGGTAGGATGTGTGTTCAGGTTAGGGTTTATGTTAGTTTCTATAGCTACTTGCAAGGCTGGTGCATTGTCTTACATCAGGACGAGCATCGCGGAAAAGTGACGCCATCTGACGTGAGACAATGTGGCTGGAGTGGTTTTGTGTGTACTCATACAGTGAATGAGAAGTTTGATATGATTACATTTGTATATGCCTTAAAAAACAACAACAGCGACAACACCAATATAAATGAGGGGACTGACACACCAACACACACACACAGACACTAACACATACATTATTTTTGGTTGTTGTTTTACAGTTTGTATATGAATGTATTTTACATTTGTGTGACTGTCCTTGTCTATCAGTGTAGCAGTGTTTTCTTATTGATCATGTTTTGTGTTTTATGTGGACCACAGGAAGAACAGCTGCTGCCCCTGTGAAAGCTAATTGGGATTGAAATAAACAAATCAAATCAAATGGACTACTATATAGATTGAGTGTTGGACAGGCGGACTCAAATGCACCCAGCATATATTGTGATTTTGGTGAGTAACAAAATGTTTCGATCGGCAGAGATCAGGGTACCCACCACCTTCCCTCCCCCTACCCCCCGTGTCTGTGAGACTGCAGAGGGATCCACAGGAGAGAGGAGCACTAATTAGTAGCATTAACTAACGAGGAGTCCTGTTAGGAGCCGGGCGGGATGGCGGGCGAAGGAAGGAAGGAAGCGTTGTGTTGTTATGTACTGTATGTGGAAGTGCTCATCTCTCTCACAGGAAACAGAACTATCAGCCTTGATGAGGCAAAGCAGCACAGTTTATTAGACACACAACATCAAGACACTGATTAAAACAAGACGATGTGAATCTGAACTCCCATGTCAACCTGTTATAATGGCATGGGAAAGATCAGAGGAACGATACAAACTATAATGTCTCTGTGTTTCTTAATAAGGCCCTCTCAGGAGATTCAGTGGTTGTTGTGGGCTGGATGGGTTAGTATGGGGCAATATAGTTTGGGGCAAATTATGGATTTGATTAGAAACTCATGTATTGGCACGTGAGGTATAGGCACTAATACCAAACTACTTTTTCGTTAAGTTATGTATCTGAGTTTATTGTAATGCAGTTTCTTACTACAGTACTATGATGGTTTGTCAGAATGCATACCACTGTTAGTGAAAAGTAAGAAACTGTAAAACAATGCTTCTGAGAAGTAATCGTTCTCAAAATAGAGCTGCTCTTGCAGTTCCATCAGACAAATAAGAACACCAGGGTCATAGTTAACGCACTTCCTTGAACACCAAGGCAAATGTTACAGTTGACATGGTAATGAGCTTGGATGTCGGTTTCCAGGCGTTTCTATGGTCTCTAACTAACAATTCTACTCCTTCTGCCTTTCAGAACAGTCCGTCTTCACCATACCACCGTGTTCCTCCTTTTCTATCTTTGTCTTCTCTGGGAAAAGATCAATGAAGGACACAGTGCACGGGAGGCCGGGCCCATGCTGAGGGGCTGTGACGTGAAATAGGCCATCACACTTATCAGACCCTCTGAACAATGGTCACAGGCAGAGGCTGATCAGGCCCTTCCTCATTGGACTCTGGGAGCCAAGATGGTGTGAGATTGCTTCTTGCCTGCGCCGATGCCGCCACTTCTCAGCACGGCTGACATGGACGTGAATCACATGGCCGTCCCCCAAAAGGTCACCTTTTGATAGGTGGGAACCGACCAGTCCTCCCCCACCACCTTCCACCCACCACCCCACCACATCCTCTCCTCTATCCAGTCACACAGAGGAGGAACATTTTCTCTCTGATGCTGTGTGATCGTTTGTCTTCTGGCTCTGTGCGTGCGTGTGTGTGTGTGTGTGTGTGTGTGTGTGTGTGTGTGTGTGTGTGTGTGTGTGTGTGTGTGTGTGTGTGTGTGTGTGTGTGTGTGTGTGTGTGTGTGTGTGTGTGTGAACTGTAACCACCCCCTGAAACATGGCGAGAGGGTGTGATTAACATGGGTTGTTTGTCATGGTTGAGCCTGAGAGGAGGGAGGGAGGGGTGTGGGTGAAGGTGGACTTCTGCTTGCAGAAGAGATTACTTTAGTTTGAAAACAGGCATCAGAGAAAGTGTTTGAAATGACATTCAAAGGCAAAGAGGGAGCTGATCAAATCTGTCAGTCATTAGCTCATCCCAGAGTAATTGTGGATGAATAGATGGCTGTGTTATTTTCCTATATTGGTTTGAGATCTATTACTTAAATTGCAAATTAAAGAAGTAGAATCATGTAATAATTGTGAAACTAAAATGGAGAGAATGAGAGAAAAATAGATGAAGGGTAAAAGAGAGTCTTATCCCAACCACTGAGCCACTTATCCTGTGTGTCCCCTCCAAACCAAAAACAGCCTTCCAACAACCACAATAAGATGATATTCCTGGTTCATTGCAGCCATTGAAATAACCCACAGTCCTCCTGCTTTGATCTCATATAACCTCCCACACTGTTAAAATTAACTAAGGCGGTGTTTCACATCTACCTTCTACATCATCTACCTTCTCACATGAATACCAGTGTTACCTCTGCTATAACTTACATAGTCCTAAACATTTTGATTGTAACATTATTTATAATCTCACAATGGGCCTGGCAACTATTGCCTATAACAAGTCCCAAAGTCTACCATATAGGAACAATTTTCATTTCACAGTCTTCTTTAAAATGTTAACAAAATATTGACTGTAAATTATCCATCAATATTTATGCTATAAACCAATTAAACATGTAAAACTATTTGATTGAATGAGAGACACAGTCGAAACAAAACATTATTTTTGTGTTTTAATGCTACCTTTTACATGCACTGAAACACCAAAAAGGGTTTTCACAACCCTCTTAAAAACACAATTACTCAGATTGAAGAACCACTTTGGATGTTTCAGGGTCCTTCCATTCTGTTTTGAAATCAATTGTATCAGAACACTTACATTGCGTTTACATTCAAACACCCTCCAAACACCAGATCTCAGTTCAAGTGCACTATTTATGGTTTTACTACACAATGATAGTGTTTTGAGTCGTTCTATTTTAACAGTACAGAGTCCAGGAGGATAAATCCCTTGCCCACACAGAGAACTCCCTCACACTATGAAGTGAACTCCCAGGCTGTTTCACCTTGTGTCTTTAGCTAAGGGTCTGTATTGAACCACAACATCAAAGCACATCAATAGAGATTGACTTTAGGATTAGTGACTCTCAGACAAACCCATCCTTTTCTCAAATTTCTAACTACAATCCATTGTCTATCTATACAACTCATAGGCAGTCCTGTTATAGTTTCATGACAATCCTCCTACTGGCCTTGTTTCTTTATTTTTAAGATCAGATGATAGAACAGTACTCAATCCACCTTGGATCGAAGGAGAATTTTGACCTTCATGAATGTATCAAGTACATAAGTACTGTACTTATGTGCCCAGTGTCCTGTTCGTTCATTCATTCATCAGTGATCAGCTGAAGGAAGCGTATTCTTTAATAGGGCAGGTGATGGAAACTGTCTAAATAGTGTCAAAAACCCATCTTCCATGCTTTTCTCCTCATAACCACATCCTGTGAGTTGTGCCCTGGGCAGGGACGTGGTCCGCTTGACTGTGATATACAACGTGACAGGAGACCGGTCACGGCACCCCAGGTTAGTTTAGTACACTGACATCAGACTATGGATAGTACAGAGACTTTCTGTTCTGTGCTGTTTCTCTGCCTCTCACTATCCCTCCCACCCCACCACACCTCCACCACCCACCCGTCTCCATCTTTCACTTCTATTTTCCCCTTTTCTGTGTTCCTTCCCTCTGTCTGCGAGTCAGTCAGATCAAAGGTGCATGCTCAGGGGATCTCTCAGAGAAATGCCTCTGATTAGACGAGGCATCCTCCTCCATGTTGGATCTATCTCTTCTGTAATGGAGATGGAGTGCATGGAAACACTAGTCTGTACTCTGTACAGTCATCATATTACCATGGAAGTCGACATCAAAGAGGCACGTGCTACTGCAAGATATAACAGAAGGCCTTTCTGTTTTTGTGTAGTAGTTAGTGATTTTATAACTTTCGCTCTGTAACAAGTTTAAGGAGAGCCTGTGTGTGTGTGTGTGTGTGTGTGTGTGTGTGTGTGTGTGTGTGTGTGTGTGTGTGTGTGTGTTTGTGTGTGTGTGTGTGCGCGCGCGTGCGTGTGTGTGTGTGTTGGTTCGCCTAACTCCCCGTTCCACAAATCTAAATCCTTTAACTGAAAACAATCTGGTGTGGAGATAAAAGGGTTGCTAAGGTAACCAGCAGAACCATCTCGTGCCTGCCAGCCACTGCAATGAATAAAATAAAGCAAATGCTGTGGTGTAAAGTTTGAACTTTTTACGTGTATAGCTCAATATTTAGCTGTTACATCCAAGTAATTTAATTTGAATGAGAACAATAACTTATGTGTAGCCTAAAGTCAACAATTTCCCTTTATTGACACCAAACACTCCATAACCTATGTAATACAGACTCACTGAATGTAATACAGACTCACTGAATGTAATACAGACTCACTGAATGTAATACAGACTCACTGAATGTAATACAGACTCACTGAATGTAATACAGACTCACTGAATGTAATACAGACTCACTGAACGTAATACAGACTCACAGAATGTAATACAGACTCACTGAATGTAATACAGACTCACTGAACGTAATACAGACTCACTGAATGTAATACAGACTCACTGAATGTAATACAGACTCACTGAATGTAATACAGACTCACTGAATGTAATACAGACAGAATTAGAAGATAGAAGTTGGGGTTGACTACACAGTATATCTTGGTCATTGTTAACTGGTACTGTCAAGGTGACTATGTATTTCTTTCAGTTGGTGCCTGAGGATATCATCATGTGACAAAACAGGTTGACAATGTGGGCAGAAACCATGTCATTTTAGAATGCAACTGCAAGCTTTTCCCTTTCAGATCAGAACTATGGGAAAAATTGCATCAAGGCGGCACTGAGAATGCCTATACGGAATTTGTATCAGTCGGCATGGTGTCTGTTATGACAGTGAAACAGAGAAAAGTTGAGGTGTTTGAAATATATTCACATCACATCGACAACAATGAACAAACAAGAAGTAGAGCAGACTGTGCAACTAGGACATGCTGACCTTGAGAAAATAGTCTCAATCCTATCCCATCTAACTTCATCCAAAGCTTCAAATAGACCTTTTTATTTCTTAGTATCCAAAATGCCCACATTTGCATATACATTCATCTGTCATGTTTTGATTGGTTTCAGTTAACTGATTTGTTTTCATTTTGGGGATAATGACAAGATGTCTTGTCTGGTAGGCACACATAGGAACTCAGATGAACTCACATGCCCGCCCGCGTACACGCGCACACGCACATGCTCCCTGCACACACTGCTGCTAGACAGATGGCACACACACACACGCGCACACGCACACACACACACACACACACACACACACACACACACACACACACACACACACACACACACACACACACACACACACACACACACACACACACACACACACACACACACACACACACACACACACACAAAAGCAATATATGAGCACAGCTGCAGAGAGAGATAGCCACACACTGTAGGAGAGATCCCCTAACTCCCCTGGCTGCCCAAACAGTTGAGTTGTGGAACAGACCAGACCCGTTTTGGATGACTGTTGGGTATAAAATAAAGTCTAGGGTCCTACAAAAGTGTGCCACACAGATGACATGTAACATGCTACACTCAGAAGAAAAGGGTTCCAAACAGGTTCTTTGGCTGTCCCCATAGGATAACCCTTTTTGATTCCAGGTAGAACCGTTTTAGGTCCCATGTAGAACCCTCTGTGGAAAGGGTTTTACATGGAACCCAAAAGAGTTTTACCTAATACCAAAAGAGTTCTACCTGGAACCAAAAAGGGTTCTTCAAAGGGTGGGGACAGCTGAAGAACCCATTAACCCCTACATGTAGAAAATTATATCTCAAACGTATATTTAACCTCTTAATTTAAAATTCATAGTAATTAACAAAAAAAACGAAAAACATTAGTGTTTATCAGTAAAGTACTTTGGAATCCACCCTGTTACAATGTTCTAAGAGGAAGCTGTCAATAAAGCTTTTAAAAACAAACATGGCAGCGCACATGGAGGAGGTGTGAGCTATGACAACAGGTGGAATACAACGACTTGACGTGCATAAGAACATTTTGAATTTGATATAGATAATGGATCATGATAAAATCCATATAGCTTAACGCAAGGATTTGGAAATTGAACACAGTGAGTAACTTCAAACCCTGTGATCAAAGCTTTTTTTTTTTAACAGACGTTCAACAATGCATCTAGTTTACAAATGTCACTAGCTAGCTAATGTGGCTGTCAGTGTCATGTCAAGAATGGATAGCTCGAGTCGCGATCTAACTTAGCTAGCTAGCTATGTTTCTTATTAATTCTTATTAACGGTATTCGTGATTCATTTCTTGAATAACTAACAAGCACATAAAACTATTATCTTACACAAATGCTCATGTGTTTACCCAATGTGAACTTGGAACAACGTGATTTGCATCGCCTGAATCTCTCAAGGTTTATGCAAGGCTCTCCATGGTAAAGATATGGCATTCACAAGGGTCAATGTAACCATAGAAACATCTCATTCTCCATCTCTCTCTCTCCTACACACTATCATATGCATAGACACAACGTTGTTTATGTCTCTTTCTCTCTATATATCTAGGCTACAGCAGAGAAGATGTCTCTATCTCTGGTTTGAGTGGGTGTTTGAGTAGAATGAATGCTGCTGACCGGTGAGCGAGTGACACTTACTCTACAGTCTGCAGACAATCATCATTTCAAATGTTTCAATATTATTGACTTGGTTGTGCATGAAAGATACTGACATTTACTGTTTGTGCATGCAGTGATTTTTTTGTGATTTGTTTGTCATATTTGGAGGTACTAAACATTTTGTTTTATTCTCGAAGACAGATAGCTTATGTGAAACAACTCCTTCAAGTTATCCATATCAGTAGGCTTACAGATTCATTGAGTGTGTTGTCACCTGTATAGATATGGATGAGCTAACTACCACTAGGCTATAGGCTCTTTAGAGAAGTTCCCAGGGGGTCCCTCCATAGGCACAGTCCACCAGCTCAGGGATATAGTCTAGCATACTGTATAATGTGAGAACCACCCGCTGTCTTCTATGGCAGTCTTGCAACGATGATTTAGTGACCAGGAAAATACCCTACTACTAGAGGCAGTTGCAAGGGGCAATTGTAGGTTGACACGTCTGACCCACTTGTGTTACCAAGGGCCTTGACTTATATGCTGTGTGGGATGGAACAAATATTTTCTTGATGTGTCATGTCCGCAGCATCGGTGTCACTTGAGCGGCTATGTGTGTGTACTCTGTTCCCAAGGTTGTTGTTATAATAATATAGGCTACATCTATTTGAATTCAATCACTTTTTGACAGCATCCCTTTTGATTTAAATAACGTTCTATACTTGTTTGCCCGGCATGGAAGAAGTGGATGGGCAGTATCCAGATTTTCATATCTTCCTTCTCTCATCACGGGATATATGTTTATTTTTAGATATATACAGTACCAGTCAAAAGTTTGGACACAATTACTCATTCCAGGGTTTCTACATTTTCTACATTGTAGAATAATAGTGAAGACCTCAAAACTATGAAATAACACATATGGAATTATGTAGAAACCAAAATAGTGTTAAACAAATCAAAGTATATTTTATATTTGAGATTCTTCAAAGTAGCCACCCTTTGCCTTAATGACAGCTTTGCACACTCTTGGCATTGTGTCACACTCTGACCATTATTTGCGTTGTTTGTTTCTATGTTTTGTTTGGTCAGGGTGTGATATAAGTGGGCATTCTATGTTGCATGTCTAGTTAGTCTTTTTCTATGTGTTTTGGCCTGATATGGTTCTCAATCAGAGGCAGGTGTTTATAGTTGTCTCTGATTGGGAACCATATTTAGGTAGCCTGTTTTGTATTGTGGTTTGTGGGTTATTGTCTATGTCTAGTTGCCTGTGTCTGCACTGTTGATCTATAGCGTCACGTTTGTTGTTTTGTAAGTTTGTTTTAGTGTTCTTTCTTCATTAAACATAGAACATGTATTCATATCACGCTGCGCTCTGGTCTCCTCAATACATCGATCGTGACACAATGGGGTTTTGGGTATGAAAAATGGGTAAACTTTGAGCACATTCGTGTACAAAAGGTCACTTTCTGAGCACTTCTACAATGGGCAAATATGTATGGAAGATTTAGTTGAAATCAAAAGGAGTGCTGTCAAATAGTGATTGAATTCAAATGGATTTATCCTAAAAATATCTTCTTGGGTTACCTTGGTGACTGTGAATGTGTGTGCCTTTTTGCAGCAAAGTTTTTGCCTTAAGTGATCTGATGCCGCCAGGTGTTATTGAACATCTATTACTGTGTTAATGAACAGGTATTACTCACCAGCTATTGTTAACCAGAATCAAACTCCAGACTGTTATTTTCATCCTGTTCCTAGCAGCCTATTTTCCTTAAGAATGGGTATGAGCTGACTGAGGCTTTGGCTGCAGCTACTGTGTGCTCTGTTGTCTTTTCTTCTGAGCAGAGCACTGACTAATATAACTGTGTCCTTGTGTTGCCTAGGTAACAGAGGCTTGCAGATGGCAGCGTGCAATGTGTCTCTCTGCCCGCGTGACAGTGGCCTGTTCAGGTTGGGATTGGGCAGACCCAGGTCCAGGGCTGACCGTGCCCTCATGGCCCCCCTGCCCCACCTCCTCTCCCCCTGCCCCAGAGCCGGGGCTCGGACCCTGTTTAGCGAGACAGGGGTCTGGGACAGGGACTATAAAGCGGACACCAGACGCAGGGTGGAGTGCTGGTGGCACCCCCGTATCATGGAGCAGTGGCGGAAGGATACGCTGGAGGAGGTGAGTTGGCAGTAATTCTTAAGTTCTCTCTTTGCTTTATGTTGGCCCTTAGTAGAGGCTTCTGGGAAAGATTGTCAGATTAATATTTTAAAACACCCCTGGCTTTAGTTCCAATTATAATCTAGCCTAATATTAAACCATACTCTGGTCATTAAGCATCCTTCAGAATAACCATAGTCATCATGGGACATTAGTACCTGGCCCTATTGCTATGTTTATATGTGTGTGTCTGTCTGGTTGAACCCTGTTTAGTGTTCCCTTTGGGAGGCCTTCTGGTTTGCATAGACTCTAAAACATTCATTAAATCATTAACTTACTGTCTAATATTCTTGAGTCATAGGTGTAATATGCTTCGTAATGAAGTAACCTATTCACAGTCTCCTGTTTGTCCGTCTCTGTTTTTGGTTACTGTTGTCACGACCATCCTCCAAGGCAAGTAGTACTGTAGCTGACCCTGACATCCAACCTTGTGTTACGACATTGTTACAAACCCACAATGCGTCATGATACAGCCCAAGCTTTCCACACAAAAGTATTCAGACCATCAATGAGCTCCTTCAAGATATTTTAAACTGTTGTTTGTGTCTATATAAAGGTTGTTTAGTCAGTCTGAGCTCATTGAGTTATTCAGGCCCCTCTTGGCCTTGGCTGATTCATACAGAGTGAAGTCCGAAATGCCAACCTATTTCCTATTTATTGCGCAGGTTGACATTTATTGTCATGGCTATTTTGTAAAAACGTATGAAAACAAAAATGTGCTTTTTGTTCCTAATTTAGGGTTAGACATTAGGATTAGCCGCGTGGGTGAGGTTAGGGTAAAGATTAAGTTTAAAATCTGATTTTATGAAGCTGGAGCTGCCTCCAGAACAAGATTCATGTGGAAAAACGCAGTACTTTTGACCATGGACCGTAGGAAATAGGGTGCCATTCAGAATGCAGGCTGTGTGTAGTCCAGATAGCCACTCACTCTGCCATCTATCTGGCCCGGCTGGCCTTTCTCAAAGACACTGGGAATCATTAAAGAACTGCTGCCTCACATACTCTGGAAACCTGCTGCAGCTGCACTCAGACATACAGACTAGGGTTACAAAGGGTCAGAAACTTTCTGGGAAATTTCCAGAAATGTTCCATGGGAAGATAAGTCTGGGAATTTGGGGAATTTTGCTTAAATTCATCAAGAAAAGTTAGCTTATATCAGTGAACCTTTTTTTGTGGGATACACATAAGGCAATTCTAGGTCTTGTGGCATATTTTGGTTAAACTATCCCCATTTCAATGGAATTGCAACCCTCTACATGCACAGTGCATTCTTCCATCACGTGCAGTGCACTTTTCTATCACATGTACAGTCGTGGCCAAAAGTTTTGAGAATGACACAAATATTAATTTTCACAAGGTTTGCTGCCTTAGTTTGTATGATGGCAATTTGCATATACTCCAGAATGTTATGAAGAGTGATCAGGTGAATTTGCAATTAATTGCAAAGTCCCTCCTTGCCATGCAATTGAACTGAATCCCCCCAAAAACATTTCCACTGCATTTCAGCCCTGCCACAAAAGGACCAACTAACATCATGTCAGTGATTCTCTCGTTAACACAGGTGTGAGTGTTGACAAGGATAAAGCTGGAGATCACTCTGTCATGCTGATTGAGTTCAAATAACAGACTGGAAGCTTCAAAAGGAGTGTGGTGCTTGGAATCATTGTTCTTCCTCTGTCAGCCATGGTTACCTGCAAGGAAACACTTGCCATCATCATTGCTTTGCACAAAAAGGGCTTCACAGGCAAGGATATTGCTGCCAGTAAGATTGCACCTAAATCAACCATTTATTGGATCATGAAGAACTTCAAGGAGAGCGGTTCAATTGTTGTGAAGAAGTCTTCTGGGCGCCCAAGAAAGTCCAGCAAGTGCCAGGACCGAGTTGATTCAGCTGCGGTATCGGGGCACCCCCAGTACAGAGCTTGTCAGTAATGGCAGCAGGCAGATGTGAGTGCATCTGCACGCACAGTGAGGCGAAGACTTTTGGAGGATGGCTTGATATCATGAAGGGCAGCAAAGAAGCCACTTCTCTCCAGAAAAAACATCAGGGACAGACTGATATTCTGCAAAAGGTACAGGGATTGAACTGCTGAGGACTGGGGTAAAGTCATTTTCTCTGACGAATCCCCTTTCCGATTGTTTGGGGCATCCGGAAAAAAGCTTATCCGGAGAAGACCAGGTGAGCGCTACCATCACTCCTGTGTCAACAGTAAAGCATCCTGAGACCATTCATGTGGGGTTGCTTCTCAGCCAAGGGAGTGGGCTCACTCACAATTTTGCCTAAGAACACAGCCATGAATAAAGAATGGTACCAACACATCCTCTGAGAGCAACTTCTCCCAACCATCCAGGAACAGTTTTGTGATGAACAATGCCTTTTCCAGCATGATGGAGCACCTTGCCATAAGGCAAAAGTGATAACTAGGTGGCTTGGGGGAACAAAACATCGATATTTTGGGTCCATGGCCAGGAAACTCCCCAGACCTTAATCCCATTGAGAACTTGTGGTCAATCCTTAAGAGGCGGGTGGACAAACAAAAACCCACAAATTCTGACAAACTCCAAGCATTGATTATGCAAGAATGGGGCTGCTATCAGGATGTGTTCCAGAAGTTAATTGACAGCATGCCAGAGTGGATTGCAGAGGTCTTGAAAAGAAAGGTCAACACTGCAAATATTGACTCTGCATCAACTTGATGTAATTGTAAATAAAAGCCTTTGACACTTATGAAATGCTTGTAATTGTGCTTCAGTATTCCATAGTAACATCTGACAAAAATATCTAAAGACACTGAAGTGGCAAAATTTGTGGAAAATAATATTTGTGTCATTCTCAAAACTTTTGGCCACGACTGTACAGCTGATTCTCAAGATCTTTCACACTAATGAGATGCTGTTGAGCCCACACTACTACACTGTCTGAGCCAAGGACTACATGCTTCCGGGTAAGTTTTGATTATGATACTGGGCGGGGTGAATCTATTTTATATGACATACATTATTTTTTTGTTAACTAGTAAATAGTAGCCTACAGCAAAGTGTGTTTAAATCATTTCTAACTTGTTAACAATTTCTGCTAGTAAGTCTTTGCTTGAGCCTGCTAACTGAGGAGTGTTAATTCACCTGTTTCTATACATGTTTCATTTTAAAAGATTTATCTTGCAAAGAAGTTGTTTAATCTAACTGCTTAACTATTTATCTGTACCTGGAATTGTTTTTGTTTGTTTTTTTACTAATTAAAAAAAAAATCATCGTTACACGAAATTGCCACGGGCACCATCTGGTGTGTGGAGACATTTCACTGCAGCTAATGTAGAAGGAAAAGCTGTGTACATTTGCAAATACTGGGCCAAATCATATGTGAAGAATGCAGCAAAGATGCAGAATCATCAGGCCAAGTGCATAAAGTTCCCTCGGCACTCACAACAAGCAACCTCTGACAAAAGTCCCTCTACTGCTATTCGAGGTTAAAATGATTAATCGTACACCTTATCGATAGCAACAGCTCATGGTCCTCCTGGAATTAGTTTTTTTTTTACTCAATGGAGGAACGTAGTCAGAGAAATGTTGATGAATGTCTTTCTCAAGCTGTGTATGCAACTGGTTCACCTCTGATGCTCACAGGCAATGTGTATTGGAAGAGATTTCTGAATGGTCTTCACACTGCATACACCCCTCCAACCAGACATGCTTTATCTACTCATTTTCTGGATGCAGAGTTCAACAGAGTTGAAGTGAAGGTATAGCAAATCATAGAGAAAGCAGACTGTATTGCAATCATCTCTGATGTGTGGTCGACTGTTCGTGGGTAAGGAATAATTAACCATCACTTCCACCCCTCAACCAGTATTCTACAAGAGCACAGCCACAAGGGACAACAGACACACCGGTCTCTACATTGCAGAAGGCAGTCATCAAGGACCTTGGACCACAGAAGGCATTTGCACTGGTGACAGACAATGCTGTGAACATGAAGGCTGCTTTGTCTAAAGTGGAGGAGTCCTACCCGCACATCACACCTATTGGCTGTGCTGCTCATGCATTGAACCTGCTCCTCAAGGACATCATGGCACTGAAAACAATGGATACACTCTACAAGAGAGCCAATGAAATGGTTATTTATGTGAAGGGTTATCAAGTTATAGCAGCAATCTACCTCACCAAGCAAAGTGAGAAGAATAAGAGCACTACATTGAAGCTGCCCAGCAACACCCACTGGGGTGGTGTTGTCATCGTGTTTGGGGTGTCAGGTAGCCTAGTGGTTAGTGTGTTGGGCCAGTAACCGAAAGGTTGCTAGATCGAATCCCTGAGTTGACAAGGTAAAAATCTGTCTTTCTGCCCTTGAACAAGGCAGTTAACCCACTGTTCCTAGGCCGTCATTGTAAATAAGAAATTGTTCTTAACTGACTTGCCTAGTTAAAAAAAGGTTAAATGAAAAATAAACAATGTTTGACAGTCTCCTGAAGGGAAAGAGTCGCTCCAAGAAATAGCCATATCACAGTCTACCGATATAGACAGCCCCATCAAGAGGATCCTCCTGGATGATGTATTTTGGGAGAGAGTGAAAGCAGAGCGGGAGAGAGGTAAGCAGCCTGAAACTCCTGAAACCTATAGCAGTAGCCATTGTACGGATTGAGGGAGACAATGCCATCCTGTCTGAGACTCCGCTTGCAGATGTGAGAGAATAAATCCATACTGCTCTGCCCACTTCACTGTTGCTCCAAGCAGAGGAAACTGCAGTTCTGAAATACATCAAAAAGTGTGAAGACTTCTGCCTGGAGCCCATACACTCATACATACATGCATGTTGGACCCCAAGTATGCTGGCATTTTGTCTGGTGCAGAGATCTACAAGACCTATGGTGTCATCACTACTGTGTCTCGCCACCTTGGCCTGGATGAGGGCAAGGTTCTTGGCAGTCTGGCAAAGTTCACTTCCAAGCAAGGGCTTTGGGATGGAGATGCAATATGGTGGTACAGAAGTATCTATATCCACAGTAAAATGAGTCCTATATTGACATAACCTGAAAGGCCTCTCAGAAAGGAAGTAGCCACTGCTCCTAAACCGCCATAAAAAAGCCAGACTACGGTTTGCAACTGCACATGGGGACAAAGATCATACTTTTTGGAGAAATGTCCTCTGGTCTGATGAAACAAAAAAAGAAATGTTTGACCATAATGAACATCACAATGTTTGGATGAAAAAGGGGGAGGCTTGCAAGCCGAAGAACACCATCCCAACCGTGAAACACAGTGGAGGCAGCATCATGTTGTGGGGCTGCTTTGTTGCAGGAGGGACTGGTGCACTTCCCAAAATAGATGGCATAATGAGGTAGGACAATTATGTGGATATATTAAAGCAACATCTCAAGACATCAGTCAGGAAGTTAAAGCTTGGTCAGAAATTGGCCCTCCAATTGGACAATGACCCCAAGCATACTTCCAAAGTTGTGGCAAAATGGCTTAAGGACTACAAAGTCAAGGTATTAGAGTTACACCAGCTGTGTCAGGAGAATACAAACGGTGTAGCTATTCCCTCTGCAAGGCAATTAAACAAGCTAAGCGTCAGTATAGAGACAAAGTAGAGTCGCAATTCAACGGCTCAGACACGAGGTATATGTCACGTTCTGACCTTAGTTATTTTGTTATGTCTTTGTTTTAGTATGGTCAGGGCGTGAGTTGGGTGGGTTGTCTGTTTGTTTTTCTATGATTTGGGATTTCTGTGTTTGGCCTGGTATCGTTCTCAGAGGCAGCTGTCAATCGTTGTCCCTGATTGAGAACCATACTTAGGTAGCCTGTTTTCACCCTTGAGTTGTGGGTGATTATTTTCTGTTTTGTGTCTGCACCAGACAGAACTGTTTCGGTTTCATTTCGTTCTCTTTGTTGTTTTATTCTTTAGTGTTCTGAGTTATAATAAATATCATGAACACTTACCACTCTGCGCATTGGTCCTCCGATCCTTCCTACTACTCCTCCTCGTCGTCACATACCGTTACAGTATGTGGCAGGGTCTACAGTCAATCACGGATTACAAAAAGAAAACCAGCCCCGTCGTGGACCAGGATGACTTGCTCCCAGACAGACTAAATAACTTTTTTTTTGCTCGCTTTGAGGACAATACAGTGCCACTGACACGGCCGGCTACCAAAACCTGCGGACTCTCCTTCGCTGCAGCCGATGTGAGTAAAACATTTAAACGTGTTAACCCTCGCAAGGCTGCAGGCCCAGACGGCATCCCCAGCCGCGTCCTCAGATCATGCGCAGACCAGTTGTCTGGTGTGTTTACGGACATATTACATCAATCCTTATCAACAGTCTGCTGTTCCCACATGCTTCAAGAGGGCCACCATTGTTTCTGTTCCCAAGAAAGCTAAGGTAACTGAGCTAAATGACTACCGCCCCGTAGCACTCACTTCCGTCATCATGAAGTGCTTTGAGAGACTAGTCAAGGACCATATCACCTGCACCCTACCTGACACCCTGGACCCACTCCAATTTGCTTACCGCCCCAATAGGTCCACAGACGACGCAATCGCAACCACACTGCACACTGCCCTAACCCATCTGGACAAGATGAATACCTATGTGAGAATGCTGTTCATCGACTACAGCTCAGCATTTAACACCATAGTACCCTCCAAACTCGTCATCAAGCTCGAGACCCTGGGTCTCGACCCCGCCCTGTGCAACTGGGTACTGGACTTCCCGACGGGCCGCCCCCAGGTGGTGAGGGTAGGTAACAACATCTCCACCCAGCTGATCCTCAACACTGGGGCCCCACAAGGGTGTGTTCTGAGCCCTCTCCTGTACTCCCTGTTCACCCATGACTGCGTGGCCATGCACGCCTCCAACTCAATCATCAACTTTGCGGATGACACCACAGTGGTAGGCTTGATTACCAACAACAACGAGACGGCCTACAGGGAGGAGGTGAGGGCCCTTGGAGTGTGGTGTCAGGAAAATAATCTCACACTCAACGTCAACAAAACAAAGGAGATGATCGTGGACTTCAGGAAACAGGAGCACCCCCCTATCCCCTATTCAGGAGCACCCCCCCTATCCACATCGATGGGACAGTAGTGGAGAGGGTAGTAAGTTTTAAGTTCCTCGACGTACACATCACGGACAAACTGAATTGGTCCACCAACACAGATAGCGTTGTGAAGAAGGCGCAGCAGCGCCTCTTCAACCTCAGGAGGCTGAAGAAATTTGGCTTGTCACCAAAAGCACTCACAAACTTCTACAGATGCACAATCGAGAGCATCCTGTCGAGAGCATCCTGCTGCCAACACACTGACTCAACTCCAGCCACTTTAATAATATCCCCTAATGCAGCCAGTCACCCACAGCTTGAAATGGTTAATAAAGAATTCACTGTGACCCTCACTCATTTCACTCTTTCTCTCTTTTCTTCTCTCTCTCTTTATCCTCCCCTCCCCCCTCTCTCTCTCCCTCCTCTCTTACCCTCCCTCCCTCTGTATACTGTTCTAAACTATTACTCCAGCCATTCTTCTCTTCGTCACAATAACAACCCACTACCCCTCCTTAGCGAGACGGATAGCGCCTCTTTGGTGTGTGTTGTGTTGTAGGCCCTACTCTCTCAGGCTACGTTCCAAATTGCACCAGATTCCCTTTTATAGGGATTTTTTTATATTTTTTTACAAGGGCTCTGGTATAGGGCTCTGGTCCAAAGCAGTGCAATATATAGGGAATAGGGTGCCATTTTGGATGATTCCTCGAGGGTTGATTTAATGGAGCCTGACAAAATGCTGTCAGTGTTGTGTGAGTGTAGCACAACGGGCCTGTCATTGTTTTGTAAGCAGCAGAGTTTCGTTCCCTCCCACTCAGAGAGAGATGGCTAGGGGTTGGAGAGAGACTGAGGCTCAGGAGAAGCAAAGAGGAGACTGAGGAGTAGAGTAATTATGAGCACCATCGCCTGGGTCGTGTTCATATTGAAGCAGGGAGGGACTGGTGCAATAACACATTTTTGTTTTCCGTTGCATGTCCTAATGAACACAACCCTGATGCTTCATCCATCACACTTGAGTCAATAAGCCCTCAGGGTTTACTAATCCATTAACAACCTGCTGTATGTCATGCAGCTGTGACTGAATATATCTGCAGGTGTGTTTGTTGTGTATTTGCTGCTCATAGCTTTGCCCAGCTGGTTGATTACTAAGCAAATGCCCTCATCCACTCAAAGGGTCACAGTGTTGGCTACATTTCTGTCTTCATATGGACTTTATTTTTCTTAGCTGGTAGCCCAGATGCAGCCTACCTGCAGTAGGGCTGTAATGCTGTCTTCCTAACCACTTGTATTTCAGCTGTCGTATGGACCGTCCTGGATAGACTGCTACACGCTGCTGCCCAAGGGGATATTTGTCTGTCAGCATCTGTCAGAGAGAAAGATAATCCATTTACTCTGTCCACACACACAAACATGCGAGCACAGACACACCAGAGAGAGAACAAGTTGTCTTCAACTAGTTCATTCATTCAACGAGATTACACTTGTAGAGACAAAATCCCTTCCCTGCAGCCTAGTTGTGGTGTGATGTTTAGTGGTTATACTGCCTGTGGCTCTGCTCTGCTTTCAGCCTGCAGCTCGTCTCTTCACAGATGGAACCAGAGCTTTTGGGATTTGTGTGTGGGTGGACACACATACACTTTAGCATAGCCGTGCCAGTGTGTTGCATGCCCAAAATCAGCCCCCTCCCCTGGGACTCCTGTCTGTCAGGCTGTCCTGCTGGCCTGGATGGACAAGTCACTCCCTAATATACATCTAAGTCTTCCACTCTGTGGACAGGTTTCTCTCTTAGCTCCTTCTCTATCCATAGGTTATCCATAGGTTAAATGTAGGCAATACAGTCGTAGTGGGGGAGTTAGAGACTTGACTTTGGCCCTGGGGTTGTTGTGGAGCATCGACTGTTAAAAAGGGATGATGGTTTGCCTCTGACATAGTCTCTTTTGGGCTGATGTAACTTTGAGAAATGAACCGAGGCAGACAGCCTGTCCCTGTCCGTCAGGAGTTCATCTCTTCTCGACAACAGATCAGCTAAAGGTCCTCCTCACTACATTAGATAATGGACACATTTAAACTGATAAAACGGCGTATTAACACGGCAAGCACATCTATTTTAATAACCGTAGGGACTTCTTTATATTTCTACATCTACAGGTACTCATTTCTCTAGTCAATGTCTGTATATTTTACCTCGGCACGAAGGCGCTCACTTAGACTGATATCTTCCAGCACTCGGCTTTACAAATTAGGCCCAGGCAGTTACCAAGGATACCGATTTTTGTCTGAAACGTCAGACTCGTTAGTTGATGCACACTGCTCTCCTCTCCTGTCCCCCTCACCTCTCTCTCTCTTTCCACTTCTCTTCCATTCTCTTCTCCACTCCTCCCTTTATTGCCTCTCCTCCGTTTTCTTTCTCTTCAGTAAGAGAAAGCGAAGCATGAAGAAGAAATAGAGAAGGGTGAAAGGAGGTTATCAATTCTTAATAGTGTTGTGAGAAGCGGAGGGAAGGAGTGAGACACTGGTATGAAGAAGTGGAAGTAAGTGAGAACACATTTTGAGGAGGAGAGGGGTGGGACTGACTGACTGACTGCCAGCAAGCAAAAGCTGGAACCCTGTGTACCCTCTGATCACATCTGTCAGTGCTGCAAATGCCTTTCAACACAACATCCCCATTCTAGTGTGAATGAAATATAGATTATGATGATGATGAAAACAGAGAGGCCTTGGTTCCTATGACCATCCTCCATTTAACACATCCAATCAGACCAGCGCTGGTATGTTCCCTGTATAACTCACATTACAACATTAGGCCTTTATGGGCCTGTGCACAGCCACTCTACATGCATTAGATGTTATGTTCCCTCACCTCTCTGCCTTACACTCTGGTTGGGTTGAACAGCTTCTACGTATATTACATGCCTTCCGGCATCGAACAGAGATCAAGTATTTTAAATTGAATTGAACTGTTGTCTTGGGGGCTGTGTGTAACGTGTAGAAACCCAATGGGCAGGGAAGAACAGCCAGGTGTGATATGTAACTGATTTCTGTGTAACTGTTATTAGGTGCTAAACCCAATGGGCTGGGATGCCATGGAATCCCAGCAGAGAACGCTGCCATCGAGAGAGGCCTTGACCCGGAGGAATGGACGAAGAGGTACAATATAAGATACGACACAAACACCTCTCTCTCTCTCTCTCATTCCCCCTAACGTCCTCCTCTCCCCTGTCTGTCTCCGTCCCCAGTAATATCCAGTCCATGCGGGAGCAGCTCGACAGCCTAGGGCTCTGCTTTAATTGGGACAAGGTGAGTAATGGGAGGAGCTGAGCACCACCTCCAACCTTCCGGTGGGAGGCTCTGTGTGGGTGGATTACTCTTTTCTCTCGTGCATGTGTGTGTATGAATCATCTTGTGGATCCCTCTGCTTCCCTCTCCTCTGACCAGGAGGTGATCACCTGCCTGCCAGACTATTACAGGTGGACCCAGTGGCTGTTCGTCATGCTCGGCCTATCAGAAAGAGGTAGGTTCGGGGTCCTTGAGTCTGAGTCTGTCCAATCCTTGTCATAGGCTGTCTCAATATTCCAAAGTGGTTTCCTCTCTTCATCTCCTTTCCATCTCTGCTGACAAGGAGAGGACGACACTTTGAACTAATGTGATGCAGTCATGCCCCTGGTATTGTCATGGGCTGTGTGTAGAACTCCAGGGAGGCAGGATGAGTGAGACACACCCCAGGAGGATGACTCTCAGGCAGGCCACAGAGGCTCAGTGGCCTGGGGAACAGTCTTCAGTAACTATGGAGCCTCCTTTGGCTTTGTGAGGAAAACACATTTTGTATAGTAGATTACAGACAATCGGAAAATCTGTGCTATAGTGGAGAGGTCATGTAGTTTAATCAGATGCAAGGTATTTTGGCACTCGTATCAGTAGACATCTGTCTCTTTCTCTGATTCGATCAGCTCCTGTGATGTTGGCTTATGTCTGTCTTTGTGTCTGTGTGTAGTTGTAGTAATTGTAATCTGTGCATGTGTGTGTTCCAGGTGGTGGTGAACTGGGACCCTGTGGACCAGACGGTGTTGGCTGATGAGCAGGTGGATGACAGTGGATGCTCCTGGAGGTCTGGAGCTCTGGTGGAACAGAAATTACTCAGGCAGTGGTTAATTAAGACCACCAACTACGCCAAGGTAGGTGTGTGTGTCTTGTGCGCATGGAGGGTGTATTAGTGATAAGCCCGTCAAGGGTCAAAGGGCATCCTATCACATCAATCTCTCCACCTGCGACTTTTGGCATAATCTGATTGGCTGGCTACATTAGAGGCTGTGTGAGAATGGAAGGGGGGGGGGGGGGGGCCCTCTGACATCAATCACTGCAGAAACCATGGCAGCCGCTTCAGCCCTGGCTGTGGAACAAACCTGGGCTCAAGTAGGATCTGTTTTATTTCAAATACTTTAGCTGTGATTGAGTCATCTTACCTGGCACAATGGAACCATTGGAATAGCTCCAAAAGTGCAAACTGCAAAGCCCACCCATCTGGCATGTTAGACTGGGTCAATCAAATGCTCAGAGTATTTGAAAGACAATAAATACTACTTGAACCCAGCCCTGGCTGTGTAATCAGCAGCCTGCTGAGAATGTCATTCCCAGGCTGGCCTCGCCGGTCCTGGCCAGTCTGACTGATGAGAAACCTCCATGTCTCCAGCAGCAGGGTCTCATAATCACTACCAGCCACTACCAGCTATGCTCTGGGTTGAAATGATCCTCTCTGGAGATTTATTCCACCCATGGGTTAGGCGGCACACTCACAGGCTGAAGAGTGTGAACACATGCAATCACTCACACACACACACAGGCAGCTTGAACCTGTGCACATGGAGTGAGAGTAACTGAAGGTGCACTGATTCAAACTTCTCCAGATGAGGAATGGTTGGTACTGAGAGGCTATGAGTGGAAGCCTTCCAAACCGGTCTGATTGGTGGGCCAGAAGGTCAGGTTCCCTATGCTGCTAGAGCCTTGATTGATAAGGGTTGCTTGATGTGTGAATGCTGGTAACATTTCCCGTTTCCTCACTTTCCCTTGGTAAAGACATACTCGCGCATTAACCAGCAGGCTTCAGCAGTATGACCCTGTCACTAGGGTTTTAAATGGTCTGAATTCTTCCATGGGAAGTTAAGCCCGGGAATTTTGCTTAAATTCATTTTTAAAAATTAGCTTAGGTTTCTTTGTGGGATACACATAAGGCAATTCTAGGTCTTGTGGCATATTGTGGTTAAACCATCCCCAATTCAGTGGAATTGCAACCCTCTGCATGCACAGTGCATTCTACCATCACATGTGCACTGCACTCTTCTATCACATGTACAGCTGATTCTAAAGATCTTGCACACTAATGAGATGCTATTGAGCTCACACTACTACACTGTCTGAGCCAATGACTACATGCTTTCTGGTAAGTTTGGATTACAATACTGGGTGGGGTGAATATATTTTATGACATACATGATATTTTGTTAACTAGTAAATAGTAGAGTGCAGCAAAGTGTGTTTAAGTCATTTCTAACTTGTTAACAATTTCTGCTAGTTAGTTTTTGCTACCGTGTGGGTTTTAGCTTGCTTGAGCCTGCTAACTGAGGAGTGTTATTTCACCTGTTTCCATACATGTTTCATTTTAAAAGATTTATCTTACAAAGGAGTTGTTTAATCTAACTATTTATCTGGACATGGAATTGTATTTTTTTTTTTTTTATACAAATGTTTTTCTAATCTTTACGCGAAAATGCCACAGGCACTATCTGATGTGTGGAGACATTTCACTGCAGCTAATGTAGAAGGAAAAGCTGTGTACATTTGCAAATACTGGGCCAAGAATGCAACAAAGATGCAGAATCATCTGGCCAAGTGCATAAAATTCCCTCAGCGCTCACAACAAGCAACCTCTGACAAAAGTCCCTCTACTTCTATTCGAGGTGAAAATTATAAATCAGACCCCTTATTGATAGCAACACCTCATGGTCCTCCTGGAATCAGAAGTTTTTTTGTGTAGCTACTATCTTGTCTCATCGCGGGAGAGACGAAGGTTGAAAGTCAAGCGTCCTCCGATACACCACCCAACCAAGCTGGACTGCTTCTTAACACAGTGCGCATCAAACCCGGAAGCCAGCCACACCAATGTGTCAGAGGAAACACTGTGCACCTGGCAACCTTGGTTAGCGTGCACTGCGCCCGGCCCGCCACAGGAGTCGCTGGTGCGCGATGAGACAAGGATATCCCTGCCGGCCAAACCCTCCCTAACCCGGACGACGCTAGGCCAATTGTGCGTCGCCCCACGGACCTCCCGGCAGTACAGCGCCCTTAACCACTGCGCCACCTGGGTGGCTGGAATCAAACGTTTTTTTGACTTAATGGAGTAACGTAGTCAAAGAAATGCTGATGAATGTCTTGCTCAAGCTGTATATGCAACTGGTTCACCTCTGATGCTCACAGGCAATGTGTATTGGAAGAGATTTCTGAATGGTCTTCGCCCAGCATACAACCCTCCAACCAGACATGCTTTATCTACTCAAGGAGTAGGAGTCTCTCCAAAAAATGGTCCATATCACAGTCTGCCGATATGGACAGCCCCATCAAGAGGATCCTCCTGGATGATGTATTTTGGGAGTGAGTGGTAAGCAGCCTGAAACTCCTGAAACCTATAGCAGTAGCCATTGCATGGATTGAGGGAGACCATGCCATCCTGTCTGATGTTCAGACTCTGCTTGCAGATGTAAGAGAAGAAATCCATACTGCTCTGCCCACTTCACTGTTGCTTCAACCAGAGGAAACTGCAGTTCTGAAATACATCAAAAAGCATGAAGACTTCTGCCTGAAGTCCATACACGCAGCAGCATACATGTTGGACCCCAAGTATGCTGGCAAGAGCATCCTGTCTGGTGCAGAGATCAACAAGGCCTATGGTGTCATCACTACTGTGTCTCGCCACCTTGGCCTGGATGAGGGCAAGGTTCTTGGCAGTCTGGCGAAGTTCACTTCCAAGCAAGGGCTTTGGGATGGAGATGCAATATAGCAGTTGTGCCAATATATCTCATCAGCCACCTGGTCATAGGGACTTTGTGGATCTGAGGCTCTTTCCCCTGCTGCCTCCATCATCCTCCAAATCCCACCAACATCAGCCGCCTCAGAGCGCAACTGGTCCTTGTTTGGGAACACACACACCAGAGCACGCAACAGGCTGACCAATACAAGGGTTGAAAAATTGGTGGCCATCTGGGCAAATTTGAAGCTTTTTGAGCCTGACCATGAGCCATCCTCAACAAGGTTGGAAAGTGACAGTGAAGATGAGGTCTCAGAGCCTGATGTTCAAGAGGTGGACATTGAGGAGGTCCAGGGAGAAGACATGGAAGCCTGAGAGGATGACGGCAGGTAGCCTAGTGGTTAGAGCGTTGGGCCAGGTTGCTAGATCGGTTGCTAGATCAAATCCCGAGCTGTCAAGGTAAAAATCTGTCGTTCTGCCCCTGAACAAGGCAGTTAACCCACTGTTCCTGGCCCGTCATTGTAAATAAGAATTTGTTCTTAACTGACTTGCTAGTTAAAGGTTAAATAAAAAAACAACCAAAGCTTTAGTTTCTTAGACTATCATTTTACAGATGTGTGTTGAAAACGTTTTTGGGAGATGTGATGGCTCATTGGAGATCATTCAATATTCCCTTTCTTTTGTTGTTCAGTGAAATCATCCGATGTGAACAGAACTCGTTTCATTACATTTAAATTCATACTAAATAGTTTTTAAAAAATTCAATTGTAATAATTTGCAGTTATGTCTACTTATGATAAGTTAAAAGGTTTATGTTTCTGTCTCCATATGATATGGTGAATATATCCTAAGCAACATTTTTTTACATTTAAATGGTATTAATATTAATTTGTATACATTTCCATTAATTCCCATATAGTCCCGTTATTTCCCATATATTCCTTTTAATTCCCACGGAAAGTTTCCACCTCTGAATATTCCCCAAAATGTGCAACCCTACCTGTCAGTGCACTTTACATCTGAGATTCTCACACACACACACACACACACACACACACACACACACACACGATGAACACAATTAATACTTACATTGACAATAGATGTTTTCTATTTCGTGCATAATCACACACACTGATGGACTCTCATTTGAACACATCACACTGTAGTGTCATGTAAATCAACAACATGGCATTCGCTTCAATTACCAGCCTCACACAGGCTACACATACATTCATCATTTTACACAGGCATACAAACATACACACTCTATTAAGCTTTGCTAAATTGTTCCATAGGCAGCCTCAGATATATTCACATGCATGTGTTAAGGTGATCAAATATCTAATGTATGAACGCATGTAGGAGAGATGCAGGGAAACACACTCGCATGCACCCACACGGACATTGACACGGACACACAAAAAAACCTTAGCCACCCTCACTTTATTGATATAGAATTTTACAGCTTTACTAGGTTGCCATGGAAACCCTTGGAATTGGCCCTAGACCTACATCTCTGGTTAAACCTGAGGGTTTATGTGGCTCCAATGATGTTGTTTCTTTTCTGGAGACAAAGACACAATTTAGTTTAGTTTTTTTCTCTTCATCTCATGGTCTGAGCAGAGTACCACCTCACCTCCGTTCCCCTCAGCGGGCGTTTGTTCTTGGTGACATCGCTGTGACACTTCAAGGCGGGGTGTCTCAGACACCACAGCCTGCTGGCAGCCAGGCTGTATGCTCTCACTGGCATTGTTGCTAGGCTGCTTGACTGACACACAGACACCAGCATTTATGGCAAGACACCAATCTCTTTCTCAGTCTCTCAGATTCTGTCTTTCTCTCTCTCTCTCTGATTGTCTCTCTCTCCATCCATGCTTTAGAAACGGTGAAATAACATTGATACACACTGCAATTACAATCATCCTTATCGCCATTGTTAGTATTGGTTGTATTGCTGTTATTGGTGTTATTACAGTGTGTTGGGTAGAGATCTCAGAGGGTGGTTTAGTAATGGGTTGTGACAGTGGGGGAGAAGTATATCAAATTGGTGCTGTTGCCTTTTTATATTCTCCATTCAGACAGAAGAGGAACCCAGCTGGGGCTTTCTGGCCTGCCCCTTTTTGTTATGCATAGCTTCCTTTTAAGTGTGTGTGTGTGTGTGTGTGTGTGTGTGTCTCTCTCTTTCTCTCTACATCTGTATCTCCCTCTCATTATGAAACTGTTGAGTCATGAGCGATTGCTTTGCGATAAACGCAAAAGTAGGCCTTGTGGAGGTCAGGATTTCTAAAATCCCTCTTTGACTACATAATATGAGACGAGGTAGACTGTGGTATTGTGCCAGGAGATTGACCGAGCTTTGGAAGAGCCTCTCGGGGTAAAGAGGAAAAGTCGATGATGTGCTGATCTGGGACTTGAACCCAGTGGGTGTTCCCCAAATGTACACAGTATCTTCATCTAACATTACAATATGATTTAACATCTTTAGGATATATTTAGCATCAATATGATACATTTAAAAAAGTATGATGTATCTCTCTCTCCCAGCCCCTCCTGGACGCCCTGGCGGAGCTGCCAGAGTGTTACGGGGTCAAGGCCGTGCTGGCCAACCTGATTGGTGACTGCACCGGCTGCTACTTCGACTTCCACCTCATGGTTAGACTCACATGTCTCATCTGTTCCTTCTTGTCAGTCCACCCTGGTTTAGTTTAGACTACTTAGTTTTCCAGGTATAAACATTTTAAGGTATTCTAGGATTATCACTAGGATTAGCGCATAGATTCTCACCTGCTACATCATTCTCATTCAGCTAGCAGCACCAGTCATCCCTCTGCAACCAGCAATTTAATCAAACATAGTGACTGTGTGTTTATTTCCATTGAAATATCCAATGCACTTTTAGAATGTTGAAAGAGTATTGACATTCTAAAATGGTTTTACTAAAAGCCTATTGTGAGCTCCAGTCACCCCAGTCATAGAATTCCTTGCAGCAGACGGAGGAAATGTATTAGGTTGATGCCTTCCTTCCTTATTAAAATCGTAATCATATTTATGGTAAGGGGGGTTGTGACTCTTTCTCACTGTGCGTGTGTGTGTGAGGTGGTTCTCATAAATCAGTCAGATCCTGGCAGAGTGGGTAATTAAAATTAGTGCCATCGGTGGTTTTGTAGATGGGAAGCAGGAACCAGTCCCATTACATCTTGAACATTGTCAAGGGTGTTCTGTACTAAATGACTCCCAGAGTGTCTGTATTATGATTCTGTATTTTTGGTGACAATTTAATGGGATTTCTGTCAGGCGATAGCATGTTAACGCATTAACGTTAAAACATGATCAATTGCTAAATATTGCATACAAACCTCGCTAAGGTGTTTTTTTTCTTACCAACTAGTGTTATGTTGTTTTTTTAAACTCTCCTTTACCCTGATCAACAACAAATGTAGCCAAGTTACTGTCCTGCCATGTATTTATCCATAAACTGTGTGTGTCTCTCTCTATCCTTCCCTCCATGAAGGTGAATGGGGAGGAGACAGGGGAGACTCTAGCAGGCTACACCTCCAGCCCAGAGGCAGTGTTTGGGGCTGCCTACCTGTCCATTGTCCCCTCCCACAGATTGCTGCATGGTACCAGCCCAGTCCGCTCAGCTCTGGAGAGAGTCCTGCAGACAGGCAGAGGTAGGAAGGAACCACTGTCCAGACCTGGTAGTCTGTGATCATTTTTAAGTGCTGCTTTAATCTAAAGTGGCTTCCAATAAATATTTAGTATATGTGGCCCATTGTAACTCTGTCAGAGCAATGGAACATTTTACTGAACAAAAATATAAACTCAACATGCAACAATTTCTAAGATTTTACTGATTTACAGTTCAAATAAGGAAATCAGTCAATTGTAATACATTTATTAGGCCCTATTTTATGGATTTCACATGACTGGGAATACAGATATGCATCTGTTGGTCACAGATACATTAAAATGGGCCTCTGGATCACTTCATGGTATTTCTGTGCATTCAAACTGCCATTTATTGGGATTCCCCTGAATCGCTCTCTTTATCTATCTCTTTCTCTCGCTTTCCCTCTCTCTCTTTCTCACTCCCCCAACTCTGTCACTCTCTTTCACTGTCTATTCTCCCTCTCTCTCTCTCACACACACACACTAGTCTCTCTCTATCTCACTCCCCCACCTCTCACTCTCTTTCACTATCTTCTCTCTGTCTCTCTCTCTCTCTGTCTCTGTCTCTCTGTGTGTGTGTGTGTGTGTGTGTTGATAATGAGGCACCAGGGGAGAAGTGCTGACTCCTGACCTTTGACCCCCAGACTGCCTGACAGAGGTCACAGCCCACAACCTATTTACCGGTCAGGAACTTCCCCTGGTGATCTCCAGCAAGCAGGAGTTTGAAGGTCATCTAGACACTGTCATCGGTACGTGGATGTGTGTGTGGGTTTGAACGTCCACATGGCTTGCACATACAGTATGTACTCACTGTGTATTATTGGCCTCTGAGCTTTTGTTTGTCTCTCTGATTGAAATTTTATTGAAATAATCTATTTATAAATCCCCTTTTACATCAGCCGATGTCACAAAGTGCTATACAGAAACCCAGCCTAAAACGGCAAGCAATACAGATGTAGAAGCATGGTGGTTTGGAAAATGTCATGAATCACATTCAGCCTTTCCCTGTGTCCTGTACATGTTTGTAGATGTCACTGTGCCAGTGTGTCCTTGAGCCTGCAGTGTGTCTCTGTCATACACAGGGCGTTTGGCTGCTGTTGGAATGATGTAACTTTAACTCTCTAGAAGGGAGTTCCCTGCTTGGTGTTTTTGGTGTTTTTCTCACTCCACGAGTCCACGAGTCCACAAGGAGGGCAATACCCATGAGGAACTAGCCATATCCCAGCAACCCACGGCCCCCTTTTTTTTTAGGCCCTTGAGACCCCGACTGAGTTGAAATTGGTCCAACTTACTGTTAATGGAATAATAGAATACACAAGGTGCAATTTTGAAATTTGGTTGTGCATCAGCAGTCACTCAATTAGCCCATGTCATAAAAAAAAATGTAGGTTGGTAAGTTAGTCTAGCGGCCAGATACAGTGGGGCAAAAAAGTATTTAGTCAGTCACCAATTGTGCAAGTTCTCCCACTTAAAAAGATGAGAGAGGCCTGTAATTTTCATCATAGGTACACTTCAACTATGACAGACAAAATTAGAAAAAAAATCCAGAAAATCACATTGTAGGATTTTTAATGAATTTATTTGCAAATTATGGTGGAAAATAAGTATTTGGTCACCTACAAACAAGCAAGATTTCTGGCTCTCATAGACCTGTAACTTATTATTTAAGAGGCTCCTCTGTCCTCCACTCGTTACCTGTATTAATGGCACCTGTTTGAACTTGTTATCAGTATAAAAGACACCTGTCCACAACCTCAAACAGTCAAACTCCAAACTCCACTATGGCCAAGACCAAAGAGCTGTCAAAGGACACCAGAAACAAAATTCTAGACCTGCACCAGGCTGGGAAGACTGAATCTGCAATAGGTAAGCAGCTTGGTTTGAAGAAATCAACTGTGGGAGCAATTATTAGGAAATGGAAGACATACAAGACCACTGATAATCTCCCTTGATCTTGGGCCCCACGCAAGATCTCACCCCGTGGGGTCAAAATGATCACAAGAACGGTGAGCAAAAACCCCAGAACCACACGGGGGGACCTATTGAATGACCTGCAGAGAGCTGGGACCAAAGTAACAAAGCCTACCATCAGTAACACACTACGCCGCCAGGGACTCAAATCCTGCAGTGCCAGATGTGTCCCCCTGCTTAAGCCAGTACATGTCCAGGCCCGTCTGAAGTTTGCTAGAGAGCATTTGGATGATCCAGAAGAAGATTGGGAGAATGTCAAATGGTCAGATGAAACCAAAATATAACTTTTTGGTAAAAACTCAACTCGTTGTGTTTGGAGGACAAAGAATGCTGAGTTGCATCCAAAGAACACCATACCTATTGTGAAGCATGGGGGTGGAAACATCATGCTTTGGGGCTGTTTTTCTGCAAAGGGACCAGGACGACTGATCCGTGTAAAGGAAAGAATGAATTGGGCCATGTATCGTGAGATTTTGAGTGAAAACCTCCTTCCATCAGCAAGGGCATTGAAGATGAAACGTGGCTGGGTCTTTCCCGGCAGCGGTACTGGGGCACGCCCATCCCCATGGTGCACTGTGGGTCTTGTGGTCCTGTGGCGGCCCCTGAGGAGCAACTTCCAATCACCCTCCCCAAACTACTGTCCCTCACGGGGAAGGGGGCATCCCCTCTGAAGCACACTGATGATTGGATCAGCTGTACCTGTCCCAGGTGAGAACACACTGACACTCTGAGTGAGGTGTGAGAACACTTCAGTTGCATACCAAATGGCACTCTATTCCCTACGTAGCACACTGCTCTTGACCAGGACCTATCAGCCTGGGTCAGAATCTAATGCCATCCGGTCAAATGTCCAGTTTGGAAATGAATGCTGGTGCTGTCAGTTGGATTGGAAGTTCATAGCTAGTTCACAAACATAAGTGACGGAGTTCACTTTATTCCAGTTACTTATATTAAAATCAAATAATTTTTCCAAGGTTGTATAACTTTCTCAATGGTTAGTCAGCGACTTGCTCTCTTGCTCTTAGGTTCAGGCAATTATTTCTGGTGCTTTCAGTTTTCTACTCTGTCAGTTTCCCCTTTTTGCCTGTACTAAAAGTCAGGATAAATGAGTCCAAGGCCAGATCAGCTTTGAGTACCGACACCCTCCCTGTGATTTCAGAGAGTATACAGAAGGCATCCCATATGGATTCTGGTCAAAAGTAGTGCACTATAAAGTGAATAAGGTGCCATTAGTGATTCAACCACTGTGTATTGAGGATATGAATACTGGCTAGTTTTTAACACACAGGGACCAGGGTTATGTAATGAGTGACAGATGGCACAGTGGTTATATAAACCAGCTGAAGCCTACATGCCGGGCATGTCTATGCCCCCACCACACGCACCCTCACCAACATAGGATTTCTTCATGGGGAGATTCCTCCTTTAAAAAAATGATAGTTCCATGATTGGAAGTGGAATTCTGGTACAGCAACTAGGAAATGCTGTTTCAACAGCTCAGTCAGACAGTCATACAGAGAGAGCGATGGGGTCGTCTGGTCTCACGGCTATATCCAGAGACGTTCTCCTCCTCTTCCTTGTCTCTCCATCTCTTGTTGACGGCGTCTGAGGAAATTCACTCTCTTAACTCAACGATCATGTCCAATGAACCGTCGGGTGGAGTGTACAGAAGGTGTTTGATGAGAGATGGTGGGGGAGATGGAGCTTTATCTGTCTGTCTCGTCCTTGAGAAGTCATTTCCTCCACCGCTGATATTGTCTCTGCTCCCTGTCTGCCTACTGCTGTGAATTGGCCCCTCAGTTGAACCCTGTGTGTAATTAGTCCAGCTAGCTTGCTACAACAGGATAGTGTTTTTGATTCCCGTTTTGGCTTGCCTGGTGACATCACCAGGCGGTATAAATGAATAGACCAAAAACAAAGAGAGTACCAAACCTCTCTGCCAATAACAGCTAGTAATCAGGTTACACATCCCTCCCATCAGGCCCCCTTCAATTAGGTCCCTCACTCCCTTATGTCGTAGATAAATTCTTGCTTGGGGGAAAAAAATGTTTTTTTCTTCTTTTTGACCATTTTAATGCAAAACTATTACAGTAAGGAACTAAATTGTTCTTGCTTCTGATGCCATATCTGTCTGATTCTCCCCCAATCTGGCACACACATACCCGCAATGCACTTTCACTTTATTTTTGCTATCTGGTTGGAATTGTAGCTCCGCTACTCTGTCATTCCTGAAATCAGCCTATATACAGCAGGACAGGGAATAACCATAGTCATAGATAGCACATGTGTCCAACAATCACAGCCCCCCAGGAGTCTGAAACTGTATGTCTGTCAAATTACAATTATCTGTACCCTGAATGGTCGATCGGAGAGAGGGAAAACCACAGGAGAGTGGTGTGCAGCCGCATTTTTTTTTTTCTCGCTTTTTTGTCATGAAAGGCTCTTTGGTAGGATGGTGCATTTTGAACTCATGAAATGGCACCTGGGTATTAACCTGCTACACCTCAGCCTTGTTGCTAAGCATCCCCTCTGCCTTATTATAGACTGTGTGTGTGTGTGAGAGAGAGAGAGATTGTTAATGAATAGGGGTATTCTCACTTTAAGAGTAAAGTGTGAGGGTGTGTTGATATGCTTGTGTGTGACAACTTTTGCCTGTTTGTGCCATTAAAAGCGCCATACTACAGGGGACCAAGTATGGTGCTGTAAGTGTTCTTCTCTAGTGTTGCTGATGGTCTTCCTGGCATGGTGATTCTGACTGGGTGCTGTAGTGTTCTTCTCTAGTGTTGCTGATGGTCTTCCTGGCATGGTGATTCTGACTGGGTGCTGTAAGTGTTCTTCTCTAGTGTTGCTGATGGTCTTCCTGGCATGGTGATTCTGACTGGGTGCTGTAGTGTTCTTCTCTAGTGTTGCTGATGGTCTTCCTGGCATGGTGATTCTGACTGGGTGCTGTAGTGTTCTTCTCTAGTGTTGCTGATGGTCTTCCTGGCATGGTGATACTGACTGGGTGCTGTAGTGTTCTTCTCTAGGGTTGCTGATGGTCTTCCTGGCATGGTGATTCTGACTGGGTGCTGTAGTGTTCTTCTCTAGTGTTGCTGATGGTCTTCCTGGCATGGTGATTCTGACTGGGTGCTGTAGTGTTCTTCTCTAGTGTTGCTGATGGTCTTCCTGGCATGGTGATACTGACTGGGTGCTGTAGTGTTCTTCTCTAGGGTTGCTGATGGTCTTCCTGGCATGGTGATTCTGACTGGGTGCTGTAGTGTTCTTCTCTAGGGTTGCTGATGGTCTTCCTGGCATGATGATTCTGACTGGGTGCTGTAGTGTTCTTCTCTAGTGTTGCTGATGGTCTTCCTGGCATGGTGATTCTGACTGGGTGCTGTAGTGTTCTTCTCTAGTGTTGCTGATGGTCTTCCTGGCATGGTGATACTGACTGGGTGCTGTAGTGTTCTTCTCTAGGGTTGCTGATGGTCTTCCTGGCATGGTGATTCTGACTGGGTGCTGTAGTGTTCTTCTCTAGGGTTGCTGATGGTCTTCCTGGCATGGTGATACTGACTGGGTGGTTCTATACTATTAAGACTCATTAAACAGTGAGACACATTCTCAGTTCCAATGTGCATGTTGAAAGTAGGTACAAAAAAAAGTTGTTTTTTTGTTACTCGCCTTTGCCAGTGTCATGTGTTGCTCTCTGTGAGGCTGACAGATGAGCAGTGTGTACAGAGAGCTCTGTTTGGATTGGATGAAAAGGGCCTGGGATGGCACTAACAACAGACACACACAAACACACCAAGCTGGTGCACACACACACACACCCACCCACCAAGCTGGCATGGTGCTGGCCGGTTCTCTGTCCCTCTGGCAGTGCTATTTAGGCAGGGCACAGGAGCAGGGATCTGATGGCTGTGTAGTGTAGTGGTTCCAGCCTGACTGTGGCATCTCCTACGGGACATGACCTCCACAGACAGATGGTTCCAGCTCACATTAGATACACACTACACAGGCCAGTCCTCTGGACACTTTATGCTTACAAACTAAACTAACAAAAGTAATTTCACAATAGGACAATGGGGTAGACGTTTATCATTTCTAAAATGACTGCACTCTTACCTCTCATGTGTCACTATAAATAAGAAACGGTGATTCAAACCAGCTAGCTAGCTACATGACAAAATATCCACGAAGACTTGAGCCGTGTCATGTTCAATCATTATACTGTGTTTGACATTTGGAGTCATATCTCCCTCCAGCGCTAATGCCCTCCTGCTGGAAATTAGGTTCAAGTGCTAACTGTTACATTTGTTGCATTGTTTTAAATGCACATTAAATAAATGTTGTTCTGATTCTATTTGACCCCTCTCTCCTGTTGTGTCTTGTCAGGTGTAAAGGGCCAGATGGCAGACCGACACCATGGACATGTTTGTGGACTCATCCTGGTACTATTTGAGATACTGACCCCCACAACCAAGACAGGTGATCTGGGATTTTCCATTCCTCTGTCTGTAGTATCGCTCTCTCTGTTTGTCTTATCTATCTTCCTATCCCCCCAAAAATATAATCTCTACTTTTACATCAGTCAGTAGCAGTTCCTACAACATGAAAGAGGGATAGAGAGAGGGAGTGTTGTAGGACCTGGTACTGACTGATTTAAAAGGGAAGATTAGAGATTATATTTTTTGGGACTGTTCCAAAATGAAACAGAAGTAGAGACAAAAGTCACCTTAGGTAAATAGTTTTGTATACAACGAGAATCTACAAATATTACAAATGTAATATGCATTGTCCATTTAATCACTGACAAATGTTTTTTCCACCCACACATCAGCACACCATTTTACACTTCCTCTCAAACAGATAATTTCGTACATACGCAAACAAGCACACATATCCTTAACTTGTATTCCCTGCTGATGGAGATTATAAACTCCTGGCCGTTAGCTGCTGGGGCGGTGGCGATATCCAGAGCTTTAACAAAAGAGATTAATTTCCCAAAGGCAGGACTTGTCTTTCCTTCACTGACCTTACTGGGTAAATCCATTTCAATTCAATCACTTTTTGACAACACCCCTTTTGAGTCGAACGAAACCTTACATACATATTTGCCCATTTGTGGAAGTGCTCAGAAAGTGACGTTTTGGACCTGAATGCCCAAACAATCGAGAGGTAAAGATGCTCAAAGTTGACCCATTGTTGTACAGTACCAGGATACATCCAAGTCTTCATCACTGGAAATGATAAACAGTTGAGATTGATATCATTTAAAAGCTTATAAACAGGGTTGTCAAACTATTTAATAATTTATGGATTTTTTATTTTTTATATATCAGTTGAAGTTACACTTTAGCCAAATACATTTAAACTCAGTTTTTCACAATTCCTAATCCGAGTAAAAATTCCCTGTCTTAGGTCAATTAGGATGACAGCTGCCTGGTCCAATGGTGTTTATACTTGCGTACTATTGTTTGTACAGATGAACGTGGTACCTTCAGGTGTTTGGAAATTGCTCCCAAGGATGAACCAGATTTGTGGAGGTCTACAATTTTTTTTCTGAGCTTTTGGGGAAATTATTTTGGTTTTCCCATGATGTCAACAAGGAGGCACTGAGTTTGAAGGTAGACCTAGAGATACATCCACAGGTACACCTCCAATTGACTCAAATGATGTCAATTAGCCTATCAGAAGCTTCTAAAGCCATGACATCATTTTCTGGAATTTTCCAAGCTGTTTAAAGGCACAGTCAAGTGAGTGTATGTAAACTTCTGACCCACTGGAATTGTGATACAGTGAATTCTAAGTGAAATAATCTGTCTGTAAACAATTGTTGGAAAATTACTTGTGTCATGCACAAAGTAGATGTCCTAACCGACTTGCCAAAACTATAGTTTATTAAAATTTGTGGAGTGGTTGAAAAACGGGTTTTAATGACTCCAACATAAGTGTATGTAAACTTCCGACTTCAACTGTGTGTGTGTGTGTGTATATATACAGTGGGAGAACATGTATTTGATAGACTGCCGATTTTGCAGGTTTTCCTACTTACAAAGCATGTAGAGGTCTGTAATTTTTTTATCATAGGTACACTTCAACTGTGAGAGACGGAATCTAAAGCAAAAATCCAGAAAATCACATTATGATTTTTAAGTAATTCATTTGCATTTTATTGCATGGCATAAGTATTTGATACATCAGAAAAGCAGAACTTAATATTTGGTACAGAAACCTTTGTTTACAATTACAGAGATCATACGTTTCCTGTAGTTCTTGACCAGGGTTGCACACACTGCAGCAGGGATTTTGGCCCACTACTCCATACAGACCTTCTCCAGATCCTCCAGGTTTCGGGGCTGTCACTGGGCAATACGGACTTTCAGCTCCCTCCAAAGATTTTCTATTGGGTTCAGGTCTGGAGACTGGCTAGGCCACTCCAGGACCTTGAGATGCTTCTTACGGAGCCACTCCTTAGTTGCCCTGGCTGTGTGTTTCGGGTCATTGTCATGCAGAGTTCCTCTGTGGAGATGGGAGAACCTTCCAGAAGGATAACCATTTCTGCAGCACCACCAATCAAGCCTTTATGGTAGAGTGGCGAGACGGATGCCACTCTTCAGTAAATGGCACATGAAAGTCCGCTTGGATTTGACCATAAGGCACCTAAAGGACTCTTAGACCATGTGAAACAATATTCTCTGGTCTGATGAAATCAAGATTGAACTCTTTGGCCTGAATGGAAAGGGTAGTATGGAGTGTGATTGAGATTTGCGTCATCTGTGGATCTGTTGGGGTGGTATACGAAGTGGGGTGGGTCTTTGGTTTCCAGGATGATGGTGTTGATGTGAGCCATGACCAGCCTTTCAAAGCACTTCAAGGCTTCCGACGTGAGTGCTACGGGTCAGTAATGTGTAAGATGGCGCCGGAGAAGAAGGCAGACGTTTGTGTTGTGTTTTTTCATTTGTTTGTAACTTATTTTTTAAAACTTATTTTGTACATAATTTTGCCACTACCGTCTCTTATGACCGAAAATAACTTCAGGACATCAGAACTACTCACACGGACTGGCAGAATCCTTTTCTTCCATTAACAAGTCTGACGAGGCCGACGTAAACAGTACACTGCTTTCTCAGGAACAGGCCCAGATCCCTGTGACTTACGTGAAGAGGAGGGGGAGAAAAAGGGGCCTGAGGGCGTGCTGCCTTCTGAGAATTCGTAGACGATCGAATAAACCCCCACTTCTTTCCATTCTGCTAGCAAACGTGCAGTCTTTGGACAATAAAATAGATGACCTACGCGGAAGATTAAACAACCAACGGGACATTCAAAACCTTGATATCTTATGCTTCACGGAGACACTATCGACATACAGCTGGCTGTTTATGCTTTGCACCGTCAGGATAGAACAGCGGCGTCTGGTAAGACAAGGGGCGGCGGTCTATGCTTTTTTTATACATAACAGCAGGTGCACGATCTCTAAGGAAGTCTCAAGCTATTGCTCGCCTGAGGTAGAGTATCTCATGATAAACTGTAGACCACACTACCTACCTAGAGTATTCATCTGTATTTTTCGTAGCTGTTTACATACCACCACAGTCAGAGGCTGGCACTAAGACCGCATTGTATGAGCTGTATTCTGCCAAAGGCAAACAAGAAAACGCTCACCCAGAGGCGGCACTCCTAGTAGCCAGGGACTTAAATGCAGGGAAACTTAAATCCGTTTTCCCAAATTTCTAAAATCCCTGGACCACCTTCACTCCACACACAGAGACGCATACAAAGCTCTCACTCGCACTCCATTTTGCAAATCTGACCATAATTCGATCCTCCTGATTCCTGCTTACAAGCAAAAATTAAAGCAGGAAGCACCAGTGTATAGATCAATAAAAAGTGGTCAGATGAAGCAGATGCTAAGCTGCTGTTTTGCTAGCACAGACTAGAATATGTTCTTACTCACAGCCGATGTGAGTAAGAACTTTAAACAGGTCAACATTCACAAGGCCGCAGGGCCAGATGGATTACCACGACTTGTACTGCGAGCATGCCGGCAAGTGTCTTCACTGACATTTTCAACCTCTCCCTGTCTGAGTCTGTAATACCAACATGCTTTTTTACATTTTTTTATTTTCTCCCTTTTTTTCTCCCCAATTTCGTACTATCCAATTGGTAGTAGTTTACAGTCTTGTCTCATCGCTGCAACTCCCGTACGGACTCGGGAGAGGCGAAGGTCGAGAGCCATGCGTCCTCCGAAACACAACCCAACCTAGTCGCACTGCTTCTTGACACAATGCACATCCAACCCGGAAGCCAGCCGCACCAATGTGTCGGAGGAAACGCCGTACACCTGGTGACCTGGTCAGCGTCTACTGCGGTCAGCCCAACACAGGAGTCACTAGTGCGCGATGAGACAAGGATATCCCTGCCGGCCAAACCCTCCCTAACCCGGACAACGCTGGGCCAATTGTGCGTCGCCCCATGAACCTCCCGATCACGGCCGGCTGCGACAAAGCCTGGGCTCGAACCGAGAATCTCTGGTGGCACAGCCTTAGACCACTGCACCACCCGGGAGACACAATACCAACATGTTTTAAGCAGACCACCATAGTGCCTGTGCCCAAGAACACGAAGGTAACCTGCCTAAATGACTACCGACCCGTAGCACTCATGTCTGTAGCCATGAAGTGCTTTGAAAGGCTGGTCATGGCTCACATTAACACCATTATCCCAGAAACCCTATACCCACTCCAATTTGCATACCACCCCAACAGATCCACAGATGATGCAATCTCTATTGCACTCCACACTGCCCTTTCCCACCTGGACAAAAGGAACACCTATGTGAGAATCCTGTTCATTGACTACAGCTCAGCGTTCAACACCATAGTGCCCTCAAAGCTCATCAAAAAGCTAAGGACCCTGGGACTAAACACCTCCCTCTGCAACTGGATCCTGGACTTCCTGAAGGGCCATCCCCAGGTCGTAAGGGTAGGTAACAACACATCCGCCACGCTGATCCTCAACACAGGGGCCCCTCAGTGTTGACTCCAACACCATCATTAAGTTTTCCTATGACACAACAGTGGTAGGCCTGATCAACGACGAGACAGCCTATAGGGAGGAGGTCGGAGACCTGGCCGTGGGGTGCCAGGACAACAACCTCTCCCTCAATGTGATCAAGACAAAGGAGATGATTGGACGACAGGAAAAAGAGGACCGAGCACGCCCCCATTCTCATCGACAGGGCTGCAGTGGAGCAGGTTGAGAGCTTCAAGTTCCTTGGTGTCCACATCACCAACAAACTAACATGGTCCAAGCACACTAAGACAGTCGTGAAGAGGGCACAACAAAATCTATTCCCACTCAGGAGATTGAAAAGATTTGGCATGGATCCTCAGATCCTCAAATGTTTCTACAGCTGCACCATCGAGAGCATCCTGACTGGTTGCATCACTGCCTGGTATGGCAACTGCTCGTCCTCTGACCGCAAGGCACTACAGAATGTAGTGCGAATGGCCCAGTGCATCACTGGGGCCATGCTTTCTGCCATCCAGGACCTCTTTACCAGATGGTGTCAGAGGAAGGTTCTAAAAATTGTCAAAGACTCCAGCCACCCTAGACTGTTCTCTCTGCTACCGAACGGCAAGTGGTACCAGAGCACCAAGTCTAGGTCCAAGAAGCTTCTAAACAGCTTCTACCCCCAAGCCATAAGACTCCTGAACATCTAATCAAATGGCTACCCAGACTATTTGCATTGCCCCCCCCCCCTCTTTTACACCACTGCTACTCTCTGTTGTTATCATCTATGCATAGTCACTATAACTATACCTACATGTACATATTACCTCAACTAACTGGTGCCCCCGCACATTGACTCTGTTTCGGTACCCCTCAGTATATAGTCTCGCTATTGTTATTTTACTGCTGCTGGTTAATTACTTGTTACTTTTATTTCTTATTCTTATCCATATTTTTTTAAACTGCATTGTTGGTTAGGGGCTTGTAAGTAAGAATTTCACTGTTGTATTCGGCGCATGTGACTCATAACATTTGATCATATTTTAGGCAGGTTACCTTTTGCTTTCTTGTGCACAGGAACCATGGTGGTCTGCTTGAAACACATCAAAATGGATGCTGTCAAAATTGGATTGAATTCAAATGGATTTACCCTGCTTTAAGCTGCTTTAAGAGGGTGCTGGCCTCTCCCTCTTATGTATTACCTGGACAGATTATGCCAGAACTGAAAAAGCAATTAAACTGTTTGAGCATCCTGTTGGCTTGCTGTGGCCGAGTTTGAGGTTTTGGTTGGGTGGGGGCCACCAAGAGGTTAGTGTGTTTGTGTGCGCGGGTGTGCGTGTGCATGTATTTTTGGCCTGACACCAGTACACAGGGAGGGTAGGTCATTTTCTGCCCAGTGAGTCTAACTCGTTTAGCCAGTTCAATTATTCTGAGACATCATCCACTGGCAGAGAGGATTAGCATTATGTGATATAGCATTATCTAAGGAGCATTGGGAGTTTTGAGCCGAGGTACAGTGTTTTCCCAGCAAGCCAAATTTACGTCTTCATTCTCTTCCTCATTGTTGTCTGGTGACTTGGTCAGATCTACAACCAGACAGATCCTTCAGATAGGAATTATCTGAGAGAGAGGGTTACTTCACCTCTCCTCTCTGAGCTCTGATTACTCATCATCAGGATATACATTTATTTGTGAGTGTGTGTGTGTGTGTGTGTGTGTGTGTGTGCGCGCGCCTTCAGGAGGATGCTCCTTGACTTATGGGATAGATGATATTAAGCCCAGGCTGCCCCCTAGAGGATATATCTACACATACAGTTGAAGTCGGAAGTTTACATACACTTATGTTGGAGTCATTAAAACTTGTTTTTCAACCACTCCACAAATTACTTGATATCAAGCTATAGTTTTGGCAAGTCTACTTTGTGCATGACACTAGTATTTTTGCATGACACTAGTATTTTATAGACAGATTATTTCATTTATTTTTCACTATATCACAATTCCAATGGGTCAGAATTTTACATACACAGTTGACTGTGCCTTTAAACAGCTTGGAAAATTCCAGAAAATTATGTAATGGCTTTTGAAGCTTCTTATAGGTTAATTGACATAATTTGAGTCAATTGGAGGTGTACCTGTGGATGTATCTCTAGGCCTACCTTCAAACTCAGTGCCTCTTTGTTGACATCATGGGAAAATCAAAATAATTTTCCCAAAAGCTCAGAAAACACATTGTAGACCTCCACAAGTCTGGTTCATCCTTGGGAGCAATTTCAAATGCCTGAATGTACCACATTCATCTGTACAAACAATAGTACGCAAATATACCATGGGACCACATAGCTGTCATACTGTGCAGGAACGAGGCGCGTTCAGTCTTCTAGAGCGTAAAAGTGCAAATCAATCCCAGAACAACAGCAAAGGACCTTGTGAAGATGCTGGAGGAAACAGGTATCTATATCCACAGTATAACGAGTCCTATATCGACATAACCTGAAAGACCGCTCAGCAGGGAAGAAGCCACTGCTCCAAAATTGCCATAAAAAAGCCAGACGATGGTTTGCAACTGTACATGGGGACAAAGATCGTACTTTTTGTCCTCTGGTCTGATGAAACAAAAATATAACTGTTTGGCCATAATGACCATTGTTATGTTTGGAGGGAAAAGGGGAGGCTTGCAAGCCGAAAAACACCATCCCAACTGTGAAGCACAGGGGTGGCAGCATCATGTTGTGGGTGTGTTTTGCTGCAGGAGGCACTGGTGCACTTCACAAAATAGATAGCATCATGAGGTAGGAAAATTATGTGGATATATTGGAGCAACATCTCAAAACGAAGTTAAAGCTTGGTTGCAAATGGGTCTTCCAAATGGACAATGACCCCAAGCATACTTCCAAAGTTGTGGAAAAATAGCTTAAGGACAGCAAAGTCAAGGTATTGGAGTGGCCATCACAAAGCTCTGACCTCAATCCTATAGAAAATTTGTGGGCTGAACTGAAATGGCATGTGCGAGCCTACACACCTGACTCTGTTACACCAGCTGTGTCAGGAGGAATGAGACTAAATTCCCAACTTATTGTGGGAAGCTTGTGGACGGCTACCCGAAACGTTTGACCCAAGTTAAACAATTTAAAGGCAATAATACCAAATACTAATTGAGTGTATATAAACTTCTGACCCACTGGGAATGTGATAAAATAAATAAAAGCTGAAATAAATCATTCACTCTACTATTATTCTGACATTTCATATTCTTAAAATAAAGTGGTGATCCTAACTCACCTAAGAAGCGAATTTCTACTTGGATTAAATGTCAGTAATTGTGAAAAACTGAGTTTAAATGTATTTGGCTAAGGTGTATGTAAACTTCTGACTTCAACTGTAATATCAAAGACCAGACACCTTACACATATTTACTATAACAGCTTCTATAGTTGAGCTACTTGTTATATTGGTGAATTCCTTCACATTATTATTATTCTCTCACTATACTGTAAAAAGAAGTTTAAAAAAGAACAAATCGACAGAAAACACCACATATAAATTGGAGTCATAACAGTTTACTTCACTCAAACTAACATGTCCCCCCCCCTCTCCACCCCAGGCCTTTTGAGCGCTCCCTGTCAGACCACTGGCTTCCTGTGGACGTGTACATTGGGGGGGAAGGATCATGCTGTTATGCACCTGTACTATGCACGCTTCCTCAGTCACTTCTGTAGGGATCAGGGCCTAGTGGGACACAGGTACAGCAACCATTGTTCACTAGTCGATATCAATAGAACCATTGTGCCAGAAGGTTGAACCCACTTAGGGGTGAGTTCTAACTTCCAATGAAGCTGAATTTTCACTTAGTCTCCCATTGACATCAAGTGAAAATGTTCACTTAAAAGTAAGTGGACGCTAACTGAAGAAGGCACCATTGGCAAAACGTCTTTGTAACGTCTGTCTAATTATCCCCTGCAGAATTTTCCTTTTAAACGGCTAAATGAAATAAGCTCTTTGAATGTCCACTCCAGGGAGCCTTTCAAGAAGATGCTGGTGCAGGGCCTCAACAAGGGCCAGACGTTTAGAGCTGCAGACAGAGGACAGTACCCGAAGAGAGACCATATGGACTTCACAGGTGGGCACAGCAGGGTGGGGACTTTACACGTCTGCATTCACAGGTTAGAGTTAGTAGACATCCCTCACAGATGGATTCCTGAGGTTGCTCAGAAGTTCTTCCTGGTCAGGTCCTAGAAGAAGGAATGGAGGAGCACCGTCTTAACCCTTAGCCTACAATTTCTGCGTCCATGCGGAAATCAAATGAACATTATCAAAAAATTCCCATGAAAATATGTCTGTTTAAGCAAGAGATATCGCCCTCCTGCATCTGTGGTGAAAGGTGGTAGAGCTAAAGCGGTGTTTGTCAGACCATGAGACATCCCGAAAATCAGTCTTCTCACCAATGTCTGTAGCGTCCGAACAGTTTAGCCTACAAACTATTATGAGCATTCTGAGATTCTCATGAACACAGTGGTGTTCTCCGTTTTCCTCTAGGACGACCACAAGCCTCACAAGACTCGTCTGAAGTCGGTACAGCCTCCTCTGCCAACTTCTGTCTGTAGCGTCCGAAACTCTTTTAGCTACACACTAATATGTGTGAGGAAAGCTAACAAGCTGAGACTCTCACGAACATGATGGTGTTCTTCGTTTTTCTCTAGGATGCCCATAAGCCTCACAAGACTTGTCTGAAGGTCCCGGTACCAGTTTAAGATATTTATGGAAGTACAGTATATGGAGATCGTTTAGTACCTAAAATAAGGGGATACAGTGCCTTCGGAAAGTATTCAGACCCTTTGACTTTTTCCACATGTTGTTAACGTTAACGGCCTTATTTTAAAACGTATTAAATTAATTAAAATCCTCAGCAATCTACACACAATACTGCATAATGACAAAGTGAGACCAGGTTTTTAGAAATGTTAGGAAATGTTTAAAAAAAAAAAAAAAATGAAATCCCTTATTTCCATAAGTATTCAGACCCTTTGCTATGTGACTCAAAATTGAGCTCCGCTGCATCCTGTTTCCATTGATCATCCTTTTAGATGTTTCTACAACTTGATTGAAGGCCACGTGTGGTAGATGCAATTGATTGGACATGATTTGGAAAGGTTCACACCTGTCTATATAAGGTCTCAAAGTTGACAGTGCATGTCAGAGCAAATGCCAAGCCATGAGGTCGAAGGATTGAACTCTTTGGCCTGAATGCCAAACCTCACGTCTGGAGGAAACTTCCTTACGGTGAAGCATGGTGTTGTCAGCATCATGCTGTGGGGGTGTTTTTTCAGCGGCAGGGACTGGGAGACTAGTAAGGATCGAGGGAAAGCAGAACGGAGCAAAGTACAGAGAGATCCTTGATGAAAACCTGCTCCAGAGCGCTCAGGACCTCAGACTGGGAGGAAGGTTCACCTTCCAACAGGAAAACAACCCAAGGCACACAGCCAAGACAACACAGGAGTGGCTTCGGGACAATGGCTTTGAATGGCCGGACATGGACCCGATCTAACATCTCTGGAGAGACCTGACAATAGCTGTGCAGCAATGCTCCCCATCCAACCTGACAGAGCTTGAGAGCATCAGCAGAGAAAAATGGAAGAAACTCCCCAAATACAGGTGTGCCAAGCTTGTAGTGTCATACCCAATAAGACTCGAGGCTGTAATTGCTGCCAAAGGTGCTTTAACAAATTCCTGGGTAAAGGGTCTGAATACTTATGTAAATGGCATTTTTCTAAAAACCTGTTTTTGCTTTGTCATTATGGGGCACTGTGTGTAGATAGATGAGGGGAAAAAAAATATTTTATCAATTTTAGAGTAAGGCTGTAACCTAACAAAATGTGGAAAAAGTCAAGGGGTCTGAATACTTTCTGAAGGCACTGTAAATACCTGATCATTCTTATATCTCTCAGATATAAGACAGACTCATCAGAACAAACTTACTTTTAGTTCCAGGTATTGACTCTGATTTTTGATACCTTCTTAAAATTCTGAATCAAATAGCTAAATGATCCTTGGTATCTTAAAACAAAGTGCTGTACAGAAACCCAGCCTAAAACCCCAAACAGCAAGGAATGCAGGTGTAGAAGCACATTGGCTAGGAAAAACTCCCTATAAAGGCCAGAACCTAGGAAGAAACCTAGAGAGGAACCAGGCTATGAGGGGTGGCCAGTCTTCTTCTGGCTGTGCCTGGTGGAGATTCTAACAGAACATGGCCAAGATGTTCAAATGTTCATAGATGACCAACAGGGTCAAATAATAATAATAATAATAATAATCACAGTGATTGTCGAGGGTGCAACAGGTCAGCACCTCAGATGCACAATCGAGAGCATCCTGTCGGGCTGTATCACCGCCTGGTACGGCAACTGCTCCGCCCACAACCGTAAGGCTCTCCAGAGGGTAGTAAGGTCTGCACAACGCATCACCGGGGGCAAACTACCTGCCCTCCAGGACACCTACACCACCCGATGTCACAGGAAGGCCATAAAGATCATCAAGGACAACAACCACCTGAGCCACTGCCTGTTCACCCCGCTATCATCCAGAAGGCGAGGTCAGTACAGGTGCATCAAAGCTGGGACCGAGAGACTGAAAAACAGCTTCTATCTCAAGGCCATCAGACTGTTAAACAGCCACCACTAACATTGAGTGGCTGCTGCCAACACACTGACTCAACTCCAGCCACTTTAATAATGGGAATTGATGGGAAATGATGTAAAATATATCACTAGCCACTTTAAACAATGCTACCTAATATAATGTTTACATACCCTACATTATTCATCTCATATGTATACGTATATACTGTACTCTATCATCTACTGCATCCTTATGTAATACATGTATCACTAGCCACTTTAACTATGCCACTTTGTTTACATACTCATCTCATATGTATATACTGCACTCAATACCATCTACTGTATCTTGCCTATGCCGCTCTGTACCATCACTCATTCATATATCTTTATGTACATATTCTTTATCCCCTTACACTTGTGTCTATAAGGTAGTAATTTTGGAATTGTTAGCTAGATTAGTTGTTGGTTATTACTGCATTGTCGGAACTAGAAGCACAAGCATTTCGCTACACTCGCACTAACATCTGCTAACCATGTGTATGTGACAAATAAAATTTGATTTGATTTGAAATGTCAGTTGGCTTTTCATAGCCGATCATTCAGAACACCTCTACCGCTCCTTCTGTCTCTAGAGAGTTGAAAACCGAAGGTAGCACGTCCGGTGAACAGGTCAGGGTTCCGTAGCTAGTCAGGAGTCTAGCAGCCGTATTTAGCACTAGCTGAAGTTTTAGTGCTTTTTCCGGGTAGCCGGAAAGTAGAGCATTGAGGTAGTCTAACCTAGAAGGGACAAAAGCATGGATGAATTTTTCTGCATTATTTTTGGACAGAAAGTTTCTTATTTTTGCAATGTTACGTAGATGGAAAAAGCTGTCCTGGAAACAGTCTTGATATGTTCGTCAAAAGAGAGATCATGGTCCAGAGTAACGCTGAGGTCCTTCACAGTTTTATTTTAGACGAATGTACAACCATCAAGAATAATTGTCAGATTCAAAAGAAGATCTCTTTGTTTCTTTGGACCTAGAACAAGCATCTCTGTTTTGTCCGAGTTTAAAAGTAGAACATTTGCAGCCGTCCACTTCCTTATGTCTGAAACACAGGCTTCCAGGGAGGGCAATTGTCGGATTTCACCATGTTTCATCGAAATGTAAAGCTGTGTGTCAGCCATATAGCAGTGACTGTTAACATTATGTTTCCGATTGACATCACCAAGAGGTAAAATATATAGTGAAAACAATAGTGGTCCTAAAACGGAGCCTTGAGGAACACTGAAATTTACAGTTGATTTGTCAGAGGACAAACCATCCACAGAGACAAACTGATATCTTTCCGACAGATAAGATCTAAACCAGGCCAGAACATGTCCGTGTAGACCAATTTGGGTTTCCAATCTCTCCAAAAGAATGTGGTGATCGATGGTATCAAAAGCAGCACTAAGGTCTAGGAGCACGAGGAAAGATGCAGAGCCTCGGTCTGGCGCCATTAAAAGGTAATTTACCACCTTCACAAATGCAGTCTCAATGCTATGATGGGGTCTAAAACCAGACTGAAGCATTTCGTATTCATTTATTTGTCTTAAGGAAGGCAGTGAGCTTTTTCTACATTTTTTGAGAGGAATGGGAGATTCGATATAGGCCGATTTTTAGTTTTTTTATATTTTCTGGGTCAAAGTTGGGCTTTTTCAAGAGAGGCTTTATTACTGCCACTTTTAATGAGTTTGGTACACATCCGGTGAATAGAGAGCCGTTTATTATGTTCAACATAGGAGGGCCGAGCACAGGAAGCAGTTCTTTCAGTAGTTTAGTTGGAATAGGGTCCATTATGCAGCTTGAAGGTTTAGAGGCCATGATTATTTTCATCATTGTGTCAAGAGATATAGTACTAAAACACTTGAGTGTCTCCCTTGATCCTAGGTCCTGGCAGAGTTGTGCAGACTCAGGACAATTGAGCTTTGGAGGAATACGCATATTTGAAGAGGGGTCAGTAATTTGCTTTCTAATGATCATGATCTTTTCCTCAAAGAAGTTCATGAATTTATCACTGCTGAAGTGAAAGCCATCCTCTCTTGAGGAATGCTGCTTTTTAGTTAGCTTTGCGACAGTATCAAAAATACATTTTGGATTGTTCTTATTTTCCTCAATTAAGTTGGAAAAATAGGATGATCTAGCAGCAGTGAGGGCTCTTCGGTACTGTCTTTCCAAGCTAGTCAGAAGACTTCCAGTTTGGAGTAGCGGCATTTCCGTTCCAATTTTCTGGAAGCTTTCTTCAGAACTCAGGTATTTTCTGTATACCAGGGAGTTAGTTTCGAATGACAAATGTTTTTCGGGGTGCGACTGCATCTAGGGTATTGGGCAAGGTTAAATTGAGTTCCTCAGTTAGGTGGTTAACTGATTTTTGTACTCTGACGTCCTTGGGTAGACGGAGGGAGTCTGGAAGGGCATCTAGGAATCTTTGGGTTGTCTGAGAATTTATAGCAGGACTGTTGATGATCCTTAGTTGGGGTCTGAGCAGATTATTTGTTGCGTTTGCAAACGTAATAAAATGGTGGTCCGATAGTCCAGGATTATGAGGAAAAACATTAAGATCCACAACATTTATTCCACTGGACAAAACTAGGTCCAGAGTATAACTGTGACAGTGAGTAGGTCCGGAGACATGTTGGACAAAACCCACTGAGTTGATGATTGCTCCGAAAGCCTTTTGGAGTGGGTCTGTGGACTTTTCCATGTGAATATTAAAGTCACTAAAAATTTGAATATTATCTGCCATGACTACAAGGTCCAATAGGAATTCAGGGAACTTTTTTTATTCTCTTTTTTTTTCTTTTTTTTTAAGTTGAAATTTGCTATCATAAATGTTAGCAACATCTCCGCATTTGCGGGATGTGCTGGGGATATGGTCACTAGTGTAACCAGGAGGTGAGGCCTGATTTTTAACACAGTAAATTCATCAGGCTTAAGCCATGTTTCAGTCAGGCCAATCGCATCAAGATTATGATCAGTGATTAGTTTGTTGACTATAACTGCCTTGGAAGTGAGGGATCTAACATTAAGTAGCCCTATTTTGAGATGTGAGGTATCACAATCTCTTTCAATAATGGCAGGAATGGAGAAGGTCTTTATTCCAGTGAGATTGCTAAGGCGAACACCGCCATGTTTAATTTTTCACAACCTAGGTCAAAGGCACGGTCTCAATTGGGTTAGCTGAGCTGACTACACCGACTGAGCTAGTGGCCGACTCCACTAAGCTGGCAGGCTGGCTAACAGACTGCTGCCTGGCCCGCACCCTATCTCATTGTGGAGCTAGAGGAGTTAGAGCCCTGTCTATGTTGATAGATAAGATGAGAGGTATAGAGGGTTAAAAACCATATTTGTTCATTCTTGTCCTCTGAATGTTTTTCTGGATATTTTTTGTAGCTTTTCTCCTCCTCTTCCCGTTGCTTGGCAACTGGGACACGCACACAAATGAGTTCTAGCCCTGAGTAAACAGACTGATCAAGGGATTGACTGAAAGATCGTTCATGTCTATCTGTCTGTATCTCAGGAGGCTTTTTTTGAAACTATTTTTCTTCTACTGTCAGTATTTGTTTTTTTACATGTACCTGCAGGCAAATCTGAAGTGGCACCCTATATTGTGCACTACAAAAGTAGTAATAGAGTGCCATTTCAGACAACGGACAGTTTGCTGGAGATATATAGAGGTGTCCAGTGCTAACCATTGCCTTGTCTCCTGTGTCAGGTGAGGAGCCGGTGCAGGTGGGAAGTAAGGCCGGGCTGCAGGTGATGTGGGAGAAGATGTCCAAGTCGAAACACAACAGCCTGGACCCTCAGCAGCAGTATGGCATCGACACTGTCGGTCTTTACATCCTCTACACTGCTCCCCCTGAACAGGACATCCTCTGGGACGTCAAGAGTGAGTTACACGCATCCTGTGAACCCCCCCACCCCCCACCTCTACCCAACCAACAATAAACTGTGTGGCATAGCATTATTGATTTTGCAGTCAAATTACTGTATGTTGTGGGTGTTCCTAAACACAGAGAAGTCCTGGTTTCATTATTCTATTGTTTGTTTTGTACTACCCACCTTTACCAGTAGGTGTCACTAACTGCAGTCACTGTAGATGACTGAAACTGCCTTATCATACTCAGACCTTATACCTGAATATGTAAATGCATTGAACATTTGTATCATCTGGGTCTTCTTACGTGTGACATCTGAAATGTTATGTTTGTCATACCAGTATTAGTCTCTCTATGTTCCCGCTGCGGAGCTTGTCATCAAATGTTCAATTAGTGCTGCAGGTTTCACTTGAAGTGTGAATATGACACTGGAGGCCTCCCGAGTAGAGCAGTGTTGCTGTGCCACTAGAGATTCTGGTTGGAATCCAGGCTCTGTCGCAGCCGGCCGCGACCGGGAGACCCATGGGCTGGCCCAACGTCGTTCGGGTTAGGGGAGTGTTTTGCTGGCAGGGATGTTCTTGTCCCATCGCGCTCTAGCGACTGCTGTGGCAGGCGCAATGCACGCTGTCTTGGTCGCCAGGTGTACGGTGTTTCCTCCGTCACATTGGTACAGCTGGCTTCCGGGTTAAGCGGGGATTGTGTCAAGAAGCAGTATGGCTTGGTTGGGCCGTATTTCAGAGGACACACAGCTCTCGATCTTCGCCTCTCCCGAGTCCGTACCGGAGTTACAGTGATGAGATTTTAACTACCAATTGGATAGCAATTGGATATTTATCTATAAATAAATATAAAAAATAAGAAAAGATTGACACTATGCTAGCTATAGCACCTTATCGTATTGCATGAGGAATTATAGGCTTCATCTACACTATACATTTTAGCCTCAGCGCTGCATAACAGGAGAAGCTGCTGTTGTCATGTCATCCTGGGATCTATATGGTAACCTGAGACCACTCTCAGGTCTGGCAGCCCAGAGTAGCCTAGCGGGTGTGAGGAGCAGAGAATGGAAATTGATTTGATATCCAATAGTGACGCTTTCACACTTTATAAATAGCCGGCTTCTGTTCCGACTCCCTCAGTGTGGTCGGTGAGGTTTCTCTTCTCGCCCTTCAGAGTCCGTGCTGTTAAAGGGCCCTGTGTGCGTGTGTATGGCCCGGCCTACCCTAAGCCCCCCCAAAGCACCGGCCATCGTTTGATCCGCCCTCTGTCTATGAACTTCTCCCAAAGGCCCGTGCCAAAAGGGTTCTCTTTCCCAGAATACTTAGCTGTGGAATGTTCACATGCACAGCCTTCTTGTTTTTAAACACAGTGTGAGCCAACCAGTTCAGAACCAATCAGAACCATGTATAGTGATGACATGGTGAAAAAGCTTTTATCCTCTGGCCCTATTGTTGTTTTCCATTCATCACCATGAACCATCACAGGCAGCTGGGAGGTCCTCCCTGATGTGTGTGTGTGTGTGTGTGTGTGTGTGTGTGTGTGTGTGTGTGTGTGTGTGTGTGTGTGTGTGTGTGTGTGTGTGTGTGTGTGTGTGATGGCCCCTGGCCTCTGGGCAGGTGGGCCACCACATTTAGGGAATTAATAAATAAATAATGGACAATAATATGAATGATATTTGTTTGTATCAAAAGATGAATGATGTCACATGATGTGTTGCTATGACGATCCCATTCCAGAGAGGGAAAACTAATAGTCTGCTACATTCCTATCCAGACAGAGACCGACTGGAGAGGAGATGAAAGGACCGTCTGGAATGATGATGTGGGTTTGGAAAGAATCCAACAGGAAGTTACCTCAGGGTGTCATGTTGATGGGGCCTCTTATCTAACACGCAAAATGCTCTGCAACGCCCTGGTGATGTCATCAGAGTCCATTGAGATAATTTGTTTGTGTGTGGTGTACCCATGTGAATACTTCAAGAATATGAGCTAATGAACCAAAATTGACATGAAAAGCTATGCAAAGGTCAAGGTCTACGAGTTGAGTATACAATAATTTCACAGGAATCTCCTCCAGAATGTGATTGTGACTAAATATCCCCTGACCCAAACTGAGAATCCCCAGCCCTATCACATGAACAATGTAGCTGATGCTGAGTCAGGACAAAGGTTGACCCATGTGACCTGATGGTATAAAAATAGCCGGAAGAGGAAATGTTCCCTCTACTTTCCAGTAGAACATCCCCCTATTGTCAAACACACAGAAACAAGCCCTCTATTGAGGGGCTGGAAATCTGGGCTAGGGGCTAGTGGGCTGGGAGTAGGGGCTAGTGGGCTGGGAGTAGGGGCTAATGGGCTGGGAGTAGGGGCTAGGGGGCTGGGAGTAGGGGCTAGGGGGCTGGGAGTAGGGGCTAGGGGGCTGGGAGGAGTGGGGGGCAGGGATCAGGAGTAGGGGCTTTTTGGGAAAAGGCAACATCCTCTTGCTGATAGCCACAGTCAGGGAATTTGAGGGATGAACATGGACAAGATAAACTGTGTGTGGTTCTCGCTCGCTCACTTTCTCTCTCTTTATCTCTCCCTCATAGACAGAAAGGACTAGAGTAAGTTAACATCCTTCATGGAAGCCCCTGTGGATCCCCCCCACATTAGCGTAAGGAGGCGGTGGGTGGGCAAACCGAAGGACTGTTGTTAATCCTCAATCTGTAGGGAGCTCTTGAAAGCTTTCCTGTAAAGCTCCATAGAGTTTTCAAAAGTTATAAAGGTCCCTTATTACATGAGGCCATAGAGATCACAGTGGTGAGATGGTCAGTCAGTGTGGTGAAGTTGTGTGTAGGCTGAGTGTCTGTAAAGTACTATAAAGGGCTATAAAAAATAAAATATGATTGGTTGATTGATTGATTGCTAGTTTGTGATTTGTTGTCTTCCCCTCCATTCAGGGCTGTGCCAGGTGAGGAACCCCCTGAGCCCTCTCCTCTCCCGCGGAGGAGACGTGCTGCAGCAGCCTGGGCCCACCTCAGACCCTCTGTACCTGGAGACCCCTGATAGCCTGGAGCTGGTTGTACGGGTGAGGCTGTCAAACGCACACTACCACCCGGTACTCAAGGGAAAGGGGCATACCTAGTCAGTTGTACAACTGAATGCCTTCAAATGAAATGTGTCTTCTGCATTTAACCCAACCCCTCTGAATCAGAGAGATGTGTGTGGGGGGGGGGGGGGGGGGGGGGGGGGGGGGGGGCTGCCACATCTTCGGTGCCCGGGGACCAGTGGGTTAACTGCCTTGCTCGGGAAGAATGACAGATTTGTACCCTGCACCTTAGAGACTTCTGCCCTATGTGTACATAGTCATTGAACAGTGGTCACTTAAATCATCTTTATATAATGTTTATTGTTCTGAGATCGTATTGTTCCGAAATAATTTATTTTGATCGCTGAGAAATTAAGCTAGTTGATGACTTACTTTATCAGCACATACTGTATTCTCAACATATCTCATCCATATAACTACTGCTGAAAATACCTTCCTACTTATATACTGTATATTGTTCATACTGTCTGCACACCACGTGTTTATATTCCGGACCTTTTTCTTCTTGTTGGGGGGGATTATTTGTGTGTTTGTGTGTTAGTATTGTACAGTTAGAAACGTACTGCACTACTGGAGCTAGAAACACAAGCATTTCCCTGCACCTGCTTTAACATCTGCTGATCTGTGTACGCAACAACTAAACAATGTTTTGATTTGACACACACACACACACCTCACACACTCACTCCCCTTTCACTCACACACATGCCAAGGCACACACCCCTACAGAAAATGATACAGACTGAAAGAAAATGCCGCACACTCACAGACATACTCTTGTGTATACTCAAAATGGCACTCGCACTCCATTGAACCAAAACAGCCGTAGCCCCATTCATGCGCTCACTCTCTGTAATTTACACAGAGCCTATGATCATATGGCTTGATAGGGAAAGTGTGTGTGTGTGTGCGTGCAGCCCAGGGTGCCTAGGCAATCAGCAGGCAGTCCAGCTGTGGTGGGCAGGGTCACAGAGTCAGCTGTTCAAAGATGAAAGTCTCTGAGAGATCCCTGCTGGGGGGAATCAGAGTCCTCACACACACACATCTCGAAACATTGACTCCGATAATGGATAATGGCCAGCTAAAGACTGCGTTCATCTGAACTAGATGTTTTCCTCCTCTCATGGCCTGTCCCGTGAGGGAGCTGTAATCCTTTCTCATTAAGGAAACACAACCATTTGCCTTTCCACAGTCACCCCCCCCCCCACACAGACAGAGTAACACACACACACACACACACACACACACACACACACACACACACACACACATCTACTATTGACCCTTTGGCACCTGTATGATGCTGGTGTTGGTTGGGATCTGGTCTGAGGCCTTTATGTGTTTCCCCAGCCTAGCGGTGCTAACCTCCATCTCACTGGGACTCTGACAGACTGAGGCCTGGGTAAGGCCCACAGAGCAGGCCAACACGCACTCTCTCGCTCTTTTGCTCTCTCTCACACACAAATGTACACACATGCACTGACTAATTATGAGCATTAACACACACAAATATACAGATACCATATGCAAACACATAATACACACACTCATAATTGGGAGAAAGCTTAGACTTGACCCAAACAGACACACACGCTGATACACAAACATACAAAGACTGGAAATTAGGAATAAAGGTTCCTCCTACTCGGCTGTAGAGGATCTGACTGCCCAGCCCATTTTCACCACAAGCTGGCTGTTTTTAGACAGCTCAGGTTACTGAAAGGAGAGGAGGAAAGGCATATGCATGTTCTATAGTCCCTGCGCTTTCGATGCAGCCACAGCCTCCACTAAGAGTTGTCTCAGTCAGTGTACATTATTTAATATGTCTGGACCAAAGTTTGCTCTTACTCAATGTTAACTAGCCATTTAGAGTGTTTTAATGGGATGGAGGTCAAAGTATTCAGGTTTGTACTCTTAACCTTTTGGATTTTCTCTCCTCCCTTCCATCTCTCCCTTTCACCTGTCAGACCAACAACAAGGTGAATGGGACGGTGTTGGTGCCTCAACAGGTGGCCCAGGATACGGAGCAGGTACAGGCGCTGGTTCTGGGGAGCAAGCTGGGACAGCATCTCCTAGGATACCGGACCATCAAGAAGGCCATTCTGTTCCATAGGACCGCCCTCATCAACTTCCTCCTAGAGGAGCGACCACTCAATCCTGGCTGCTGATTGGTGGACTGTCATGTCAATCAGAAGACCACAGCCACTCACAGACTTAAAGGCAGGGACATCATGTGAATGGAAGGATGAAAGACTATTTGTAAATTAAAACAATAAGTAGTATCAACAGACATTTTTGTAAAAACTACAAAAAAATATCTTTGAATAAAATTATATATTTTGCATTTGGTCTGATCTTTTATGAAATGTATAAAGCTGAAGAGGAACGTGTGGTGTTTGTGCTCACAGTATGTGCTATAGAACCTACAGAACATAGTGCTGAAACTAGCATCATGAAAAGCTGATGAGTGAAATAGAACATCCATCTGTCAGTTGTGAAACCAGGAGTCATACACTGAGACTGGAAGTGTTTTCAGACTGGATGACATGTGTATCACTTTCCCCTTGTCACCATGGTGACACCAGACCCTACTCCAGTGCAGAGGGTTGTTTTGCGATCTGAAGACACCATGTTAACATACGGTCATGCATGGTTACGAGGTGATATGGCTCCAGTGTGTCTCTAACATCTCTCCCCAGCTATTCAACAGGTGAGTGAGGGTTAAGCCACAGAGTCCACTGATAATGTGATGTGATTAGGTCCCACTCATGTTGGCCTCTCCATCAGTGGCGTCCATGTTTGAACAGAAGTGCTGAGGAACATTCCAGGACCTCTGGCCTCAGTGGGAACACAATCACGTTCCATTCAGAACACTAATTCCATAACCACACAGAACTCCATGTATGTTGTTGAGACAGACTGCAGCAGGGACAGGGACAGATAAGACAGGGCTTTGCAGACAGTGTTCAGTGTGTTAAATCGGAGGGCATGTTGTCCGGTCCTCTGGCAGTCTCTATGGGGGTTCAATTCTCGGGCCGACTCTTTTCTCTGTATATATCAATGATGTTGCTCTTGCTGTGGGCGATTCCCTGATCCACCTCTACGCAGACGACACCATTCTGTATACTTCTGGCCCTTCCTTGGACACTGTGCTATCTAACCTCCAAACAAGCTTCAATGCCATACAACACTCCTTCCGTGGCCTCCAACTGCTCTTAAACGCTAGTAAAACCAAATGCATGCTTTTCAACCGTTCGCTGCCTGCACCCACACGCCCAACTAGCATCACCACCCTGGATGGTTCCGATCTAGAATATGTGGACATCTATAAGTACCTAGGTGTCTGGCTAGACTGTAAACTCTCCTTCCAGACTCATATCAAACATCTCCAATTCTAAAATGAAATCTAGAGTCGGCTTTCTATTCCGCAACAAAGCCTCCTTCACTCACGCCGCCAAACTTACCCTAGTAAAACTGACTATCCTACCGATCCTCGACTTCGACGATGTCATCTACAAAATAGCTTCCAATACTCTACTCAGCAAACTGGATGCAGTTTATCACAGTGCCATCCATTTTGTTACTAAAGCACCTTATACCACCCACCACTGCGACCTGTATGCTCTAGTCGGCTGGCCCTCGCTACATATTCGTCGCCAGACCCACTGGCTCCAGGTCATCTACAAGTCCATGCTGGGTAAAGCTCTGCCTTATCTCAGTTCACTGGTCACGATGGCAACACCCACCCGTAGCACGCACTCCAGCAGGTGTATCTCACTGATCATCCCTAAAGCCAACACCTCATTTGGCTGACCTTTCCTTCCAGTTCTCTGCTGCCTGTGACTGGAACGAATTGCAAAAATCGCTGAAGTTGGAGACTTTTATCTCCCTCACCAACTTTAATCATCTGCCATCTGAGCAGCTAACCGGTCGCTGCAGCTGTACATAGTCTATCGGTAAATAGCCCACCCAATTTACCTACCTCATCTCCATACCGTTTTTATTTTTATTTTCTGCTCTTTTGCACGCCAGTATCTCTACCTGTACATGACCATCTGATCATTTATCACTCCAGTGTTAATCTGCAAAATGTTAATTATTCGCCTACCTCCTCATGCCTTTTGCACACAATGTATATAGACTTTTTTTTCTACTGTGTTATTGACTTGTTAATTGTTTACTCCATGTGTAACTCTGTGTTGTCTGTTCACACTGCTATGCTTTATCTTGGCCATGTCACAGTTGTAAATGAGAACTTGTTCTTAACTAGCCTACCTGGTTAAATGAAGGTGAAATAAATCAAAAGGACAGGGTGAGTCAGCCAGACCAGAGAACAGACAAAGGTGTTGATTCCAGTCTGAAACTGTCGTTTGAGAACAGAGGAATTTGACTGGTGTCTGGAATCACAGCTGGTCTGACTGATGTCATCAGTGTATTGGCCAATGGATACAGGTTGTGGCTGGGTTCGATTGATGAGGTCATAGGAATGGGACAGCGGTATATTAAGTGAAGAGGACACAAGATATTTGAATCCAGTCTCCCCTTACCACAGCCCATGCATTGCCGGTCATTAACATCATCTATCAGTGAGCCACCTCATGGCTTGTAAATGGGACTCTCCTTCCCTGTCGTGTATACCCCAGTGACTGAGCACAGAGTCCTCTGTCTAACATCTACTGACTAGACCCATTACTGGTTCTAAGTGAGTCACTCAGATCATGTTGCTGGCAGGACGTTTTATTCCAGTAGAAATTTAAAGGGTCCAACACAACATGGACAGCTCCCATCAGCAGGATTAGACATGCATTCTGAGCAATCAGGAAGTTGTCATTTGATTACCGGACTCTATGTGATGTGCCAGTCTCAAGATCAGTCTGTCAGTACCCATCTCTTGTTCCATCCTGACCTTCTATGGTCCTTTTTATATGAATTGTATAGCCTTATGTCTGTTTTGATGTTACTCCTTTTGTCTCCTACTGTGACTTCTACTGTGTGAATGTTCAAAGTGACATTGAATGTATGTAATTGATAAACAGACCTTATAATGTATGGTCTGAAACTCTGGGTCAGCTCAGAGAAGGAGAAGCCTGTCTGTCATTCTATTATGGTGTTGTTTTAGATTTGACACGGTCGGACAGTGTGATGTGTGATCAGGTGGAACATTTAAATAACAGGGAATAAGGGAGACGGATTAATATAGGGGAAGGAGGGAAGATGGTTGCTTTTAAAGAATGGCAGAGGCTGAGCGGTGTACTGCCTCAGTGACCTGACCTTTGACCCAGACCCCCTGGACATTCCATGTGTATCTCTAACCATCAGGTGGACAGGAAATTACTCACAGGAGAGACAGAATAACAGGACGTTAGAAAAATGACCAGGAATTAAGGGATGAGCTAAGGACCAAAGGCCCTTTTAGAAAACAATCCCCCCACAATCCTTGAAGTAGTTGCAGTTCACTCGATTTTAAGTTGGATACTTATTAGCTGATAATGATTGGGTGAGATACCCTAATGGTGCAGTTTTGAGCAGTAATAAGCAGGTGTTATCCTAATGTTGCAGTAATATAGTCAGGTTGATGCGAGGGAGAGCTGTGACACACTGGTCTGAACAGGACAAGAGCCGTCGTTAATGCAGAAGCTGGCTTGAGCTTTGATTGGTTCTCTCAAACATAGTTTTTTTCCCAGGGGGGTTGAAAAATCTCATTGTTTGGATTTGAAAATCCAACAGTTGTATTGAAAGGGGTCGGGGCTCGTGGGTTGTGTGTTGCTGCCCATGTGGGTGTTTGAGTGAGAAACACAAAGGCAAGCCAATCATTAAAAAAGCACAGCCCCCTTCATTATCGACTCATCTTGCCTACAACATCATGGAGCCTTCCCAGACTGATGTGAAAAAGACTTTGAGTTAGATGTCAGCCAGACTAGCAGTAATCAGCAGTTATAACCTCTTGTTGAAAATGACTCAAGCTGAACTGAGGACTTGATAAATTTTTTAGTTGAAAGACACCATAGCTGTTTTATGAGAAGGTACAAACATGTTTTATTCTCATAGTGTTACAAGTGAAATAACAGAACCCAACCTGGCTAGTACTCTCTTTACTGGTGATGCCACCAGAGAGAACAAAATGGAGAGGAAGGAAAGAGAGATAGGGAAGGAGAGAAATATACATTCTAGCTACTCTCATTCAGTCCTATCAGTGTTTCTCTTTTGGCACATGTGGTGTGTTTTGTTTCACACTGCTGAGGCATGACTCAAGGCTGTGTGGGATATGAGGGAGGTGGTTGTGAATCGTTATCAGCCACCTGATTCCCTCCCCTTTCTCTCTGTGTTGTTATTGCTTCTTCGCCGTTACATTCTCTCTCTGGATCCACAAGTGTTCTAGCCGGGAATCCACACTGAATATCACACAAATGTAGTGAAATGGACACACTTGCTAGCCAACTTTAGTAGCTTTCTCATGGTGTTTTGAGCTCCCTGCCCACTGCTTTCGTGGAGGAGAGAGACAGTAAGCAGGTTTCCATTGACCCAGGTTTATTCCACAAAAGCGTTGCAAAAAAAATAAAAAATCATTGCGCCATCTAATGGAAACGACAGATATATAAATAGTTAAAGATCGAAAACAGTTTTATACGTTTGACGGGTGGATTTATTTTGTCTAACTTTTTAAAAACAAATTACGATGAAAACGCTGTTTTTAGAATACAAGATGATTGACGAATAATTCTAAAGGTACGGGGGCACATGATGTCAGGTAGCCTAACTATAAACTCCACTCCACATTTAATTCTAAATGCCTAGTCTACTGCTTGCTAAACACATTTGCTTTGCCTGACTGCCTGAATTGCTTCGCTTTGCTTTTCTGGTTGGCCGGGAAGTTTCACCATCCAATTATTTCAGATCTGCAAGTTTCACAATGGCACGGGCCATTGCGATATGTGAGCACATTTTTTATTTTTATTTTTTTATTTCACCTTTATTTAACCAGGTAGGCTAGTTGAGAACAAGTTCTCATTTGCAACTGCGACCTGGCCAAGATAAAGCATAGCAGTGTGAGCAGACAACAAAGAGTTACACATGGAGTAAACAATTAACAAGTCAATAACACAGTAGAAACCAAAGGGGGAGTCTATATACAATGTGTGCAAAAGGCATGAGGAGGTAGGCAAATAATTACAATTTTGCAGAATAACACTGGAGTGATGAATGATCAGATGGTCATGTACAGATAGAGATATTGGTGTGCAAAAGAGCAGAAAAGTAAATAAATAAAAACAGTATGGGGATGAGGTAGGTGAGAAAGGGTGGGCTATATACCAATAGACTATGTACAGCTGCAGCGATCGGTTAGCTGCTCAGATAGCTGATGTTTGAAGTTGGTGAGGGAGATAAAAGTCTCCAACTTCAGCGATTTTTGCAATTCGTTCCAGTCACAGGCAGCAGAGTACTGGAACGAAAGGCGGCCAAATGAGGTGTTGGCTTTAGGGATGATCAGTGAGATACACCTGCTGGAGCGCGTGCTACGGATGGGTGTTGCCATCGTGACCAGTGAGCTGAGATAAGGCGGAGCTTTACCTAGCATGGACTTGTAGATGACCTGGAGCCAGTGGGTCTGGCGACGAATATGTAGCGAGGGCCAGCCGACTAGAGCATACATGTCGCAGTGGTGGGTGGTATAAGGTGCTTTAGTGACGAAACGGATGGCACTGTGATAGACTGCATCCAGTTTGCTGAGTAGAGTGTTGGAAGCCATTTTGTAGATGACATCGCCGAAGTCGAGGATCGGTAGGATAGTCAGTTTTACTAGGGTGTAAGCTTGGCGGCGTGAGTGAAGGAGGCTTTGTTGCGGAATAGAAAGCCGACTCTTGATTTGATTTTCGATTGGAGATGTTTGATATGAGTCTGGAAGGAGAGTTTGCAGTCTAGCCAGAAAACAACATGAGACATTAGAATATGGCAAATATAGTCAATTATTGCATTCTATCCATGCTGACTTTCGCGGGCTACATAGACATTAATAGGTGTCAGGACATATGAGCGGTGGCAATTTATTAATGCGCAATTTGTCTAAATGGGCAATGGAAACACTTCAACCACTACATTTTTATTCGACAGTATAGGTTTTTGCTAGGTCTTTTTTTTTTTATAGGTATGACGTCATTACGTCCAGCTGTTTTTATCGACACACAAGATAGTTAAATGGAAAGCACCATAGCAGGCAATTGTCGCATCTATTTTCTATGCAAACTTTCTAAATGTCGACAAAAACAATCTCTAGATAATTTAATGGAGACAGAGCTAGTGTCTCAGAGGAAGGCTTGTGATAGTCATTAGTGATTTAAAAAAAAAAGTCAGGTATTACTTTATGCTCACATAAATACATTTCATTGCCCAGTTATCATACAGTATATTGACACAGTTCAGACCGAAATTCCCCTGAACACACATTTAATTGTGTTAGCAACAGCCCCAGAGACATTTGACACTTTCATCAGCTCAGCTGTTTCCATGGCTACTGTAAGTCATTAAATAGGCAACAATATTCCACTGTGACTCAACTACCAGAGGAAGACCACAATCCTAGCAGCAGGCCCTCTCCAGAGACTTACAGAAGGCCTACATTAACATAGTCTTTAATGGGTTTGAAAGTGTCCCTGCCCCGATCTTGACTTGGTGGAAACTAAAGGGTGGAGTATGTGTGAGCAAGGGTGGAGTATGATGGATAGTCACACAAGCATTCTCCATTTCACTAGTCTGATTCCAGCCTGCTTAATTGTTTGAAGGGGATAAAACATACTAGCGTGGTACAACCAGACTGATCTGGCAAACTGTATATATAAGCTCACCAAATCAGTGTGGTTGTACGAGGCTAAAAATATACAGGAGCTGGCTAATTTTCTCAGAGACTGAACTAAATCGGGTAATTTGGTCATCCAAGGAGGTTTGTTTGTTGTATTTAATTGTTTTGATGGTAAAGCTAAAGCATTGGTATGTATGGTAAAGGACCACATTAAACCACAGTTATTCTGTTGTTTACCTCTCCATAACAACACATCACTTGGAGCAGGTTGTCTCAAGTTCTTTTACATTACAATTTCATGTTTTTAACTGTACATTGGTATTTCATATATTTAAATGTACATACATTATGAAATTAGGTCTCAGTTCTATTGCTAATTTCACCTTTTCCAAATGAAAACGTAACATCTCTGTTGTTGCTAGTGGCGTGTATTCATGAAAGCCACAGGAAGCCAGGTTTCCTAAAAAACAAATGAGTCTCTCTGTGTTTCATAATTTTCCTTAAATTCGCAAGAGGCTGAATGTACTGTATCTCACTGGAGAAAGCATCTGAAACAGTCCCCCTTTGTCTCTGTATGCGTAACTCATCTATCTGATGCTGTCTGGTCAAAAATAGTATGACATAAAATAGAGCCAATCAGAGTTGAGCTCAACTGTGAATGGTCCTGGCGCACCAAAAATCCAGTTTGGATTTGGCTTCACACCAATCACATCACATTGAGAGCTAAATGTAATTGAAAGAAACAACTTAAATTGTTGTATCTCGTTGTGTTGTTGTCCTGATGGCTAGCTAGCTACTGTAGATAAAATTGTCCCTTTCCTAAATTAGCCATGGATGGAGATAGCGATTTGGACTTGAGGTTTTACTTATTTCTCCATACTGGCCAATGATTATAACGGTAATTCTGATCCAACCAAAAATTCATACATTGTGCCCCTGGCCTGAGAGGATGGAAGTTGAATATGTAGCTAGATGTAGTAGACTAATGTTAACTAGTTGGCCCTTTCGTTCTCCATGAAAGGAAGTTAGGCTAGTGACCAAGCATTTTAGCCAGGTAGTCTAGGACAACAAAAACTAAAACCGTGTACTGTACGATGGAGTCATAGACCATTTTGTCAACATGAAAGAGAGGAGGATGGCATTTTTCTACATGTAGGGTGAGTAGACATGTTTTTTCTACTTGCACGAATGCACGCACACACACACACACACACAGAGAAATCAGAACTATGGACAGCCAAATCATATTTACCTTACACTGATTGAACTAAATTGTTTTTGGTATCTTTTAGATGTCACTGTATTAGACTAAGCCTAGGTGATTTGATGTTAAAATGGTGCTGGAAAAATGGAGGCAGCTCCTGTTTTCTTTGCGACTTGCGGTAACTCTCTGGTGTTCTAAATCAATAGTTGTTTAGTGGTCCGAAAATGTGGGAAACATTAACTTGTCTCCATGCTTCTACAGTGGGGAGAACAAGTATTTGATACACTGATGATTTTGCAGGTTTTCCTACTTACAAAGCATGTAGAGGTCTGTAATTTCTATCATAGGTACACATCAACTGTGAGAGACGGAATCTAAAACAAAATCCAGAAAATGACATTGTATGATTTTTAAGTAATTAATTAGCATTTTATTGCATGCAATAAGTATTTGATCACCTACCAACCAGTAAGAATTCCGGCTCTCACAGACCTGTTAGTTTTTCTTTAAGAAGCTCTCCTGTTCTCCACTCATTACCTGTATTAACTGTACCTGTTTGAACTCGTTACCTGTATAAAAGACACTTGTCCACACACTCAATCAAACAGACTCCAACCTCTCCACAATGGCCAAGACCAGACAGCTGTGTAAGGACATCAGGGATAAAATTGTAGACCTGCACAAGGCTGGGATGGGCTACAGGACAATAGGCAAGCAGCTTGGTGAGAAGGCAACAACTGTTGGCACAATTATTAGAAAATGGAAGAAGTTCAAGATGACGGTCAATCACCCTCGGTCTGGGGCTCCATGCAAGATCTCACCTCGTGGGGCATCAATGATCATGAGGAAGGTGAGGGATCAGCCTAGAACTACACGGCAGGACCTGGTCAATGACCTGAAGAGAGCTGGGACCACAGTCTCAAAGAAAACCATTAGTAACACACTACGCCGTCATGGATTAAAATCCTGCAACGCACGCAAGGTCCCCCTGCTCAAGCCAGCGCATGTCCAGGCCCGTCTGAAGTTTGCCAATGTCCATCTGGATGATCCAGAGGAGGAATGGGAGAAGGTCATGTGGTCTGATGAGACAAAAATAGAGCTTTTTGGTCTAAACTCCACTCGCCGTGTTTGGAGGAAGAAGAAGGATGAATACAACCCCAAGAACACCAACCCAACCGTGAAGCATGGAGGTGGAAACATCATTCTTTGGGGATGCTTTTCTGCAAAGGGGACAGGACGACTGCACCGTATTGAGGGGAGGATGGATGGGGCCATGTATCGTGAGATCTTGGCCAACAACCTTCTTCCCTCAGTAAGAGCATTGAAGATGGGTCGTGGCTGGGTCTTCCAGCATGACAACAACCCGAAACACATAGCCTAAGGAGTGGCTCCGTAAGAAGCATCTCAAGGTCCTGGAGTGGCCTAGCCAGTCTCCAGACCTGAACCCAATAGAAAATCTTTGGAGGGAGCTGAAAGTCCGTATTGCCCAGTGACAGCCCCGAAACCTGGAGGATCTGGAGAAGGTCTGTATGGAGTAGTGGGCCAAAATCCCTGCTGCAGTGTGTGCAAACCTGGTCAAGAACTACAGGAAACATATGATCTCTGTAATTGCAAACAAAGGTTTCTATACCAAATATTAAGTTCTGCTTTTCTGGTGTATCAAATACTTATTGCATGCAATAAAATGCAAATTAATTACTTAAAAATCATACAATGTGATTTTCTGGATTTTTGTTTTAGATTCCGTCTCTCACAGTTGAAGTGTACCTATGATAAAAATTACAGACCTCTACATACTTTGTAAGTAGGAAAACCTGCAAAATCGGCAGTGTATCAAATACTTGTTCTCCCCACTGTATGTATACAGCTCGGCTCCACAGACATTGGGATTCATACACAGTACTTAAACTCCCCACCAAGGACACAGAAAAATACAGATGTATCCCAACTTGTCCGTTTGAGAAAGACTCCCCCCCTTTTCCACACACAGTTAGTAATGTTTACATATTTTGCATTACTCATCTCATATGCATATACTGTATTTTATTATATTCTCCTGTATTTTAGTCTATGCCGCTCTGACATTGCTCATCCAAATATTAATATTCTCTTAATTCCATCCCTTTACTGTTGGAGCTAGAAACACAAGCATTTCGCAACACCGGCAATAACATCTGTTAAAAACATGCATGTAAACATGTCGAAGCTACCGATATGCATCTGTCAGCACATCATATGAACTCGAGACATCTGAAGGTATAAATCCACATTACCCATATGTGGCCAATTCTTTTTATAGGGACTATAATACTAATTTAGATTGCAAATCACACTTTGTAGCCCTACATGATTCCTTAGCTATTACACTGTGTTGATTCATAATTAACTTGAATTCAGTTGGTCCTGTACCAACAACGTAGCCAAAGAGATTGTGGGTATAAAGTAAACTTATCAATAAACAATGTGTGATAAAAAATAACATAGCCTAAAGGTAAATGTTTGTTATGCTATGTGTCTTGAGTTATCTGGTGGTCCGGATATCATGAAAAAATCTACCCCAGAATGAAGTGAACACTGCGCCTTTAAAATCAAACAGCGCACCCTAATCCCACGGTCGACTCCACACTATCCACATTCGGATCAAGAGGTTTGCTTTAGTTCAGTGTTTTGCCTACCGACTTGTAATAACCGTTTAATTATAGGCGAGCTAAGTTGGCGTTGTGAGAGGACCACAGTGGAATTTGTTCAGCAACTTGCAGGAAAAGTTTGGAACACATGCACTCGCTACAAAGTTGCAAATAACGTTTTTTGAATGGAGGCTTCGGCTGTGAGAGCCATAGTGAAGTTCGGAAAGGGGGCGCAGGCTGGGGTGGTAGGCTATCTGATCTGACGTTATAATCAGACAGTATCCTGTTGCGAGCAGAGTCAGCTGGCTCACCGAGGAGAGGACGAAGCTTATTCTCGCTATTATTCGGATCTTTGTCCATTCCGGAGTAGACCTAGGTATAATTGCTTCCGCGGGATAGCTGACACACTACGGGAGAAACTGTACTATAACTTCGGGTTGGGATCTCCACGTCAGAATACCGCGTGACAGTGCTCTCTCTCCGCTGACTGGACTGGACAGTAGACTGCGGTAATATTTTACTTTGGGAGTAACGAGAGTTTGGATTTCATATTTTCGTTTCAATTGTTTACTGTGTTTAACGTTGTTTTTTATTGGCTAGCCTACTTTTAAATAAATTGAACAAAACGTTTTTTTTGTGAAAGTTGTGGCTCGAACTTTAAATCAGATCATAGTTTATACACATTTTGTAATTCACTTCAAGATGGATAAATACGACGATTTGGATCTTGAGGCAAGTAAGTTTTTAGAAGACCTCAATATGTATGAGGCATCTAGGGACGGGCTGTTCCGAATGAAGAAGGATGCACGGAACAACTCCGACTTTGAAGAAACCAGGAGAGTTTTTGCCTCCAAAATGACAAAAATCCACATACAGAAACAGCAAGAGGAAATTGCCAAAAACAATTTGGCAGTGAGAATGAACGGGGGTCAAAACAGAGCGGCAGACAGCACGTTAAACACCAAAGACAGGCCGCCTATCAATAGCTACAGACCGGCAGGGGAAGCTGCAGCCAAGCCTCCCATACTCTCTGGCCCTTTGCCAGGCACCGCCAGTGGCGCGAGTCAGTACGCGCCCTATGACGCTCTGAAACACCATTCACCCAGTCAACAGTCATACGGCTACGGAAACAATTACGATAACAAGGAGCGTTTTGAGCCGCATTCTTACCACCACGCCTTGAGTCCCACCAGCCCTGGGAACGCACACACACATGCTTCTGGTCACCCTGCCAGTCCCTCGGGCACTTCGGCCTCCTACTCCTCCAGGGGTGGCCAGGCCTCCTCAGGATCCTCCAGCCCTGCTGGATCATCAGGCCTTATGTGCAGCCCATCTCAGCATCCCCCACACCACTCACCATCTCCCCCCTTCTCCGACAGCCTACAATCTCCGAGCCCCACTAGACTGCACCAGAGCAAGGCTGCCACCCTACTGGTGCAGCAGAGACCCCCCATGTTGGCTGATGCTGGTGCTGCAGCAGACTGGATGCGGAGCTTGGGGCACCCAGACCTGTTAGCACGGCTCCCTCTGAGTGCCTTCACTGGCGGAGCTGACCTGTACCAGCAGCTGTCTCCCCAACTTGCCACTGTTACACCACCAACAGGCGCTTACTCAGCAGCATCCTCTATGAGCCCAAGATCAACAGCCAACCATGGAAATCTAGGCCAGAACGGGCTCTCTCAGAGTCCTGTGGTTCTCACCCCCAGCCCCACCCCTGCTCAAGTGGCTGTCCCAACCCCACCTGCACCCCCATCTGAGGCAGCCCAGCCCAAAGCCACAGCTGGAGCTTACTTCCCTGCCTCTGCCTCTCCCTCTGGAATCAGTGTCTCTAGAAGCTTTGGCCAGGGGCAAGGTGTAGGCCAGGCGCAGGGCAGGCAAGTGGCCATGGGGGTGGATGTGCCCTCTGGCCTAGACAGCCAGCTGTCCTCTGGTGGTGAGGCATGCCAACCCCAGCCACAGTCTGAAGCCCCCAGCACCCCCAGAGCTCTCAAATTGCCCAGCCAGACTCTCCATGTCCAGCCGGAGCAGGGGCCGTCTGCCGCCGAGATCAAATTAGAAGCCCTGACCAAGCGTCTGGAGAAGGAGATGGACGCCCAGCCCAAGGCAGACTACTTCGGTAAGCTTAGTTTGACATTTTGATCGACCAGGTGTCTCTCTTTAATCAAATTCACTATTTCTCTGTGTGGGTCACTAAGTGTGAAAATGGCCCACTGTTCCAAACTTTTCACCTCCTTCATTTAACCTTATCTTTGTGTATGCGTGTGTATGTTTTGGTTTGCTCATGCCAGATCAAGTGGAATAGTTGTGAAGGCGTCCTAGCGGCCATTCTGTCTGTGTATGTTTCTGATCATCGTGGCTCATACTGTTGTTCAGTATTGAACTCGACAGACAGACAGAGCGTTTAGCCAGAGGCCTCTCTTCTATTCTCTTCTTCGTCTTTTAGTCTAGAATGAATAATTGTCTAATTTGTTTCTTCTCGTTCTCCTTAAATCCTCCCGTCTGGGTATATCACTGACGGCCACCCGCCCGCCTACCTCTCAGGCTCGGCCCAGGGCCATCCAGGAGAAGGTTGTCTTCTCCTCTCAGCTGTAATAAGCCTGGTGGATTAAGTGGAGGACACATCAATAACTAAATTAATTAGTAACAGGATATTGGCTGCTTTTTTTTAGATCAGCGCTGCGCTTTTGTCATTGTTTGTAAAACATCCGTTCTCTCACCGATCACATCTGTTCTCTCCCCGATCACATCCGTTCTCTCCCCGATCACATCCGTTCTCTCCCCGATCACATCCATTCTCTCCCCGATCACATCCATTCTCTCACCGATCACATCCGTTCTCATCATGTGTTTGGCTGTTTGACTCTGTCTTTCCAAATAACATCATCACATGCCCGAGCACAGACCCGGACTTGAACATTCTTGCTCTAAACCACCATGTGCATGCTCGCACACACACATACATGCATCCATATACACACAAAGGCACAACAGGCACACACACACACATGCATCCATATACACACAAAGGCACAACAGGCACACACACATGCATCCATATACACACAAAGGCACAACAGGCACACACACACACATGCATCCATATACACACAAAGGCACACACACATGCATCCATATACACACAAAGGCACACACACACACACACACACACACACACACACACATGCATCCATATATACACAAAGGCACACACACACACACACACACACATATGCATCCATATACACACAAAGGCACACACACACACACATGCATCCATATACACACAAAGGCACACACACACACACACACACACACACACACACACATGCATCCATATACACACAAAGGCACACACACACACACACATGCATCCATATACACACAAAGGCATACACACACATGCATCCATATACACACAAAGGCACACACACACACACACACATGCATCCATATACACACAAAGGCACACACACACATGCATCCATATACACACAAAGGCACACACACACACATGCATCCATATACACACAAAGGCACACACACATGCATCCATATACACACAAAGGCACACACACACACCTTTTGTACGCAGCCACAGTCTGGGGAATACAGACAATGACAACTGAATAACAGCACCTGTTAGTCTTTTTCCATGTAGCCTGTAGCTGCCCTAGGATACATGACATCAGTCTCTTTAGTTTAATTACAGATTAATATATAACTGGTTACGAGTAAATTGACACTTTTCCCTTATAATGCAGAAATAACTATTGAATATAACAGTTGTGCCCAATGTGTGCAACAGGAGAAGTGGAAGTGAAAGAGCACATGTTTGGTGGGGCTGATCTACAGATGAGAAAAGCATTGAGGAAGAAAGAATGAGGAAAAGGAGAGAGTGAGAGAGAAAGAGGTAGGGCAGGAGGAGAAGAGAGAAAGAGGTAGGGCAGGAGGAGAAGAGAGAAAGAGGTAGGGCAGGAGGAGAAGAGAGAAAGAGGTAGGGCAGGAGGAGAAGAGAGAAAGAGGTAGGGCAGGAGGAGAAGAGAGAAAGAGGTTGGGTAGGAGGAGAAGAGAGAAAGAGGTTGGGCAGGAGGAGAAGAGAGAAAGAGGTTGGGTAGGAGGAGAAGAGAGAAAGAGGTTGGGTAGGAGGAGAAGAGAGAAAGAGGTTGGGTAGGAGGAGAAGAGAGAAAGAGGTTGGGTAGGAGGAGAAGAGAGAAAGAGGTTGGGTAGGAGGAGAAGAGAGAAAGAGGTTGGGTAGGAGGAGAAGAGAGAAAGAGGTTGGGTAGGAGGAGAAGAGAGAAAGAGGTTGGGTAGGAGGAGAAGAGAGAAAGAGGTTGGGTAGGAGGAGAAGAGAGAAAGAGGTTGGGTAGGAGGAGAAGAGAGAAAGAGGTTGGGTAGGAGGAGAAGAGAGAAAGAGGTTGGGTAGGAGGAGAAGAGAGAAAGAGGTTGGGTAGGAGGAGAAGAGAGAAAGAGGTTGGGTAGGAGGAGAAGAGAGAAAGAGGTTGGGCAGGAGGAGAAGAGAGAAAGAGGTTGGGTAGGAGGAGAAGAGAGAAAGAGGTTGGGTAGGAGGAGAAGAGAGAAATAGGTTGGGTAGGAGGAGAAGAGAGAAAGAGGTTGGGCAGGAGGAGAAGAGAGAAAGAGGTTGGGTAGGAGGAGAAGAGAGAAAGAGGTTGGGCAGGAGGAGAAGAGAGAAAGAGGTTGGGTAGGAGGAGAAGAGAGAAAGAGGTAGGGCAGGAGAAGAAGAGAGAAAGAGGTTGGGTAGGAGGAGAAGAGCGAAAGAGGTTGGGTAGGAGGAGAAGAGAGAAAGAGGTAGGTCAGGAGGAGAAGAGAGAAAGAGGTAGGTCAGGAGGAGAAGAGAGAAAGAGGTAGGGTAGGAGGAGAAGAGAGAAAGAGGTTGGGTAGGAGGAGAAGAGAGAAAGAGGTAGGTCAGGAGGAGAAGAGAGAGAGGTAGGGCAGGAGGAGAAGAGAGAAAGAGGTAGGTCAGGAGGAGAAGAGAGAAAGAAGTAGGTCAGGAGGAGAAGAGAGAAAGAGGTTGGGTAGGAGGAGAAAAGAGAAAGAGGTAGGTCAGGAGGAGAAGAAGAGAGAAAGAGGTTGGGTAGGAGGAGAAGAGAGAAAGAGGTAGGTCAGGAGGAGAAGAGAGAAAGAGGTTGGGTAGGAGGAGAAGAGAGAAAGAGGTAGGTCAGGAGGAGAAGAGAGAAAGAGGTTGGGTAGGAGGAGAAGAGAGAAAGAGGTTGGGTAGGAGGAGAAGAGAGGAAGAGGTTGGGTAGGAGGAGAAGAGAGAAAGAGGTTGGGTAGGAGGAGAAGAGAGAAAGAGGTTGGGTAGGAGGAGAAGAGAGAAAGAGGTTGGGTAGGAGGAGAAGAGAGAAAGAGGTTGGGCAGGAGGAGAAGAGAGAAAGAGGTTGGGTAGGAGGAGAAGAGAGAAATAGGTTGGGTAGGAGGAGAAGAGAGAAAGAGGTTGGGCAGGAGGAGAAGAGAGAAAGAGGTTGGGTAGGAGGAGAAGAGAGAAAGAGGTAGGGCAGGAGGAGAAGAGAGAAAGAGGTTGGGTAGGAGGAGAAGAGAGAAAGAGGTTGGGTAGGAGGAGAAGAGAGAAAGAGGTAGGTCAGGAGGAGAAGAGAGAAAGAGGTTGGGCAGGAGGAGAAGAGAGAAAGAGGTTGGGTAGGAGGAGAAGAGAGAAAGAGGTAGGGCAGGAGGAGAAGAGAGAAAGAGGTTGGGTAGGAGGAGAAGAGAGAAAGAGGTTGGGTAGGAGGAGAAGAGAGAAAGAGGTAGGTCAGGAGGAGAAGAGAGAAAGAGGTAGGTCAGGAGGAGAAGAGAGAAAGAGGTTGGGTAGGAGGAGAAGAGAGAAAGAGGTTGGGTAGGAGGAGAAGAGAGAAAGAGGTTGGGTAGGAGGAGAAGAGAGAAAGAGGTAGATCAGGAGGAGAAGAGAGAAAGAGGTTGGGTAGGAGGAGAAAAGAGAAAGAGGTAGGTCAGGAGGAGAAGAGAGAAAGAGGTTGGGTAGGAGGAGAAGAGAGAAAGAGGTTGGGTAGGAGGAGAAGAGAGAAAGAGGTTGGGTAGGAGGAGAAGAGAGAAAGAGGTTGGGTAGGAGGAGAAGAGAGAAAGAGGTTGGGTAGGAGGAGAAAGAGAAAGAGGTAGGTCAGGAGGAGAAGAGAGAAAGAGGTTGGGTAGGAGGAGAAGGGAGGAAGGAGGAGGAATTCAACTGGTCAGCAGAAACAGATTTGTACAAGGCCCAAGAGCATGGCTTTCTGCTCCTTTTTTTAAGCTAGTGCCACGCAGCACCCAGTTTGCGTGCTCTCTGGAAATTGTTATTTGGAAAAAACGGGGAGAAAATAAGTGCTTGGCTGTCTTTCCCCCAGCTATACTGCTGTACCGTACCAGACCTGTACTCTGTGTGCTGCAGTTATAAACGGCTGACAAGGTGTTTATTACTCTGCTCTGAGAGCCCAGTTCCAGGCTAGTCCTGGTGGAAAATATGTGTACAGTATACTATGTCCTGAAGGTAAGGCCCGGAGTTTTTCCTCCTCCTCCTCCTCCTCCTCAGAGAGAGAGAGAGAGAGAGAGAGAGAGAGAGAGAGAGAGAGAGAGAGAGAGAGATATATCTAGCGTGCACTTGTCCATCGGTCATAAAGCATCTCACTGCCGCCTCATAAAAGGAATTTCCTGCAGGAACGATGAACGTCAGTCAGGATTGTAATTCAAACGCCGTCCCAGACCCCCAGAGGTCCACTCATTCAGTGTGTAGGGGAAGATGTTCTGGGGCATGTCGCTGTCATGCTGAACACACCCACACAGATTCATAAGCACACATGTTAACATGTTATAGAGATTCCTGTGGGGGGCCGCAGTGGAAGATGGTAGAACCTTTGTGTATGACAATACTGTAACGCTGACACGCTCACAGCACACACACCCAGCACACACTCATTTTCTGCGTCATGCTGTCGTGCCAGAAAATAGCCTGTGTGATGGCCAGATGCAGTTCCTGGCCTGGTCTACATACTGAACTGAAAGAGAAGCGCCATCCCTGACCTGCTTTTTCCACTGAAAGGAGAGGAGTATTCTTTCAGCCTGAACCATAGGTCTGGATACTCAAAGAGCAAGCACAGTGGCTAGGAGAAACTCCCTAGAAAGCCAGGGTCATAGGAAGAAACCTAGAGAGGAACCAGGCTCCGAGGAGTGGCTGTGTCGGGTAAAGTTTATAAGAGTAGATGGTCATTAAGGCCAGATTGTGTTGAGTTACTCCTCTCTACCAAGCTAAACTATGGCTAAATGAAGAACCATAATACTATGGGAATGATGTTCTATTCCAGGGTTATCAGTTCAATATTTGGTGTCATTTACTAAAGGATTGCCTCATTTGTTGTTACCGCTTTCTAGTGGTGATGAATGAGAGTCGGACCAAACTGCAGCGTGTCGATTGCGATCCATATTTAATGAACAAAACGTAACACGAAATAAACACAAACACTACAAAACAAAGAACGAAACGAAAACCGAAACAGCCTATACTTGTGTAAAACTAACATAGAACAGATAGAACAATCACCCACGACAAACTCAAAGAATATGGCTGCCTAAATATGGTTCCCAATCAGAGACAACGATAAGCACCTGCCTCTGATTGAGAATCACTCCAGACAGCCATAGACTTTGCTAGAAAACCCCACTAGCTACAATCCCAAATATATACACACCAAAACCCCAAGACAAAACACACCACAATATAAAAACTCCATGCCACACCCTGGCCTGACCCAATACATGAAGATAAACACAAAATACTTTGACCAGGGCATGACATTTGTATGATACAGTATATTATTGACCAGTGTGACTATAGAGTATTGAGTATGTAAGCCATATTTACACTGGGGGCATATACCTAGTGATGTAGTAGGTTCATGTAAAAGGGAGTTTAGTGTGGCCATCCTAAAGGCTCATATGGGCCACCACCAAAATGATACCCTATTGCCTATTTAGTGCACTACTTGTGACCAGGGCCCATATAGTAGTGCACTGTATAGGGTATAGGGTGCCATTTCAGACCCATGCCTTGTGAGTTCCAGCCAACTAGGGCTGGGGTCTCTCATATCATATACTCTCTGCTCTGATTGGCAGAGCTGTAGCTGGATGTTCTGGGAAATTGAGTGTCGTGCCAAACGGCTGCACCAGGGGAACACAGAGGAATGTCTGGAGGACGGGACGGGGCTGAGGAATATAAAGAGTGGGTGGGGAGCACACTTAGTTTCATAAATGATTAGATTAGCAGAAGGTACTTCGGGTTAATTTATAGAACCTTTTGGTGCGTCTTTGGCTGTGAGAGAGAGAGGGAGGGAGGTAGAGCAGGGAAAGAGAGGCAGAGCGGAGAGCAGATTTATGGGTGGGAGGTCAGACAGGAAGGGTGAGTGGTGGGATAGGGCAGAGGGTGGTGGGGATCACTGTCGCCACACACACACACAGATAGTAGAGGTTGAGTGCTTTGTATTGTGTTGTGATCAAGGATGGCTTACTCCTATCAGGCTGTAGTCTGTCTGTTGACTGGACAGTTTGCCTTAACTCTTCCCAGAGTTTCTTGGCTTCTGCTTTGGCACTCAATCTGTACCCCTGACAAGTCCTGCAGGAAGCCTTTGTGTGTGTGTGTGTGTGCATCTCTCTCTCTCTCCTCCCTCTTTATCTCTCTCTGTGTCTGGGCCTGGTGCCTTGCTTCAGTGTTTGATTGGTTGTATTAGTAAATGTGTGTTAGTGTAGTGAGATAATGTTTTTGTGATGTTAGGCTGTTGTTTTGGGTGGGACCAGTGTTGATGTGATTTCATAATGTCCTAGCCTTGGATTCTAATACTGCCATATGATACACACACAAAATAATAACTACCATATGGATATTACTAAGTGCAGTAGTCTTATTTGGCTTCTAACATGACAAGTCAACTACCATAATATCAAGTTCCTGTCAGATATTGTGGAGGTTTATGAAGAGGCTTGTTGTGAGCCATTGGGAAGCAGTAGAGGCAGACGTTTTGACAGCTGTGCTGGTGTTTTGGGGGGGGAGGATGGGGGGTGAAGTTTTGGCTCTGTGTTTTGATTCCATTCCCCCCTCACCCATGCCCTCATAACCGTTAAAGAAAGCACTCCCCTATAAAATCACAGGGGTTTTGGAATATGGGACTGTAATCAGGGAGAAAAATGTTGCTTCTTTACCTAAGAATGTTTGTCCTAAACAGGAACCAGTTTGTTTGGTTGTTTATGTATCCCTCTTACTTTTCAGTGCATTTTACAGTTTCAATGGCATGTGCATTACAAACACCAGCTGTGACTTTCAACTCTGGTGGAAAATCATACCATTCTCAGTTTTGAAAAGTCAACCAAGTAAAACCAAAGTTGAGCTGAACAAACCCAACCCTGTCCATACAGTAGAACTGACTGTCTGTCAGTCAGTCTAATGATGAATTAAACCTAGAATTCCAGGGTTGAGGCCAGATTTTGGAGGAGAGGAGAGGAGAGGAGGGGTAGAGGAAGAGGAAGAGAGGAGTAGGCCCTTAATCTCCAGACATTGTTATATAAGGGGATAGGGTAGATGCGGCTGTGCTGTAGGCTATAGTGGTTTATTGTCATTTTGAGGGGAGGGTTAATTCAATAAGGTGTGTATATAGCCCATTCCTATATTGTTTTACAGTATCAGAGGTATTCCTATATTGTGTTACAGTATCAGAGGTATTCCTATATTGTTTTACAGTATCAGAGGTATTCCTATATTGTGTTACAGTATCAGAGCTATTCCTATATTGTGTTACAGTATCAGAGCTATTCCTATATTGTGTTACAGTATCAGAGGTATTCCTATATTGTGTTACAGTATCAGAGGTATTCCTATATTGTGTTACAGTATCAGAGGTATTCCTGTATTGTGTTACAGTATCGGAGGTATTCCTATATTGTGTTACAGTATCAGAGGTATTCCTGTATTGTGTTACAGTATCGGAGGTATTCCTGTATTGTGTTACAGTATCAGAGGTATTCCTGTATTGTGTTACAGTATCAGATGTATTCCTGTATTGTGTTACAGTATCAGAGGTATTCCTATATTGTTTTACAGTATCAGAGGTATTCCTATATTGTGTTACAGTATCAGAGGTATTCCTGTATTGTGTTACAGTATCGGAGGTATTCCTGTATTGTGTTACAGTATCAGAGGTATTCCTGTATTGTGTTACAGTATCAGATGTATTCCTGTATTGTGTTACAGTATCAAAGGTATTCCTATATTGTTTTACAGTATCTGAGAGTCATGATAGACAGGACAAATGGCTTAAAGCCAGTCATAGGTTATAAGGCCAGACTAGAGGACTGTGTTGTAGTTAACAGGAGATGTTGATTCAATTAAGTATATACACTTAAAACAGCCTCAATTCGTTGGGGCATGGACTCTACAAGGTGTTCGATAGCGTTCCACAGGGATGCTGGCCCATGTTGACTCAAATGCTTCCTACAGTTGTGTCAAGTTGGTGGACTATTCTTGAGCATGGAAAACCCCAGCAGTGTTGCAGTTATTGACACAAACCGATGCACCTGGCACCTACTACCATACCCCGTTCAAAGGCACTTCAATCTTCTGTCTTGCCCATTCTATCAGGTATCAAGGTAAGACCCAAGTGCAGACTGTGTGAAGTAACAATGTTTATTGTAACAACAGGGGCAGACAAACGACAGGTCAAGGCAGGCAGAGGTCGAAAATCCAGAGTAGGAGCAAAGGTACAGGACGGCAGGTAGACTCAGGGATGGGAGCAGTGGTCAGGTGGGTGGGTACAGGGTCAGGACAGGCAAGGGTCAAAAACCAGGAGGACGAGAAAAAGAGAGGCTGGGAAAAGACAGAAGCTGACAGGACGAATGCTGGTAAGCTTGACAAACAGGACGAACTGTCACAAGGACAGGAACAGGTGAAACAGATCAGGTCATGACACATTCACCCTCTGAATGGCACACATACACAATCCGTGTCTCAAAAATCCTTCTGTAACCTGTCTCCTCCTATTGTGTGTATAGCTCTATATTGTGTGTATAGCTCTATATTGTGTGTATAGCTCTATATTGTGTGTATAGCTCTATATTGTGTGTATAGCTCTATATTGTGTGTAAAGCTCTATATTGTGTGTAAAGGTCTATATTGTATGTAAAGCTCTATTTTGTGAGTATAGCTCTATATTGTGTGTATAGCTCTATATTGTTTTACAAGTATGAAGAGGTGAAACTTAATGTTGTCTCTTGTCTGTGGCTGACAGTGGATGCGTTGCAAATGGTCCCCTATTCCCAATGTAGGGAGTAGAGGAGCATTGGGGATGCTGCCAGTGGGTTAGGGGAGGCGTACAGACGTAGTGCCTGGTGATGTCTGTCTGCAGGAGAGCAGGCCAGAGACAGAAGCTTCTTTGTGAGTGGCCAGGCGAGGCGGTACTGTCCCTGGCGTGGTCTTCGTCCCCCTGGGGAATGTTGTGTGTGTGTAACACACTGTTGTTTCAGCACAGTGCCACGCCATGCTGCTGTGGGCTCATGTTGTTCTGTTACCACATCTCTCTCAGCACACTGCCAACCTCTCAGCTCAGTCAGAAGACCTCAGCACACAAAACACCTCAGAGGACACATGACACAAGAGCTCTTTCTATTTTCACTGGACTCTTTCACTCTCTTTCTCTCGCTCTTTCTGTCTTTCTTTCTCTCACTCTCTCACACTCTCTATCAGTCTATGGAACTTTCCACCTCTGCTGCCTGTCAGCTGACTAGATTATACTGCATGATTAGCTATGTGTGTGTGTGTACGTTGCTATGCACTGCAGTATGCACATGCATGATTGAAGAGGGTGACAGAACAAACCACTGGCTGTGAAGACCCAACATGATACATTGATCAAGACATGGCATGTTCTGGGTGACAACCCAATAACAGTTGGCCCATATGAACTACTGAACCTCACCCTCCACACACCAGCTTGGACAGCTCTCCAACTTGCATTACAGTCTCTTACTTTTCTATCCCTTTCTCCTCTGTCCTCTTTCTCTCACCCCTTTCTCTCTCTTTCCTTCTCTTGTCTGTCTGTCTCTACCACCAACCTCTCACTTCCTGTCCTGTCTGACTGGTGGTCTATAAAGGGGAGGGTGAAAGGGGTGTGTGTGTGTGTGTGTGTGTGTGTGTGTGTGTGTGTGTGTGTGTGTGTGTGTGTGTGTGTGTGTGTGTGTGTGTGTGTGTGTGTGTTGTCGTGGAAGATTCAGAATTTGTTGGTAACATTTGTAAGATGTTTTATATTCATCTAATGTGTGTAAGTTAATTCTCATCAGAATGGTATTTTTGTATTATACTGTGGCGAGGTTGCAGTTATCTGTTCTATGTCAAGACTAAGTTGCATGGGCCGCTGAGAGGGGAGAGGTCAAAGTGTCATCATGTGTAAACATATCTTTCACTCCCTACCTTTTTCCCAGTGGAGAAAAGAGGGTGGCAGTGTCTGGAATCATTCTATGCTCCCTCTAATGTTGTTTCTATCTTAACCTATAGCCTCATTCTCCTCTCCGTGAGTTTGTCCAGGAGTTTGTATTTAGAGTGGGTTGTATCTAAATTACAATTTGATATATGCCTGTTGATTTGGAGGATTGGTTAATGGTTCTGGGGTTTGAGAAAGGAGACAAAGCTGAACGATGAATTATGTCTATGCTGTCTGACTATGTGTGTTCTTTGCTATTAAAGGATCTCAGTTGCATTGTAAGGGGGCTCTCAGAAAATTCACTGGGAGACACTGAATTTATCTGAGAGTCACAGAAAATGCTATAGAGCTTATATAATTAAAGATGGACTTTTATAACTAACTCTGACGTGTGTGTGTGATTTGCTCCCATGATTTGGTAAATAGAGGACATTTCCACGACAGTGTGCATGCCGTCTGTCTAGCAGCAGTGTGTGCAGGGAGCAGCATTTGGTAGGAACAGGTCTTTTATGTGACAGACTCCTCTAACCCAGAGCCAAACCAAACAAGCAGATTGGAATATATTTCCCCTTTCAATGATACAGCATGGCTAACTCATTTCCTTTGACTGTTGTTAGGCCTTTTTTATTCCATTGTTTGTGTCTGGTTTTGTCAGGCTGCTTGTTATGGATCCAGCCTCTTTATTCATGTTATGGAATGTGTACAATTTTAACGTTCTATTCTAACAGGACAACTGCTTAAGACTGAGACACTAGTGGTGCCAAAGTACATGATGGTGGCACAGTGTGTGTTCATGTCTCTGACCTGGCTGTTGTGTTGTGTTCCAGGGAGCTGTGTGAAGTGTAACAAGGCGGTGTACGGAGCCACTGAGGCCTGCCAGGCTATGGGAAGCCTCTATCATGATGTCTGCTTCACCTGCAGCGCCTGCAGTAAGTACTACTAAAGTAAACCCTGTCTACCTCAGCTACTCTCTCCTTACCTCTAACATGACATACTTCACCTGCAGCGCCTGCAGTAAGTACTACTACAGTAAAACCTGTCCACCTCACCTACTCTCTCCTTACCTCTAACATGACATACTTCACCTGAAGTAAGTAACCTACCACTTCACCCCCTATATTAATATATATGTATAAAATATATATTTAAAAAATATATATATATAATTAACATTTTATAATTATTAAAACTATTTTATATATTTTTTCAATGGATGGTAAATCGTATTCTGTGTAAACTTAAACGACTTAAACCAGATATAAAGTACGTAGAAAATATAATGGAGCTGTATGTTTTTATATGATCATGTTTTGAGAACTAAACATTTTAGAACTAACAATCATCGAAATAAAACTAGACAGGGAAAGCCTAAAATTCAAAAAATGTCATGGCATGGGACCCCCATTGATTTTGTTATAACGTTATAGTTACTCAGATAGCATAAGAACTTAGCTAGGAAATTAGCTTTAAAATTGCACATTTGTCTCTCAGCATTTCAATTAAGGCAGCCCTCCGCACCTCTCTGATTCAGAGGGGTTAAATGTGGAAGACACATTTCAGTTGAATGTATTCAGTTGTGCAACTGACTAGGTCTCCCCCTTTCCCATTGTAGAATGGCAGGGAATGAGCAAAAAACAGCAACATGTTGTCTCTGCGGCCAAGAGGACAGCATCTAAAATTCGGATCTACGGATACCGCGCCATTGGCATCGACCACTACCACTACTACGACCACTACCACCACCACTAGTACGACCACTATCACGACCACTACCACGACCACGGCCACTACTACGAACACTACCACTACTACGACACTATCACGGCCACTACCAGGGCCACTACCAGGACCACTACCAGGACCACGGCCACTACCACGACCACTACTACGACACTATCACGGCCACTACCACGACCACGGACACTACCACTACTACAACCACTACCACTACTACGGCCACTACCACTACTACGACCACTCCACTACTACAACTACGACCACAACTACAACCACGACCACTACTACGACCACTACCACTACTACGACCACTACCACTACTATGACACTATCACGACCACTACCACAACCACGGCCATTACCACTACTACGACCACTGCTATGACCACTATTACTACCACTACTACGACACTATCACGGCCACTACTACGACCACTACCAGGACCACGGCCACTACCATGACCACTACTACTACGACCACTTCCACAACTACGACCACTACTACTACCACTATCACGACCACTACCACTACTACGACCACTTCCACTACTACTACCACTACTACTACCACTACCACGACCACTACTACGACACTATCACGGCCACTACCACAACCACGGCCTTTACCACTACCACTACTACGACCACTACCACTCCTACTACCACTATGACGACCACTACCACTACTACGACCACTACTACTACCACTACCACTACTACGACCACTACCACTACTACGACCACTACCACTACTACGCCCACTTCCACTACTATGACCACTACCACTACTACTACCACTACCACCACTACGACCACTACCACTGCCACTACTACGACCACTTCCACTACCACGACCACTACCACCACTACTACCACGACCACTACCACTACTACTATGACCACTGCCACTACTACGACCACTACCACTACTACAACCACTACCACTACTACGACCGCTACTATGACCACGCCGACCTTCCCCCAAACCTACTGAATTATATACACAAACCCAACCTGCCTCACTCACTCTTTCCTCACCTTCTGTGTACATGCATGTAAGCACGTGCGTGCGCACACACACACACACGCACTAACAAACACACGGTTGGGCAGATAAAGGACAACACAGGGTGTGTTAATCAGCGAAGGTAGAGCATGAGCTTTCAGGTCAGGGGTCAGGAGGCCTCACACTGCCCTCTAATGGGCATGGGCAGAGGTCAGAGATCATCTCCACAGGGGGATTTTAATTGGTCGACTCATCTATAGATACCAGAGCATCAACCATCTGGACAGGATGGCTCTGGAATCCCTCTGAAGTTCTAGTAAGGAGATCACAGTGAAAACACAAGCTCATCTATGAGAGAAGCCAAGGTCATGGGAGGTGAGGAGACAGACAGGCAAGGGCAGGGGGAAGCAAATTTGGTGCAGCCAGGGAACCATCCAAACTGAACATCACTAAATCAGTGAGACACTGAACCATAAAGTTGGTGAACTACTGAATCACTGATTCTAAGAATCCCTGAGTAACTGACTCACATCGATTGATTTGATGAATCAATGAGCCACTAAACTGCAGCTGCGGTGTTCTAGCTTCATGTCCCAGGGTCTGTGTGTTCTGATGTGGCATTCTCTTCTCTTTGTGTGGGCTGAAGGAGAGACTGACACACCCTGAAACGAAACACCACAATTCCTGGGTTATAATCATGGAGCTGATGGTGTGTGTATATGTGTGTAGTATTGTGTGTGTGTGTGTGTGTGTGTGTGCCTGGGGCGGGGGATGAGTGTCGGAGAGATGATGTGACAGTTCCATTTAGTAGAACAGGAACTCAGCATACAATACAACTCATAGCAACATGATCTGACATGAGCTGCATGGGAGCCTGTTCAACACACTGGGTGGACTAGGTTAGGGATTCCCAAACTCAGTCCTGGGGCCCCCACATCTGGGTGTACGTTGTGCTTTTTGCCCTAGCACTACACAGCTGATTCAAACTACCAACTGATCAGTACGTTTTGATTATTTGAATCAGCTGTGTAGTGCTAGGGCAAAAAACTAAATGTGCCTTCAGTGTCACCTAGGACCGAGTTTGGGAAACCCTTGACTAGGTGACTAGTGTGTGTGTGTGTGTGACTGTGTGTGACTGTGTGTGACTATGTGAGGCACTAAAAAGAAGAGCCACGGAATGGATAGAGTTAGGGAGGCTGGTAGTATCTAAACTGGGGGGAGTTAGGTAGATACACACTGACTACATACCGCCCATACCCTTCTCCATCTGAGGGCACAGAGGCTGTGGCCGGCTCCACAGGGAGAGGGACCGGGCCGGGGAGGAATGCATGCGTAGGGGGCCTCCGGGTGGGAATCCGAGGAGAGGACACAGACTGGTGTTATGCCAGCTGGACCCAGGGAGGTAGGGGTGCACGGGGCAGGACAGGAGGACCATTCAGAACTACCTACCACCCACTGTCAAGTTCCACCTACGCCGGAACACACACACACACAACAACAACGACGGTCTTGTTAAGCAGACTCTCCCTCCCCCTTCACCCCTCTACCACCTTCATGGTTCTTTTGTTGCATAACATAATCTTTATTACCCTGAACTTAAAATACTTAAATGGGAAGGTATTAAAGTTGGCTATAGAGTGGGCTTCCAGGTCTATTAAAGTTGGCTATAGAGTGGGCTTCCAGGTCTATTAAATTTGGCTATAGAGTGGGCTTCCAGGTAGTCTATGACAATAATCAGTTGGTCAAGACAAAGGGCTGTTAGAAGGAGCAACAAAACCAGAAGGTGAGCAGAGACAGCAAAGCTCCAGCTCGCTGCTAAAGACCAGAGTAGGTGAGAATGAGAGTGAAGGTTTGTAGGATATTACACATCTCAACCTCAGGAGCAGATCAGCAGACTGGACGGCTGGGAAGTGCACTGGACGGGAAATGACATGGGCAGGAAGTGGTTTTGGTCGCCGTGACGTCTAAAATATTTCTGCCACCTTGAATTGTAATGTTTTACTTTCCTTTTAAGACCTTTATTTATTTTGCACTTTCATTCTCATTCAAATACTCATAATGCTCACAACTTTGGACCAGAGAGAATGGAACACCTTTAATACCAGCACGACTAGAGATATTTGCGTCTCAGTAAGTGTTGTCTTTGTCTCCCTCAATAAAGAGGCCCTGTTCTCACAAACGTAGAGTCTAAATCTGCCCTCACGACACACAGTTAGGCAGTCATCTCCCAGCTTTTCCCAGTGGAACTTGATTCGGCATGATTTGATCAAGCGGAGAGTAGCATAGTGCGTGTGTGGACTAGAGCATCTGGCTGAGGTGAGAATGGAGGGGATGTGGGTTTTTGTGGGAACAGAAGTGTAATTGTTGTGTCCTGAGCCCAACCAATCCCAACCCAATTTACAACATCAGCCTCTCCAACTAATCTTCTGCCGTTATAGAACACAAACATGGATTGGAGGTGACGTTAGTGATCTGAAAACTGCTGCGGTTTGAATGCTGGCACTCTTAGATGGTGGATAGTTTGTGAAGCTGAAACACCCTACCCTGTCCCTGTGTCCCTACACTCTACATCTGATGAATGTGATTGAGGTAAGGGAGGAGTTTGCTGTGAGTAACAATTTCCTCCAAATAAACACTTCTAGGCCCTATTGGACACATGATGTTGTGCTGGGAAATAAGTATTAGAAAGGATTTTTGTGAACCATTACAGCTTTTCTAAGGAAGAGTGGGTTATGGGGATTGTGAATGTACTAGTGCTTATAGTACACTAATAGACAGGCTTATAAATCATTCATGAAAGGTGTTGGAGAAGTGGACATATAGATCTTAGAATCAACCTTGAGGTATTAAAGAACGTTTTCACCTGAAAACAGCCCAGGCCTGTGTGTGTTTTCTGTCTCTGAGGCATTTATCATTTATATTAGGGGGGGACATAGTCATCATTCTTCTGCAACTCTGTCATTACTGTCAGCACAGTCTTCTTCTGCCATTCATTCATCTTATCTTCTCGCAAGGCTCCCTGCCTTTTCTCTCTCTCTCTCTCTGTCTCTCTCCCTCTCTCTCTCTCTCTAAAAAAGGCAGGAATGTGAAGAAGGGTTCATCCCCCCCCATTCCATCCATCACTCTCTTCTTCGTTCCTGAGGGAAATGAAGGGGAAAATAGGGTTATTAAATTATGATTATTCAAGGGACAGTTTTGCACCTTTTCCTGATGCGGAGATGGTGGTCTTGTTGTTGTAACGATTGCCTTTCTGACCTTGATATTGTCAGTTTATCCCTCTGAAGTACAGGCAGGATAGGCATGTCATATGGCACTTATTACAAAGGAATGTTACATTCCATTCAAATCAGTTCAATGTAATTCAATTAAAGGTTGTACATGATAAGACCGTTAGTTCCGAGTTTTGTCAGGAAGCTTGGCCAGTTTCATAATGCTACTGAATGCGCAGGTTCAAAGCCTTGATAGAAGTACAGTACAGGATGTCTCATTGTTTGGCCCTATCCATGTCCGTAAGAGGATAAAACCCTTTCAGATGGCTGCTGTGGGCTTTCAGGAGCTCTACTGTGATTTAGTGTCTATTGTTGTTACCCCTGAGAGGGTCCAACATGGTGTTAGATGTTTTTAGGATAATGTAGGTTTATCACGGATTTAGAGTACCAAAGAGGAGAAGTCAGTGGAAAGTCTTATTTTTCATTATTTTCCCTGGGGGGAGGGGTCACTAGGGTCATGTTCTGTAGGGGAGAAAACCTTAACTCGGGGAAACAGGAAGGAACTACCTGAACTTCAGCGTTCTTATTGGACAAAACTACCTGAACTGTCAGGAAAAACACACATGTCCGTTTTCCATTGCAAAAGGTTTCGCTACAGTGTGCCCTAGGTGTTTGTCTGAACTCTGCTGCCTCCTCAATGCCATGATCAGGTCACCACTGGTATCATTGCAACCGGTGCTCTGCTCTTCTCTCCATCCCAGGCCTGTTGTGTTAAGACCCCCATTCCCTCAGCAGTTAGTGATTGTTTTAGCACCATCTCTCTACTCACCTTTCCACATTTTTGATTAGTCTAACGTGTGTAGCTAATGGCTCTGTGGCAGACAGGAGATTAAGGCTACCATTCACTAGTGTTAACCCCTCCCCTGTCCCTCCTTCACCTCCTCCCTGAAAATGTGTGGAATGTTTCCCCTTCCTGTGGGATGGAGGGAGGGGAGGGGAGAAGGGGGTATATTATGGGGGATTCAGACAGACAGACAGGAAGTGTTCTCGGTGTGTGGAGCGATCTTGGAGAGAACAGACAGAAAGCAGGAAAGAAGAAGAGCTAGCACTGCCTCTGGGCCTGAGGCCTGGGTCTCAATTCAATTCAGGGGGCTTTATTGGCATGGGAAACATGTGTTAACATTGCCAAAGCAAGTGAGGTAGCTAATATACAAAAGTGAAATAAACAATAAAAATGAACAGTAAACATTACACATACAGAAGTTTCAAAACAATAAAGACATTACAAATGTCATATATATATATGTATGTGTGTTGTAACAATGTACAAATGGTTCGAGTACACAAGGGAAAATAAATAAGTCTCTCTCTCTCTGTCTCTCTCTCTCTCTTTGCCACGTGAAGCAAACCATTAGAGAACTCTGTTTTAATCAGTTACGCTCTGTTTAGTCATTGTATTCAATCACACCATTTTCCCCTCATGTGCTAGTGATTGTCTCAGCGAGGCCCCAGATGTGTTCCCTGTAGTTCCCAGTGCAGCAGAAAGCTGTCCAACCAGGCCCATCTCTCTCTGAAGCAGATTAAATCAAGAGGCTGCTACAGTATTAGACTCAGTGTTTATTTGAGTTGGTGTCTGGGAATTAGCAAGACTTAATGGATTCTGTCTGACGTTCTGGAGCCTTTGAACTGAAATAAGTTACCACAGCGCTTAGGAGAGATGTATAGGGCTCATTAGCCTGGTCCCAGATCAGTTTGTGCGGTCGAATAGATCTGAGACCAGGCTAGGATTTCATATGGAGTTCACACATCTCTCCAAATACTCCCAGATTCCTCCCGTGTGATCTGCTGCAATTTGGAAAAAGTAATATTTGGTCTAATCATGGTCAGACAGTTTGATCTCATGGTTGGGCCCAGCCCAAATTGTTCAGTGTTGTTTCAGTTAAGTTTATACTCTAAAAGCCCATCTCTCTGTTTTTCGTCCCAGGCAGAAGGCTACGGGGGAAAGCATTTTACTACGTCGGTGGGAAGGTGTTCTGTGAAGAGGACTTCCTGGTAAGTAGTCCGTCTGGATACAATATCTAGAACCCTGCATAGTTTAGCAGTATGTGAATAGGGTATTATCTTTCTGACAGCAGATATGTGTCTTCCACCATGTGCTACTGTGACTATATGTGACCGTGACCTGTGGACTCCAGATTATAGTTTAAATTTGATTTCTTCACCTCGTGGCCCAGGTTCAAGATTCTAAGAAATTCTGGATCAGTTTACTCCTGTAGGGGCATTAGGGAGGCGAGTTGGGTAACTGGAGCTTGTACTTATCCATGTTTTAGAGGCATACGCCCCTGGGCATTGCACAGTGACACCTTGTATAAAGAAGGACAAGCAGGAGGACCCATGTTTACCTCAGCTGCCCTGTCACAACAACACGCTCCATTACATTACAGTTTGTCTGTTACTAGTCGATTCAATCAGTTGTCCTACTGTCTCTGTTCTGCTAATGAGTCTAACTTACTGTATCTCACCTGGTATTAGAGGACTATTTCTGGACATGGTTGTGTTTATCCCTAATTAAACATTAAGTTGATGTGGGAGAATTCCCCCATGTATCATATGAGGTGGACTGGGCTCATATGAGAAGAAGACTAGGAGTCAGTCTAAGATGCCAGCAGTTTCCTATGAGATGATGTAGCAGCCGTAACCTCACTGTCCTCCCCTCTCCTCTGCCTGTTCCAGTATTCTGGATTCCAGCAGTCTGCAGACAAGTGTAACGCATGCGGACATCTGATCATGGATATGGTGAGTGTGTGTGTGTGTGTGTGTGTGTGTGTGTGTGTGTGCGCGCATGCGTGTGTGCATGCCCTCCATCAGTGTGTTGGGCAGCAGAAACATAGAGTCACTCCTCCTTCAGAGAACTTCCTGTGGTTACATCTGGAGAAAGCTTAGGAGGAAGTGGTGGTTTCAGGACACACACACACACACACACAAACTCTAGGGTAAAACCAGGACACATAGAGAGAATATAAAACCCAAGGCCAGTAGTCATCAGCAGGTATAGTAACACATGAAGGATTTACCATGACATGGCTTTACACATGTTAACCATACATAGCTGTAGCAGGGGGGGACAGATCTGTTTTCCTAATATCACTGTCTCTCTCTCCAACACACTGCTTCCCTCAGCTACTAACTGTAAGACAATCAACTCTATGCTCCATGGATGAGTGATCAGCGATCCACTACTTGTTCGATATGATAAAGCATTGAAATTATCTCTCTCTCTCTCTCTCTCTCTTACTCCCCTTCTCTTGCTCTCTCTATCCCCTTCTTTCTCTGTGCCTTTCTCCGTCGCCCCTTCTCTCTCTCTCTCTCTCTCTCTCACCCCTTCTCTCGGTCTCTCTCTCCCTCTCCACCCCTTTCTCTCTCTCCCCTCCCTTTCTATCTCTCCCACTTCCACCACTATAGATCCTGCAGGCCCTTGGGAAGTCCTACCACCCTGGCTGTTTCCGTTGTGTCATCTGTAACGACAGTCTGGACGGAGTGCCCTTCACTGTGGACACAGAGAACAAGATTTACTGTGTCAAAGACTACCACAGGTATGTGGGTACAACCGTTATGAACACTGCAAAACATAAACATATTAGTTTAACTGGTGCTAACAATACGGCCAGAAGTCATGTTGCTATAACAGAAGTCAGCGGCAGTTCCAGCAGGATCAGGTTTTTGCCACGTGGAGAGGAAGGGGGAGAGAGGAGATGTTAGGTAGGAAGAGCTGAGTCGCCTGTGGAAGAGCAAAGGGAGTAGCAGCATGGGGTCACCTCAGCCAAGCACAACAGACACACTGAATCAGGAATCTGGTCACAATGGAATCCACAGCAGCCGGCCAGGCCAGACCAGGGCAACCACCCAGTAAACTGACAGAACCATGTGGAAACTAAGAGCCATGGGCCTTATGTTAGAGCAATCAGAGCTCACTACTGAAGCCACCAGATGTCTTTTCCCGCCTATTCATGGTGAATTGTCACTAGCATTCATTCTCTAGCATACTGTTGCTTTGATTAAAGGGATAGTTCACCCAAATTACAAAATGACACATTGGTTTCCTCAATCTATAGGCAGTCTATGGACAAGGAATGACATCAATCAATGCTTTTGTTTAGTTTCCCTGGCACTGCTTCCACATGCTAGCATTTTAGCATTCATGGCGCCAATCCCATTGAAGTCATGAAACCGATATTTGCATTTTTCGTGCATCATGTCCAAATCATCCGAAAGTCCAAATCATAATTTGGCTCCCGAGTGGCGCATCGGTCTAAGGTACTGCATCTCAGGGCTAGAGGCATCACTACAGACCGTGGTTCGATTCCCGACTGATCACAACCGGCCGTGATTGGAAGTCCCGTAGGGTGGCGCACAATTGGGTCGTCCGGGTTTGGAAGGGGTAGGCCGTCATTGTGAAGAAGAATTTGTTCTTAACTGACTTGCCCAATGAAATAAAGGTTCAATAAAAATGTAAAATAAAAAAGTGGTTGTGAAGCTCAACATATACATTTATATTTTAGCGACTTACAAGAGAAATTAGGTTTAAGTGCCTTGCTCAAGGTCACACCACCAGATTTTTCACCTAGTCGGCTCGGGAATTCGAACCAGCATCCTCAACAAAGTCACTTATAGATGCTGTGAACATGATGCCCAAAAAATGCTAATGCTAATTGGTCACATGACTTGAATGGTATTTGTGCCACAAATGCTAAAATGTTAGCATGTGGAAACAGTGCCAATGAAACTAAACCAAAGCATGGATTGCTGTTATACCTTGTCCATAGACTGCTTACAGGATAAGGAAACTATGTGTAATTTTGTAATTTGGGTAAACTATCCTTTAAATGCAAATAAAAGTATGTGGTATTACACTGGGCTATTAACACAATAATACTCTTATAAATACTGCACAGAGTCCAGGAAAAACAGGAATTTAATACGGATACCCTATTACGCATATATCTAGGACAAGAAATGTGTGTGGTTTCTCAATCAGACCTAGTCATGCCCACTACACTGAGAGGGCCTTTGTTTTACAGACTCAGACATTCAGGTGCCAGCCAGCTGCACACGGTGTGTGCGTCTGTTTGTGTGGGGAAAGAATGAATGTATTTTTCTGGATTGGTTGAATCACGTGTGAGGCTGAGCCAGCACATCTGCAGACCTGGAGACTCACCACCTTTCCTTAGCAGTCTCAACGCTCTCATACACACACACACTGAAGGGGAGAGACAGGGCAAAGGAGGAGAGACGGGGCAAAGGAGGAGAGAAGGGGCAAAGGAGGAGAGAAGGGGCAAAGGAGGAGAGACGGGGCAAAGGAGGAGAGACGGGGCAAAGGAGGAGAGACTGGGCAAAGGAGGAGAGACTGGGCAAAGGAGGAGAGACGGGGCAAAGGAGGAGAGACGGGGCAAAGGAGGAGAGACGGGGCAAAGGAGGAGAGAAGGGGCAAAGGAGGAGAGAAGGGGCAAAGAGAGGAAGAAGGGTTAGAAGTATTATCCTGAAAAAAGAGTAACAGATACAAGTGCTGTATCTATATCAAGCCTGGTGGTCTTTCTGTAGGGAACCAATATAAACCAGACCTATATTTTCAGTCTGAAACTGTTATTATTTTTATCAATTGATTTATCTTCGTTGTTCCCTCGTTTTCTCAGGGTCTTGGCCCCCAAATGTGCAGCATGTAACCAGCCCATTCTGCCTTCAGAGGTAAGCTCTCTTTGAACACAAAATCTTCAAGTAATAGCCTAACGACTTACATGTATACAGCCATAAAATAGGTGTTTTTCTGATCATCTTCATGTCATGTATGAAAAAAATACCAAATTGATCAGTTGACTACTAGTATAATGAACAGGGCCTGGAATGGTTCCTGTCTGCAAAGTGATTTCAACAGGAAGAACTCCTGTCCGCAGTAATGATGAATGATAATCAAAATGTTCAGGCATATATTATGGTTTACGATGCAAACACTTCCACTCCCATCCCATGTCGATATAGACAGTCACATTACAACCTCTGACCTGATTCCCTCAGGGTAAAGATTGATAACCAACCCCAGTGTTGAACCTGAGACAGGAGCCAGATGTGAGGAGAGAGTTTCTCTGGCATAGCAAACGATCAAGTATCCTGATGCAGTAGAAAACGATCAAGTATGCTACTATCCTAGGTCAGGCTCTAGTGCCGGAGAAGGAGGAAGGGGTGTGCTGTGTTTTAACATGTTGCACATGAGCAGGTATCCCTTTAAGCAGTTGTTTGGATGTAGAGGGACTTGAAAGGGATCTCAGGCATGATGATCAGCTTTCCCTCTTTAAACATTTGGAACTCGTCTCGGAAGTCTCACTCTGTAATGAACATGATGGGAGACAGAGAGCTGGTTTCAAGCGCAGGGCGCAGCAGGTGTTTATTTGTAAAAGACCACAGGAGGAGGCAGGTAGCTGGGTCCAGGGGCAGGCAGAAGGTCATACACAGGGGGTCCAAAAAGGCAACAGTACAGGCAGGGAATAGTATAGTAACGTCGTCCATGAGATCAGGCAATAGGTCCGATAGGCTAAGTACAGGCAGGGAATAGGCAAAAGGCGTCGTTAGTGAGGCAGGCAAAAACTATCATACACGGGAGGGGTAAATTAAGGGGAAACACAGCGCTCCGAATAGAAGTGTGTCACAAAACAAACAATACCTCACAATGATGGGGTGCAAAGAACTTCACTAAATAGTGTGTGATAATGACATACAGGTGTGTGAACAGGTGATCGGAATTCAGGTGATTGGGATCTGGAGAGTGAGCTGCATTCAGGGGATCTATGTGTTTGAGAGTGTGAGCTGGAAAGTGGGCTGGAAAGTGAGCGGCATTCAGGGGATCTACGTGTTTGAGAGTGTGAGTTGCAAGCAGACGTTGCAGGCTCTCTCCTGAGCCAAGCAAGCTGCAGTCAGGATTCAGGAAGACATCAATTTTTACAGCTATTTACTCAGTCTAAGGTCTGGGCTGAACCAATAAACCAACCTGATAACAGACCTGGGAACATCTCTTGTTGTAATGGCTGCCATAGTTACACGCAGGTCAGCAGACATCCCCCCAAACATTTTATTTATTTATTTAGTGGTTGATTGAGCTGGCGCAAATGGAATAGTCCCAAAAGAGCAAACCCAGACGATCTGGCACTCCATTCAGGCTCAATCAAACTATCAAAGTATCTGAAAGAGCACTATTTGAACCAGAGGCCCTACTAGGACACCATCCACTGAGGTGTAGATTCAGGGCTGGGCTTCTATTGGAGACCTCTGTGTGTAGGCCTACGTGGGGTGGTTTTGGGAGGGGTGTTGTTTGCATTTTCTGGTGTGTGGTTCAGATGCAGGCACTGCACCCTAATGCCTCACTCAGTGCATGACTGTTACCCTAAACGTTATCCCTCCCTCTTAAAAAAAATGTCCAAAATTAGAGTTGACTCTACAGGAATGTGGCCCCTCCTCACTGAGGCTATAAGGGTAGAATTCAGTGCTGGGGGGGGGGGGGGGGGGGGGGGGGGGGCAGTTTGTGTTGGACGTGCATGTACTTTGTCATGAAAAAGGCCAGATAAATTCATGCCTACTAGCAGGTGGTTTGTAGGACCACTACAGTACAAGGGGGAGAGTTTAGAATAGGTTTTATTTCATGTGTATAACTGGTTTTAAATGAGTTGATAGATAGTTGAAAGTCTTCCATGTACCCTCCTGCTGAGTGTGTCTGGCTGATGTAGAATATAAGAAGTCAGTTGGCTGAATAGTTAATTCTATCATAATGTCATTTCTGACCAGCCTTACTTCACTATCACATAACAATGGTATATAACCACATGACCATGATGAATAGCTTGCGTGATGACAGTAATAATTAGTGAAAGTCTAATATATACGGAACATTCCAGCTGTAGTACCTGCCCTCTGAAGCTGTCGCAGGCTGAACCCAGACTGTCTGTCAGAAGCTGACTGTTGGTTTAGCCTTGGTCTTTGACACCTGGCTGTTTTCTCAGGTGAAGGTCCACAGTACTGTTCAGAATGCTGGTATTGGCCAAAGGACAAGTTTCTACACAACTACCATCTTGCCAATCTTGGCCTATGTGTAGGCCTATTTCAAATGCTGTAGTTTGTAAAGGTTGGATGAAAAAGGACATATATGGATGTCAGGACAAAGCCTAATTAGCTTGCCTGCTGGTTGATATATCATCAGTAATTAGCTTACTGTACCTGTTAGCAATCACGGCTAACTGTAGCTGAAAAATAATCAGGCTAAATGAAAAGGCAATGGACAGAGGCATATAACGCAAAGGGATATTTTTATCCATGGACGCTCAGCATTAAAAAACAAATGTACTGTAGGCTATCTAAGGATCTCAGCATCTCAATACTGTAGGTCGTTATCCATGAAACGTCACAATAAGGTGCAGAGCGTTTGATTTGTCTGCTGGGGGGCAAGGAGGGTAGCCTCATGATATCTCTCAATATTGGCCACCATTAATTGGATATTTGAGTGATCTAAAATATAAGTGAATTATACCTTACAGGAATGAGAGGTAGCAGAAGGGCTCATTTGCCGATGTTCTGTTAGCTGATAATGTTTACTTTGCAAGCTACCAGTTAGCTAACATGAACCCTTTTCAACAGCTAGCTACATGCCAAATGGATAGGCTATCCTCACGAATCTGAAAATACATGATCAATTGATGTTTCTTTATCATGACAAACATGCAGTTACTTACTGTATAACTCTGATGATAGAGCTAAATGTGGAATAATCTGAAATGTGTAGTTCTCACTATACTCTTCAAGGTGATGATATTAAAACCAAATAGTTATAACATGTATTTAACAATCCATTAAAAACACCATGTACAGTAGTTGTCAATGCTTTTAGTGGAACTGGGTGACTCCTTGCCCCCCAGCAGGTGAATCAAAATGTTCTCAACTAGCCTACCTGGTTAAATAAAGGTGAAATAAAAAACGCTCTGAACCTTATTCTGACGTTTTACTGATAACGACCTATGGAATCCCATTTGAATAGGATCTCTTTGGTTACAGGGCTCTGATTGGCTGATGCATTTCCCACTGTCACCTGCACCTGCAGAAGATGAGAAGTGCTCTGAATTGAATGCACTCTGTTACTGCCAAGATCTACTTATGTTTTTGTCCATTAAACAAACAAACAAAACATCTTTGCTGATAACTACTAAGGAAAAATGTACATACTATGACTGTGATAAGTGGTTGTCACAGCCATAGAATCATTTAATTGGATCTCTATGGTCTCAACTATTTTAGGATGCACTACCTGTCAATCGCTCTGGAGCAGAGAGGCTGCTAAAATTTCTACATATTTTAAATAGAATTTTAAAAGTCCACTGAACAGAGCCACCTGTCACATGTTTTTCCCACACCTGACATTGGCCGCAGGAAAAATTGGAGAGTTGTCCTGGCCATGCATGCCTTGTTTAACTGCTTTAAATGAACCGATCAAGCCTATACTGATAGCTACTCGGGTTCAGTGGACACTGAAAAGGCTGTCTGTCTCCACAGGGCTCTGATGAAACCATCCGAGTGGTATCCATGGATAAAGACTACCACGTGGAGTGCTATCACTGTGAAGTGGGTAAACATTAAGATACAAATTCCCTTTTCTATTTCCTTGATGTTTTCCCTATATCCTTGTAGAGACTGGATGTTCTGTGTTGTTGGTGACCAGACTAAATGTTAAAGTTGTCATCTTAGTAAGTATATCCACTATAAAATGGCTCATTATTTCTCCACATGAATGTGCTTAAATACCAGGGATTAGATCCTATACCATATGTCAGCCTTCTCATCATATCAAGAACTCCATATTTCAGTCATCATTTAGTCTTTGAAAATAAACGTTAGAGAGATTTGGTCTCTAAGATTAGTCGTCATAAAGTAAACAGAATTTTAAAGGAAAAACAAAGTGTCAGGAGAATAGTCTCACTTCGTTTGGTCACATATTCTGGAAAGCTATTTACTGCACACAGATCATAGACAAGGTGGTCCCAGTACTTAATTACAGTCTTGGTCCTAATTGCGAGCTAGAAAGAGGAGCTCAAGCACATGTTAATTTGCTTCGCTCGTCAACACTGTCTGATTCTCCTCAAGTGCCTTTTCTCCTGACTCCCGCCTCAACAGCATTTGATTGACGTATAGAGTTCTGAGAGCACTTGAAAACAAACAGCAGTAAGCCGTGTGGAGACGAGAGCTTTTGAGGATCTGTCTCTCTGAATTGCTCCACTGTGGAAGCCAGTTAAACAATTGCCCTTCTCAACTGCATTTCTCATAGTCTGTCAAGCCTGCTGGGCAATTCAAGGGGATTTAAGAATCTCTTCAAGTTATTTCGCCTTTGACAAGGTTTTGTTCTCAAATATGTTTACATTGGGGGATAGAATGGCCCACAATTCACCTTGCTGTCATAGATCGCTATACCTCTGGGATATAGACAAATGTGTATTTTAAACCCACGTTTTGAATGCACATTTTGCCGTTCAGATCCCATAGAATTGGGTCGATGGAATCACAATCACCTTTTGGGGTAATGTTCAAGTGTTATTCGATTTATTTGATAGGCTTTTCCCTTTTATCTTCCTCATCCCTCTGTGTTGGTCTGTAGGACTGTCAGATGGAGCTGAACGACGAGGAGGGGCACCGCTGCTACCCGCTGGACGGCCACCTCCTCTGCCACGCCTGCCACCTGAAGCACATTGAGCCGGGCTGCGCCTCGCCCACCGCTGCCTCCTACCAGCACCAGTTCTAGTTTTAGGATCTAGTGCATGGTGCCACCAGGTGGCCCTCTGAACTAACTGCCAATAACCAACCACAACCAATCTGCCCCAAAAAAATCTGTCTATAATGGTTTGGATGATAATGTGTGCCTTTACTGTACATCTCTGATGTAAGTTAGGTCTCTGTTAGGGTTAATTGTGCGATTTGTTGATTGATTGATTGTGTGTGTGGGAGTGTGCTTGTAAATGACCTGTTATTATTTTTTATTGAAGACATTGTTAATTAGTTGTAAAGTGTTGAACTTTCATCTGACACAAATGTTAATAATCTGGAAATAACAAACTTTTTTATTTTAAATATATATATATATATATATTTAAATACCAATGCCAAAGCACAGTTATATTTTAATGACTTATACTTCATGTGCTTATGTGTAAATATCTTGATCTTCATTTTCCCCTTTGTGTGCCACCAATTTCAGTTGCTCAGTTTGAATCAATGTGTTTGTAGATACTGATACAGTTGAAATAGTTTGCATGGCTTAATAGAGAAATTGCCCAGTTTTGTTGTATGTCTCCGTGTGTGGGTTATGAAGGTGTGTTTCCATGACATTTTATACTAGAAATACATGAATTGCTCATTTTAGCTAATATGCAGGCAGTGTCTAGAAAGTCAAAGTTAGCAATTGAATACACAAACTGTACATGGTCCTGTATTATTCCATGTCAGTGGGAATCATGTTGTATTAGTATTACATTTCTATTGTTAAATGAACCCTGGATGTTCTGTTCCCAACACTGATACTGGGCTAATATTCCCACTGTCCTCTGTCACACACCACCCCTAGCATATACTTTCTATTGCATTATTAACCCAAATATGGCAGTTATGTTATGCCTGGGTCAACAATGTTTCCAAAATAGATAACTAGGTTTATTCTATTCCAATAAACCACCAAATGCCCTGAACCCATTTTGTTTTGCAGTGATAAAAAAGTGACTCTAAATGATTCTGTTTTAGTAAGCTTAGTCTATCATATTTCAGGATTTATTATACAGTATTTATGCTTGTTTAAAACAATTCCCATGATCATTAATAATTTGTATTCCAGTGGCTTACTATATTTGAAAATGATTTGAGAGATGTCCATAAGAAATATATATATATATATATATATATATATATATATATATATATATATATAGATAAATGCATTGTAATAGCCTGTCAAATTGTCTGTCTCTTCTTCATGAACGAGTAGCCTATATACAACAAAAGCTTTTGCACACCTGTAGTGGGTATATCTTTACACGGGTATTTAGGATAATCCAAATAAATGTAGGCCTAAAGGGGCAATCAGCAGATGCAACGAAAACAAAGCCCTCTCCACCACTGTTTCAGTAAAACATTGATAGATTGGGCTGGAGAAATGTAATTCCTATCCATAGACATAGCTATGGATGCAAAATTCGTTTTTTTTCCATGTTTTGAGGTTATACAGTGTTTATTGACGTTTACTTTTTTTTTAACATTGCGTAAAACAAGCTTATATATTTTGGTTCTGATGGGGTACGACAGTTAAAATACATTTATGAGGCATTTATAAATGATATTCTTCAATAATCAAGGGGTACAGAGCATTAATGTATGGATTTAACAACTGCTGATTGTCATTTTAAGGCTATTGGGACACAAAAACATATGAATACAAAAGTCTGATCAACTGTAATATGAGCAGTAACGTTAGACCAGACAGCGCTGTTTTTTCAACAAACTCGCGGCAGTGCAGAATCAAATATGCAGTAGCCCATTGGCGAGGAAAAGGTCCGAATCAGAGGATCCGAGTCAGCCAAGAGTCGAACTCAATCAAACAATTTATGATAGTATCGAAACAAAGAATAAAGTCTTCCTTCATCATGAAAACAAACAACCAATAGCTTAATATTCGTAGAATATAAAGATCAGAGAAGATCCGGAAAGATAAAAGTACGAGCTAGCCAGGAGTCGAACCTAGAATCTTCTGATCCGTAGTCAGACGCGTTATCCATTGCGCCACTAGCCCGCTGAAATTGGCATAAGAACTGTTGCCTTATAAAGTTATAAAGTTATCATGATCTGAAATGAGGATTCGTAGAGTAATAGTAGGATTACTAAACTGTAACTTTGATCAAATAATGTATTTGTGTGTGCTACATAATAAGTAACTGCCTGTACTTTATCATAGTTTGCAAGTACGACGCTAATTGTCTGACCCTGGACGCGAATTCCGGTCCAGCCATAATATACAATGTGCGCATTCATTGGCAAGTCACTATGTCAGACCTCCTCTAAAGATGGCGACCGCCTACGAGAAATTCAACCTGTAAGTCTTGAAAATATATATCGTTTTCAGTCTTTTATTTTCAGAAGCTAGCTATGACAACTTTTCTGAAAAAAATTGCCATATTCTGATGAGAGAAAATTGGCGTAGGTGCACGTCTAGAGCTGGCTAGCAGATTATAAGCTATTTAGCGAACGTTCAAATGCAATTACAGGCTGCAGTCATTCGTATGCGGGATTTGTTTCAGTTTACAGTATTGTAGATAGTTTACAGTTATGTCAATGATGTGTAGTTGTGTTGTCCGTAACAGTACTTATTTAGCCATCTGCCTTTCGATTTAATTGAGTGGTAGAATTCAATCGATCTTGTTGATGAAGCAGCTAGCTAGCTAAAAAATAGTTAGCTTAGCTGTTAACGTTAGTTAGCCCATTGAGCCAGCTAGTATGTGTGAGCTAGCTTGTGGTGACGTTAGCCACTATGTTGAGCATTGCCAAATCAAGCCAATGGTTTGTTTCCCTTTGTATAAGGCGGGATTCACCATGCCAGATGTTCGTCTACCAAGGTCACTGATTTTGTATCTCTCTCCTCTGTGCCCACTCTCTCCCCATAGGCACACTACCCCAGAGAAGTTTTACATTGAGGCATGTGATGACGGCTCCAATGATGTATTGTCCATTGACAGGGTGTCTACAGAAATGATCCTCACCGGTATGTTGAGTACGCTGTGTTTGTGCGCGTTCATCATGACGATGACCAAAGTCCACATTATTTTATTTAACTAGGCATGTCAGGTAAGAACAAATTCTTATTTACAATGGCGGCCTACCAAAAGGCCTCCTGTGGGGATGAGATTAAAATGACATTTAATAAAAATATAAGCCAAAACACACATCACGACGAGAGTCAACTACATAAAGAGAGACCTAAGATGACACACAGCATTGTAGCAACACAAAGCAGGGTACAAACATTGTTGGGCACAGACAACCGCACAAAGGGCAAGAAGGTAGAGAAAACAATATACCATGCAAAGTAGCCACAACTGTCAGTAAGTGTCCATGATTGAGTCTTTGAATGAAGAGATTAAGATAACTGTCCAGTTTGAGTGTTTGTTGCAGCTCATTCCAGTCGCTAGTTGCAGCGAACTGAAAAGATGAGCAAATGGTGGTTTGTGATCATAAAGGCAATGAAAAAATGATGTGGCTCAGTTGGTAGATCACTGTACTTGCAACAGCAGAGTTATAGGTTTGATCCCCATGGGAGACCAGTACAAAAAAACAAAAAAATATATGCACTCATAAGTCGCTCTGGATAAGCATGTCTGCTAAATTACTAAAATGTTGTTGTTTTTTTATTAAAAAATGATTATTTGTCTCTGTCCCTCTAGTGAGGAAGGACATTCCTCCCCATGCGGTCACCAGGCCAATATGTGGGATCATGGGAACTATCCGTCTGGTGGCAGGTAGGTTCAATCTTGCACTCTTTCAACGTGAGTCAGTTCATACTCTCCAGTAAAATTATCCATTGAGAAGACTTTACCTGTGCATTACACACAAATGTTCTCAACAGGGTGAGTGTTTACTTTAGCGACACCTGTGCTCCTCTGCCTACCCTCCACAGGCACGTACCTCATCGTTATCACAAAGAAGAAGAAGGTGGGTGACCTGTTGGGCCATGCCGTGTGGAAGGCTATGGACTTTGACGTTATCTCTTACAAGAAGACTGTGCTGCACCTGACAGACAACCAGGTAGGAAGGTGTGAGTTGGGGCCCCAGTGCCAGTCCACAAGCACCCAAGCTCAACATGACTGTGGATGTTTCAGGCCAAGAAGAGAGCGTTTCACAATGATTCCTTGTTAATGACAGTGGGTTGTTTTGATGTGGATGTCAAAAAGCCTAGCCTGATACTCTGGGTTATTTGCTAGCTGCAGAAGTCACTTTCCTTCACGCCTGTATGTGACCAATAGGAAAGCAGCATATTGGACAGAGAATGCTAGGCGTCTGCGCTGACATAAATGCCCTGCGTTGAATTGGCTATGGAGCCAGTCAACGACAGACAGTGTGTCTGTAGACAGTCGAGTGTATGTGAAGGGCAAAGCTGTCTATCAGTCAGAGAACGAGACCCCTTCTCACAGACAGAACAAGTACTGCTTTCAGACTGTATCATCATCATGTAGCTGTTACAAGAACACTCTGTTCTGTCCCCAAGTCTAGACAAGTGTTTCTCTATTAGTGGGCATCTCTATGTTGGATTCAAGTTGAATTACTGTTGGAGGAAATGTTATTTATAGTATTTCAGTTTAGATTCCTTGTATATATTATTTTAGAAAAATAGTGGTCATCTGATACTTTCTAACCACTGTTCCACCTAACTATTGTTTTGCTTTCCTTCTTCAACCTGCCTCCTGACCCATCTTTAACCTCTGACCCCATCAGATGCAGGACAACAAAGCCTTCCTGTCCATGATCAACAGTGTTCTGCTCACAGACGGCTTCTACTTTGCGACAGACTACGACCTGACCCACACTCTGCAGAGACTTGCCAACACCAGTCCTGAGTTCCAGGAGATGAGCCTGCTGGAAAGGGTGAGAGAATGAGGGGATGGATATACAGTGGGGCAAAAAACTATTTAGTCAGCCACCAATTGTGCAAGTTCTCCCACTTAAAACAATGAGAGAGGCCTGTAATTTTCATCATAGTTACACTTCAACTATGACAGACAAAATGGAGAAAAAATCACATTGTAGGATTTATTTGCAAATTATGGTGGAAAATAAGTATTTGGTCACCCACAACCAGCAAGATTTCTGGCTCGCACAAACCTGTAACTTCTTCTTTAAGAGGCTCCTCTGTCCTCCACTCGTTACCTGTATTAATGGCACCTGTTTGAACTTGTTATCAGTATAAAAGACACCTGTCCACAACCTCAAACAGTCACACTCCAAACTCCACTATGGCCAAGACCAAAGAGCTGTCAAAGGACACCAGAAACAAAATTGTAGACCTGCACCAGGCTGGGAAGACTGTATCTGCAATAGGTAAGCAGCTTGGTTTGAAGAAATCAACTGTGGGAGCAATTATTAGGAAATGGAAGACATACAAGACCACTGATAATCTCCCTCGATCTGGGGCTCCACGCAAGATCTCACCCGTGGGGTCAAAATGATCACAAGAACGGTGAGCAAAAATCACAAAACCACATGGGGGGGACCTAGTGAATGACCTGCAGAGAGCTGGGACCAAAGTAACAAAGCCTACCATCAGCAAGGGCATTGAAGATGAAACGTGGCTGGGTCTTTCAGCATGACAATGATTCCAAACACACTGCCCGGGCAACGAAGGAGTGGCTTCGTAAGAAGCATTTCAAGGTCCTGGAGTGGCCTAGCCAGTCTCCAGATCTCAACCCCATAGAAAATCTTTGGAGGGAGTTGAAAGTCCGTGTTGCCCAGCAACAGCCCCAAAACATCACTGCTCTAGTGGAGATCTGCATGGAGGAATGGGCCAAAATACCAACAACAGTGTGTGAAAACCTTGTGAAGACTTACAGAAAACGTTTGACCTCTGTCATTGCCAACAAAGGGTATATAACAAAGTATTGAGAAAAACTTTTGTTATTGACCAAATACTTATTTTCCACCATAATTTGCAAATAAATTCATAAAAAATCCTACAATGTGATTTTTCTGGATTCTTTTTCTCATTTGTCTGTCATAGTTGAAGTGTACCTATGATGAAAATTACAGGCCTCTCTCATCTTTTAAAGTGGGAGAACTTGCACAATTGGTGGCTGACTAAATACTTTTTTGCCCCATTGTGTGTGTGTGTGTGTGTGTGTATATATGTATATATACACACACACACACACACAGTTGAAGTTGGAAGTTTACATACATCTTACCCAAATACATTTTAAACTCAGTTTTTCACAATTCCTGGCATTTAATCCAAGTAAAACTTCTCTGTCTTAGGTCAGTTAGGACCACCACTTTATTTTAAGAATGTGAAATGTCAGAATAATAAGAGCTATTTTATTTCAGATTTTATTTATTTCATCACATTCCCAGTGGGTCAGAAGCTTACATACACTCAATTAGTGTTTGATAGCATTGCCTTTAAATTGTTTAACTTGGGTCAAGCGTTTTGAGTAGCCTTCCACAAGCTTCCCACAAGCAGTTGGGTGAATTCCGTCCCATTCCTCCTGACAGAGCTAGTGTAACTGAGTTAGGTTTGTAGGCCTCCTTGTTCACACACGCTTTTTCAGTTGTGCCCACAAATTTGATATGGGATTGAGGTCAGGGCTTTGTGATGGCCACTCTAATACCTTGACTTTGTTGTCCTTAAGCCATTTTGTCACAACTTTGCAAGTATGCTTGGGGTCATTGTCCATTTGGAAGACCCATTTCTGACCAAGCTTTAACTTCGACTGATGTCTTGATGTTGCTTCCAATATCCACATCATTTTCCTACCTCATGAAGCCATCTATTTTGTGAAGTGCACCAGTCCCTTCTGCAGCAAAGCACCCCCACAACATGATGCTGCCACCCCCGTGCTTCGCGGTTGGGATGGTGTTCTTCGGCTTGCAAGCATCCCCCTATTTTTCCTCCAAACATAACGATGGCTGTAATGGCCAAACAGTTATAATTTGTTTCATTCGACCAGAGGACATTTCTCTAAAAAGTACAATATTTGTCCCCATGTGCAGTTGCAAACCGTAGTCTGTCTTTTTTTATGGCAGTTTTGGAGCAGTGGCTTCTTCCTTGCTGAGCGGTGATTCGGGTTATGTCTATAGGACTTGTTTTACTGTGGATATAGATACTTTTGTACCCGTTTCCTCCAGCATCTTCACAAGGTCCTTTGCTGCTGTTCTGGTATTGATTTGCACGTTCATCTCTAGGAGACAGAACGCGTCTCCTTCCTGAGCGGTATGACGGCTGCGTGGTCCCATGGTGTTTATACTTGCGTACTATTGTTTGTACAGATGAACGTGGTACCTTCAGGCGTTTGGATATTGCTCCCAAGGATGAATCAGACTTGTCGAGGTCTACAATTTTTTTCTTTCTGAGGTCTTGGTTGATTTCTTTTGATGTTCCTATGATGTCAAACAAAGGCACTGAGTTTGAAGGTAGGCCTTGAAATACATCCACAGGTACACCTCCAACTGACTCAAATGATGTCAATTAGCCTATCAGAAGCTTCTAAAGCCATGACATCACTTTCTGGAATTCTCCAAGCTGTTTAAAGGCACAGTCAACTCAGTGTATGTAAACTTCTGACCCACTGGAATTGTGATACAGTGAAATAATCCGTCTGTAAACAATTATTGGAAAAATGACTTGTTTCATGCACAAAGTAGATGTCCTACCTGACTTGCCAAAACTTTAGTTTGTTAACAAGAAATTCATGGAGTGGTTGAAAAAAAGGAGTTTTAATGACTCCAACCTAAGTTTATGTAAATTTCTGACTTCAACTGTATGAGGGAGGACAATAATGTAAAAACATGTTTCCATTTGGAGATACAGTCATGAAAACACGAGTAATGTGTTTGTACTTGTGTCCTGTCCAGATGCAGACATTTCCTATGCAGGGCATGTGGAAACAAGTTGAATGGTATGATAAAGATGTGTTGTTTTCTTGCCCTCATTTTAGGCAGATCAGCGGTTTGTGTGGAATGGTCACCTGTTGAGAGAATTCATGCCACAGCCAGAGGTAAGGACAGAGCTGACACATGTTAAAACCACTTGTGGTAAATATAAAATGAATATGTTCCAGTACAGATCTTATGATCTTTCTAAACTGCATTGTCTCTGTTCTTCTCTTGACAGCTGCACAGGTTTGCTTTCCCAGTTGTCCACGGCTGTATCCTTTCAGGTTTTTTATTTGTTACAAACTCCAGATGAAGACTTTTCCCTCCTTTTCAATTCTCATAAACAGGAAGACCTCATTACCACTTCCTGTAAGACAACAGATATTACCCATGTGAGATGTCATTCACGGGGCGGTTGTTTAGAGTGAATGAACTGTTAAACAGCATTGCAGTTTAAACCCTGTAATCTGTCATTGGTTGGAAATCTGCCCTCTGTGATGGGAGCACACTAGATCACATGGTCATTTTTACGTTCATATTTTGCATGGGGTTTGGCGGTCTGAGTGACTGGATGTAAAGCCCATTACTCTGGATTAGTCTTGTCATTCTTTTCCCTGACAAAAACTTTAACTGTTTGACAGACCATGAATATCAATAGAAGTTCACTTGCGGTTTTCTCCTTTAGCCACAAGGGGGAGCTAGAGATCCATATACGTCACATTATAATTGGGAAATTAGGGATATTGTATTCACAGACAATGAATGGAAAGTGGATCTATTGACATATTGTGATGGAGCCCACGTTTCTAAGCATCACAGCAGGCCCAACTCCAAAACATTTTCTGAAAGGTTGAAGGAGGCAGAGAAAGGTTGAATTCAGGAGGTAAAGTTAGGCTTTAAAGGTTAAGACCGTGTTATCCTTAACCATGTGTTGTCCAGTCATCGTTATGAAGTCCTGCTGCATCAATGGGAAGATCTTTGACTGGAACATCATCTCCAGGCGGAGCTGCTTCAGGGCTGGAGTACGTTACTACGTCAGAGGTGACGGACTCCACATCCACCAGCACGTCTAACTGGAGCTTTCTGACTAGAGCAGGGATGACGGACAATCTTTTCCACAGTGGACCGGTGTGGGTGCAGGGGGTTTTGTTCCAGCCAAACAGTAATACATACAGTACCAGTCAAAAGTTTGGACACGTCTACTCTTTCAAGGGGTTTTCCTTCTTGTAGAATAATAGTGAAGACATCAAAACTATGAAATAACACACATGGAATCATGTAGTAACCAAAGAAGTGTTAAACAAATTCAAAATCTATTTTAGATTCTTCAAAGTAGCCACCCTTTGTCTTGACAGCTTTGCACGCTCTTGGCATTCTCTCAACCAGCTTCATGAGGACTGCTTTTCCAACAGTCTTGAAGGAGTTCCCACATATGCTGAGCACTTGTTGGGTGCTTTTCCTTCACTCTGCGGTCCAACTCATCTCAATTGGGTTGAGGTCGGGTGATTGTGGAGGCCAGGTCATCTGATGCAGCACTCCATCACTCTCCTTCTTGGTCGAATAGCCCTTACACAACCTGGAGGTGTGTGTTGGGTCATTGTCCTGTTTGAAAAACAAATGATAGTCCCACTAAGCGCAAACCAGATGGGATGGCGTATCGCTGCAGAATGCTATGGTAGCCATGCTGGTTAAGTGTGCCTTGAATACTAATTAAATCACAGACCGTGTCACCAGCAAAGCACCATCACACCTCCATGCTTCATGGTGGGAACCACACATGCGGAGATCATCCATTCACCTACTCTGCGTCTCACAAAGACGGCGGTTGGAACCAAAAATCTCAAATTGGGACTCATCAGACCAAAGGACAGATTTCCACCGGTCTAATGTCTATTGCTTGTGTTTCTTGGCTCAAGCATGTCTCCTTCTTATTGACGTCTTTTAGTAGTGGTTTCTTTGTAGCAATTCGACCATGAAGGCCTGATTCACCCGGTGTCCTCTGAACAGTTTATGTTGAGATGTGTCTGTTACTTGAACTCTGAAGTATTTATTTGGGCTGCAATTTCTGAGGCTGTTAACTCTAATGAATTTATCCTCTGCAGCAGAGGTAACTCTGGGTCTTCCTTACCTTCCTTATTTTCCTTACCTGTTGCGGTCCTCATGAGAGCCAGTTTCATCATAGCAATTTTCCGTATTGACTGCCCTTCATGTCTTAAAGTAATGATGGACTGTCGTTTCTCTTTGCTTAACTGAGCTGTTCTTGCCGTAATATGGACTTGGTCTTTTACCAAATAGAGCAATCTTCTGTATACCACCCCTGCTTTGTCACAACACAACCGATTGGCTATTTTAAGAAGGAAAGAAATTCCGCAAATTAACTTTCAACAAGGCACACCTGTTATTTGAAATGCTTTCCAGGTGATGAAGCTGGTTGAGAGAATGACACGGCTGTGCAAAGCTGTCAAAGTAAAAACATTTGTTTGCAGGGATGTTCTAAATGTTTTACTATGGTTCCCTGAAAGTTTTCTTGTTAGGTTTTATTAACGTTCTGAGCAAATCTTTCAACAGGGCTTTTAACACTGCTATCTTAGTTTGGGTTAACTGTTTTGTGCACAGATGCGACACATGGAAATTCATATGCTTAGACATTAATCATTCAAACTTTTTAATATTTTTTATTGTGGCATGGCGTCAGTGAGATTCAACCCTATGCTCTTCTGTTCTCGATCCATGGAATTAGTCCACTCCGCCACCAGGATGGAGCTAGCATGCCATATATTTTTCTAACAAATACAAAATTGTTCATTTGAGTTTAGAATTATTCCCAATGTCAAACCACTTGGAGAACATTCCTAGAACATTACAAACATTGAAAGTCAATGTAACCATGTTTGAACTTTTAGTAAATGTTCTGTTAAGGTAATGAAATGCCAAGTAAATAACATTATTATATATGTATCTTAAATGTGCTGAGAATGTTCCAAAGCCATGAACTATCCTGCACCATTCCCAGATAGTTGTGGGAAGATGTTTTGCTAAATAACCATAGGACATCCACACTCTCGCTAAGCTCTAAGAAACACATGGTTCTCAGAATGTTATATGCTAACTGGGTCTTCAATCAATATTTTGATTAGTGGAATCAGGTTTTTTACAGCTGGGTTGGAACAAAACCCTGCACACACTCCAGCCCTTTGCAGAAAATATTGGCCTGTCCACTTCTTTATATTTTTACTGTCAAACACTCCTCACTCAGATGGATCATTACATAATGTCTATTTGGTCCATCAGGCATTGACTCAGAGGGTCATGCAGCTAACTTTGTGGAGACGGAGCAGATTGTCCAGTACAGCGGGGGCAAGGCCTCATTCGTACAGACCCGAGGCTCCATCCCCTTCTACTGGTCCCAAAGACCCAACCTCAAGTACAAACCAAAACCTCAGATCAGTAAAACCATCAACCATGTAAGCTACCTGTTAAAATATTCATATCATTCAATGTTTAAATGTAAAAACATTTTAATGTACAGTAGTAGTAGTCATTTAAATACAGTAGAGGTATGTGATATTGAGTATTACTATACTGAGTCAAGTCTTTCTTACCTTTTATTGTCCTGCTTTCACAGCTGGATGGCTTCCAAAGGCATTTTGACTCGCAGATCATCATTTATGGAAAGCAAGTGATTTTAAATCTGATCGACCAGAAAGGCTCAGAGAAACAATTGGAACAGGCCTTTGACAAAATGGTGTCCAGCTTGGGCAACGGCATGGTCAAGTAAGGACTATAGCTTTTCCCCATCATTCATTCTGATCCCACTATGCCCGTCTTCTTCTAACGTCATTCATGTATAAAAAAAAATGTAGGGGTGAACATTCTGTCTAAAGCCATGGAACTCCAAATAACCCCTTAAAGAAAATGATTTAATTGGATTTTACATACCTTTCTCCCTGTACCGTGCACCTCTAGGTACATAGCGTTTGACTTCCACAAGGAATGCAGTCGGATGAGGTGGCATCGCCTGCAGATCTTAGTCGATATGGTGACAGAGATGCAGGATGAGTATGGGTAAGTATTTAGTCTGCATGGCCGGTGAGATGAGTTTGTGTACTGTGTGTTCATCTCCGACTGTGGTTTGCTGATTTGTTTTGGGACAAATGTTATTGTAATATCAAATAGGAATCAAATTGTTTGATTGGTTGGTCAGGTACTTCCTGGTTGATGTGGATGGGAACGTTCTGGTGCAACAGGAAGGGATGTTCCGCAGTAACTGCATGGACTGTCTGGACCGTACCAACGTCATCCAGAGTCTGCTGGCACGACGCTCACTGCAGTCACAGCTGGAGGTGGGAACCACCAACCAGACATGTCCAATATATAGACACTCCCACTAGTTCTAGACACTTCTACCACATCCATCTTAACCACAGGTGTCAAACTCATTCCACGGAGGGCCAAGTGGAAGCAGGTTCTCTAATCCCTTGTACTTGATTGATGAATTTAGGTCACTGATTAGTAATGAACTCCCCTCTGACCTGGTTGTCTAGGTCTTAATTGAAAGGAAAAACCAAAAACCAGCAGACACTAGGCTGTCCATGGAATGAGTTTCACATTCCTGATCTATACACTTTCACCACATCTAGACTCACTCTCTCTGTGTCTTTGGCATAATGAGTAATGTCATGTTCCTCCGTGTTCTACCTCAGGAGTTTTAGTTTTACTGTTCAATAAAGGTGTAGACGTAGCCTCCCCTTTTACATTCTGTAAAAACAATGGTAAAAATCTTAATGGAAACGACATTTTATGAGGAGCTCGTCCATTTTGACCTAACATAGACCTTTTGACTTGACAAAGTCATACGTTTCACAACTTACATTACCTTGACTCACTTGACCCATATTTGCAAATGAGCAACAAACGGACATAACAGAGACGGGGAAAACCCAAACTCTATGTGGGAAGGCCTCTGACTAAAGCTGCTGTCTCTGTGGACTTTGACTGTGGGCTGTTTAGTTATCTGACCCTATGTGGGCTGTGAAAAGGTCAGGTCTCATGTCACCCAGGTACAATAAATACTTCAGGTACCATTGTGTTTTTTATTAAACTCTTTTAGCACTGTGGGTTAAACTGTCTTTGAAACATCTATTAATAGTGTAGTAAGGCTGCTAGTTGACCCACAGGGTGACGAAGGTGAAGTTGCATCAAGGTCTTTCGGGTAAACAATAGTGCTGAATCTGATGGCGACCATCTTGGTTCCGCCTTGCCCCCTGTAGTCAGGCCACTGCAGTATCTTACCACACATCTTTGTTTATCTGCAGCGACTGGGAGTTCTCCACATGGGCCAGAGGATTGAAGATCAGGCCGACTTCGAGAAGATCTACAAAAATGGTGATCCTCAGCTGAAATCTACACACTTTCCTACCCCTCTGCCAGCACGAGCACAGCATTGTCTTCCTTATGAGATTATTCCAACACTTAGGTTTAACATGATTGAAATCCTCCCCTTTTTCCACTGACTAAATCTGTTTTTTTTTTTCTTCTCTTTCTTCCTCTCCCTCTCTCACCCTTGCTCGCTGCAGCGTGGGCAGACAATGCCAATGCGTGTGCCAAGCAGTATGCTGGCACAGGGGCCTTGAAGACAGACTTCACAAGGTGAGAGAGAAGGGCTCACGTGTTTCTTGCTATTCTGGTGATTAGCAAACTAAGGCACAGGACTAGCTCTCTCCATAGAAACGCACTCCATTCCATCAGGAAGTCACTGAGTTCACCTGGCTTTAGGAGGATATTATGGATTCCAATAGAACTTGTCCATTATACAATGACAGAGAACTAGTTGTCTTTCTACTGGCACAGTACCATCCCACTGTCAGTCACACCCATGAAGTTGGCCATGCATTATTGGCTATGAACTACATCAAAACATCCTACTGGATGTTGGTGCCCTAAGAACAGGGATGTTCTGCTTGTGATTTTTGTGATAACCAGGAAGACAACTCTGAGTAAGAGTGTGCTCAATGAAAGGGTGGAGGATGACGATGATGATTATTTGTAGTATGTGTGAGAGATGATTATGACAGGGATGACTGAAGCGTTGCTCATGTCTCAGAACAGGGAAGAGGACACAATGGGGGCTGGTGATGGACGGCTGGAACTCCATGATCAGATACTACAAGAACAACTTCTCAGACGGCTTCAGACAGGTGTGTCTAGTGTGCGCCAGTTATTAGTCATGTTTTGTAAATCCTTGACGTGTGTGTGTGTGTGTGTGGTAACTGATAATTGAGACATCTCTCCTGATCATCAGGACTCTATTGATCTGTTCCTGGGTAACTATGCCATTGATGAGGCAGACATGACCACACCCCTTCACGAGACCAAAGACTGGAAGTTCCTCACGGTGAGATCTGATTGGCTAGGCTTGATCAGTGCTATGTATACTGATAGGCTACAATATGTGTTGGTTTCAGTCACAAGTGGTAGATTGAGATTCCGTTATCTTATTTAACTCCTGTTTCCCCTCTCCCCCTCTAGTTGCCCATTATCATGGTTGTGGCATTCTCCATGTGTATCATCTGCCTCCTCATGGCTGGTAAGACAGCAGTGGACTCCCTTGTCAATTCTGCATTGAATCCTAATAGGGGCATGGAATTTATTTGAAAATTCTAGTTACACCTGCACCGATCTCAAGTTAAGATTTGGTCCATAAACACATTAATTTTACAATACTGTTTCTACTTGTACTGAACTGGTACTGACTAGGCAAGTATGTGCTATCAATGGGAACTTTTTCGGTACTTAGTTATTACCCGTAGTGATCCTCAGTGTCCCCCCCCCCCCCCCCCTCAGGTGACACGTGGACGGAGACCCTGGCGTATGTGCTGTTCTGGGGCACAGCTAGCTTCGTGACGGCTGGCGTCATCCTCTTCAACGGTCGGGAGTTTGTAGACTCGCCCAAGCTGGTCCAGAAGGAGAAGATGGACTGAATGTGTGCGTGTGGAAAGCAGCTACGCCCCACAGACTTCTCCTCTTCCTTTTCATCCCACTCTTCTTCATCATCGTTCCCTCAGCATCAGCGGGCCTGGAGCCTGTACTGATTACTGATCCAACGGCATGAGGAAGAGGAGGAGGAGGAGGATGGGGTGAGAGAAAGGCCAGGTGTATGATGTAGGGCTGTGAAGCATACAGGGACTCGCTCTGCACTGGCCTGCTGCTGTCCACACCACTAAGCACATTGTTTGGGCTGGGGCTGGGGAAGATCCCTAACCTTGTCCATAGACTGACTGTATAAGCTGAAAACTGTCTGATTTTATGATACAATACCCCACTACGGTAACACAGTTACCCTTCTGCACGGAATGCATATGAACGGACACTGGCACTGCTGTTGTTGCCATAGCAATCTTGACACGGGAACTACTTTTTCAAAAATCTTGCCCTTTTTGTCGTTGTTTTTGTTGATTTGTCGCCTTCTAGCTACATCATGTCATATTTTCTCTGTTGGTTGCCATATTGTTTGTGTTATTGCCCCTGAAGGGTCGACCTGAACGTGGTGTCTTAGTGTGATAGCCACTGGCACCCAATATGTCAGCTGTCTGACGGCCCAGCCCAAGCCATGATCCCAAAACTAGCTCACCAATAGTCATGGAGAGAATGTGCTAGCTGGCCAGTGATTGGGGAGAGAATTTTCTAGCTGGCCAACAGTCAGCTAGAGAATGTGCTAGCTGGCCAATAGTTGGGGAGAGAATGGGCCGAACTTGGGACGAACTTCTTTAGTTATGGTGCCTCACCACCATTAATGCCATTGTAACTGGCCATACTATTCTCAATCACTGCACTTCTGAGTGCACAGACAGACTCTAAGGGTTTCACATGAGGATTCCTCTGAGATGTGACGAGAGGAATGTTTGGCTGTCTAGTCTTCCCAGGGATGGAAAGCTTCATGAAACAGCTGGAAAGACAAATCCTCATTAGTTTCTGACAACTAAAAGGTGTGAGGGAGCATCAAACTATATGCTATAGTGAGTAGGATCTGTCTTTACCCAGTAGACTGCGAGGCCCAGACCTAGGCTAATAATGAAGCATGGATCCAAATGCAGCCATTTTTATATCGATATCAAATCATTTCTGGGTAACCGCTAAGTACCTTACTGTTATTGTTTTCAATTAAAATGGTTGAAAAGAAAATAATTGTCTGGGAATGGTTTTAGGGGAGGGGTAAACTGAACTAGCTGTTATTGGCAGAGAGGTTTGGAAATCTTTCTTATTCATTTATTAACACATTTTTACTGTCGGGTGACGTCACCAGGCAGGTCAAAACTCCATCCCACTAAAACAGGCTGAAATTTCAGGCAGTCTTTTCTAACACTAGAAGAGCATTATTATTTCCCAGTGTTATTCCAACCTGGTAATATATATTAATCATGGGAAAATATAGTTTTTGACTGAACTGGGCATTTAAACGAACCAAAGTCTCATGGGGCATTGGGGATTTTAAATGCCACTTGTCCCCTATGACCATTTCTTTGTTTTAGTGTGTCTCTGGATGGGAATGTGAACTGTTGCTCTCTCTTACACAATCTTTCTCTATATTATTTATCCTTTGATTATTGGCTGTTCTGTAGCACTAGCCCCAAGTCAAATTATGCTGCCTTATGACAGGTAAGAGACGGGGTGTTTAGTAGCAGGATTGGGGCCAATTCCATATAAATTCAATTCAGGAAGTAAAATCCAATTCACAATTGTATTCTCATTGAAAAGCATTGAGAACATGTTTAATTGGAATAGGAATTTCAGTTTACTTCCTGAATTGAAATGAAATTGAGCCCAACCCTGGTGTATAGTGTACATAATCATTACAGGATCACACTTACCTTACCTGCTGTCAGAGTGGCATCTGCTGATCTGAGAATGTTAAAGTATGTAATATTAAATTGATTATATTGCCGCTTATGTGTCTTTCCACTTCAACTGTAGTGGTACAAAACGACAATGAGAGTATGTATGTCCTATAACTTTAAATGTAGTGGTCCAATAATACATCGGGGTATGGTTACTATGATGAAGCATAAGTTGGTTATTATGCTTCTCAAAGCTACATATTGAAATGGCTCATTTGCTGTAGCTATAACCCTTGGTATACATAGGATGCCATGCAAATGGACAACAGTACATTCCGCTGTGCATTATCAGCCATAAGCCTATCAAATAAAAGAATCGGCCAGCATAGTGTCTCTTGCTGATCTGTGTTTTTAAACAGATGATTTAGGTGCCATGTTAACCTAGATACAATTTCATGTAATGACAAATCATCGTATGCTTGTAAGAATGATGTGCTATTTAAGCTGAGTCATGTTTGACAAATATTTTTGGTTTGACTGCTTTACCAATGAAAATGGGTTGCTACTGTTGGCTCAATGCAGTAATAAGAAAACAAGCTGGACCAGTTTGAATTGTTTTCTAGGCCTATATTATTGTCACTTTTGTTTATCAGAGGATTTAATTTGGGGGTGTTATTTTCCAGGATTTTAATTTGTTATTGTGTTTTTTTGTCACTTAAAACATTGTGTCCAAGAATGTGTAATAAATGTGTCATCAGTCATTCTGTTCCATTTCCTAATATTGTTCTATAGAAATGGTTATTTTACACAAAATGTAGCATATTTATTGTCCATAGTGTTTTCTGGTTAAGTTTTAAGTGACAATATGGAAAATACTATTGGTACCGTAATAAAAATCTATTTCCTTTTAGGGGGTAGTTTATGAATGTGTGTAGCAGTTTATTAGATAATGGTTTATCATTGTCTGATTTCTTTTCAGAAAACAACAGAACTGCCCTTAACTATTTTCTTGGAAGTTTTTCCCTAGGTGGCATAGTGCCACAAAGTGGTACCCACCCTTACTAGTGCTGGTACACAACAGAAAGTAGTTTAAATGTTCATACTTTAGTTTGAGGATGTGCATATACAGCCTGCTCTTGGTGTTATTCCCTCCATCTATGATGCACTGAGGCACAGTATGTCAGTATGTTGATTTTATTAGGATCCACATTAGCTGACCCCATGACGAAAGCTAGTCTACCTGGGGTCTGACACTTAACAAAAAAGACATTAGACATTAAGAAACATTGACAAGTAGACATTAGAGACATTTAAAATACCTGAAAGGTCACATTTAACAGTCAATTTTCATATTGAGTGATCAATCTCATTAGAATGTTCTCTTGAATTTTAACGTGCTTTTCCCTTGAAATGTCAACCAACTATCACAAATAATTTATAAAAAAAAAAAATTGTGTCCGCAACACAATTTAGTTTTCATTGCATTTCAAAGGCAGTAGGCTATACTTTTTCGTGTGACAAATGTTGAATAGGTCATTTGTATATTTCACAATATGTGATACTGTGTTGCAGAGTCAATAGTGTTTCGGCGTTGCTGTCATTGTAGTATAATTAAACGTAGACAGCGAAAATGATTTTGCCATTAGCAGGACCGCAGATATTGAGAAGAGTGAGATGCAAGACATCGCTCTCACACAGTCACACAGTATCTGCATGTGCACAGGTTCCCTTCGCAGCGTGGAAGTTGAGCCTTGCGTTTCAACACTCTCTTTGAGTTGTTGCGGAAATTGACCCACTATGCTGTTTATTTTTCTGCATCTATGTCACATTGCTGAGACTAACTTTAATGTGTAATGTTTTATCTGCTGAGGAGTAGGATAGCAAGATGTAACAGATACCAGCCACCTCACCCTTCTCTTTATCCAAGCTGTGATGAAAGCTGTGATAAACAGACACAGATGCTCTCGCCGTAACGTTAACAGAACGCCTGTGTAACGTTACTGGAATACTAGCTAGCTCACAGTGTCATTTGCTCCCGCCTGCCGAGCACCTGCCCTTGCCGTAACGTTAAACTGCTAGATAGCAGAGTGCGGGGGCGAAGGACACTCCCGTTGTCTTAGCTAGCTAGCTGCTGGTGTCGCTCCCGCTGTGTACCTGTGTTAAAACAGCCACCTGGAGCGCCTGAGCAGTTGGCTTCTGAGCCCTCACCCGCTGATTCTACTTTGGTCTGACACACTACAAGATGTCCGGAAAGAACCAGGCAGATGTGTCCATGTCCAGAGTTTTATTCTCTTAGTCAAAACACACACACACACACACAAAGTGAGTTTTGTGGTTTCTATAGAATAATAGAACTAAACATGCATATTGGGGCTCCTGAGGGGTGGGGTCTAAGGCACTACTTCTCAGTGCTAGAGACGTCACTACAGACTCTGGTTCGATTCCAGGCTGTTTCACAACCGGACGTTATTGGGAGTTTCATAGGGTGGCACACAATTGGCCCAGCGTCGTCCAGCTTAGGGTTTGGCTGGGTAGGCTGTCATTGTAAATAAGAACTTGTTCTTAACTGACTTGCCTAGTTAAATAAAGGTTAAATAAAAAATATATTTTTTAACAATGGTACTGCAAACTACACAGTTTGATATTTACATAGTCCAATAAATAAGAAGTGCACCTATTGGTAGATGAGTTTTAAAAAAACAGACATTGAATATTCTTTTGAGCATGGTGAAGCCATTTGCACTTTGGATGGTGTATCAATACACACAGTCACTACAAAGATACAGATCTCCAGCACCCCGTTTGGAGGACAAATATCTTAGCTTTTATGCTAAATATACATACATTTTATCTATACATTTTGCATACACATTTTACATACATGGTACTTTTATATATAACAACAATACATTACCAAACAAACTTTTTACTCCCAACCCTCAGCCACTTTCAGCCCATCCCACCTATCACCATAGACCTCAGCTCTTTAATCCCAAACCTCAGCCACTTTCAGCCCATCCCACCTAATCACCATAGACCTCAGCTCTTTAATCCCAACCCTCAGCCACTTTCAGCCCATCCCACCTATCACCATAGACCTCAGCTCTTTAATCCCAACCCTCAGCCACTTTCAGCCCATCCCACCTATCACCATAGACCTCAGCTCTTTAATCCCAACCCTCAGCCACTTTCAGCCCATCCCACCTAATCACCATAGACCTCAGCTCTTTAATCCCAACCCTCAGCCACTTTCAGCCCATCCCACCTATCACCATAGACCTCAGCTCTTTAATCCCAACCCTCAGCCACTTTCAGCCCATCCCACCTATCACCATAGACCTCAGCTCTTTAATCCCAACCCTCAGCCACTCTCAGCCCATCCCACCTATCACCATAGACCTCAGCTCTTTAATCCCAACCCTCAGCCACTCTCAGCCCATCCCACCTATCACCATAGACCTCAGCTCTTTAATCCCAACCCTCAGCCACTTTCAGCCCATCCCACCTATCACCATAGACCTCAGCTCTTTAATCCCAACCCCCAGCCACTCTCAGCCCATCCCACCTATCACCATAGACCTCAGCTCTTTAATCCCAACCCTCAGCCACTTTCAGCCCATCCCACCTATCACCATAGACCTCAGCTCTTTAATCCCAACCCCCAGCCACTCTCAGCCCATCCCACCTATCACCATAGACCTCAGCTCTTTAATCCCAACCCTCAGACACTTTCAGCCCATCCCACCTATCACCATAGACCGCCCTTGTTTGGTTTCCATGTGCCATATATTTTTCAATTGCGCTGTGATGTTTCACAAAATGTTTGAATCTTTCTAATCGTATATTATCCACAGATTGTGAGCTAAAGATGAAAACCTTTCCTACATGTATTATTATATTATTTATTGACTGCCTATGGCTTTCCAGATCGCCCAACACAGTTATTTGTAAGGTTAATTTTAAGTGCATGTTGTGATTTTTAAACCATTCCTGAAGCTGTGACCAGAAATAAGCTACATAGGGGCAATACCAGAATAAGTGATCTATTGATTCTGTCTTTTCGCAACAAAGTCTATAGAGCTGAGATTGTTGTATGGCCCATATATATAGTATTCTGTTGGTGGCAAGAATTTTATATAATCATTTAAATAGAAAAACTCTAAGTGTTGAGTCAAGTGTAGTTTTTTGTACCAGTTCATAAACCATGTGCCATGGAATTGGTACATTGACAATCTCCTCCCATTTATTTTGCAACCTGTCAACATTTTTGTCCTCAGATTAAACTGGTATATTTTTCTATTTATGCCAGTTCCTTTCAGCCAATTTGTATCTTTAATATATGGCAGGCAAACAAGTTCCCTACCTTTTCTTTTTTCCACTTGCCTCCTCCATTTTTGTGGAAGTGCTGCAATCAGTTTTAGTTGTAAATTTGGATTGAGCAGATATTCCCATATATTCAATAATTGCATAACTCCTCCATTTCTATTAATAATATTAATAATAAATATAATACAATTAAAAAAATAATAATTCCATAAAGAATGTTTTTTTATGAATCAGTATATTTGCGTTTAACCATTACATTTGTTGTAATATTTGTCCTATTTTCTGGAGGTTAAAATTGAAATTGTAACCAGCTTTGTGTGGCTTGTTTAAGAAACAGCGATACTTTAAACAAAATTTCATTTTCAATTAGTCGGAAATGAGAAGTTGTAATCTGTATGAAGGCAAAAAAGCCATTTTTGAACAAAGGATGAGCTTTTCTTAATAATCTACTGGAGAACCATTTTGGGTTTAAGTATAATTTATGTATGAGTGAAGCTTTAGTGAGAGGTTTAAAGCTTTAATATTTAATCATTTTAGCCCCCCGAACTCATTAATTATATAAATAGGCATGTTTAATTTTGTCTGGCTTAGCATTCCAAATAAAATGAAATGTTTTTTGCTCATATGATTTTAAAAAGGAATCATCGAGAGTAGGCAATGCCATTAGTAAGTAAGTAAACTGTGATAGGACCAAAGAGTTAATCAATGGTATTGGTATTTACCTCTCCAAGGTTGCAAAATCGTATCTATTTTTGCTAACTTTCTATTGAAATTAATTGTGGTAAGTTAATTTATATTTTTTGAGATGTGAATACCAAGCATGTCTACTTCACCATCCACCCATTTTATTGGTAAACTACAAGGTAGTGTAAATACTGTATTTTTTAACGATGCAATACGTAACATGGCAATCTTGTCATAATTAGGTTTTAATCCAGAGAGGCTAGAAAAGTGATCAAGATCTTCAATGAGACTATGCTCAATGCAGGTGCTTCTACACCTGCATTGCTTGCTGTTTGGGGTTTTAGGCTGGGTTTCTGTACAGCACTTTGAGATATCAGCTGATATAAGAAGGGCTATATAAATACATTTTAAAAATTTTATTTGATGACTATGCAGGGATCCAGATTGCAGACTTAAGAAAAAACTAGAGTCATCAGCATACAGTGACACTTTTGTTTTTATCCCCTGGATATCTAACCCCTTGATGTTCTTTTTGGATCTAATTGTAATAGCTATCATTTCAATGGCCATAATAAATAGATATGGAGACAACACACAGCCTTGTTTTACTCCTCTTAAAAGCTCAATCCTTTCTGAGAAGTAACCATTGTTTACTATTTTACATCTGGGGTTGCTGTACATAACTTTAACCCATTGTATAAGAGATTCACCAAAATTAAAGTATTCCAGGCATTTATATATAATTTCTAATCGTACTTTATCAAACGCCTTTTCAAAATCTGCTATGAAGACCAGACCTGGTATCTTCAACGTTTCATAATGTTCAATTGTTTCAAGTAATTGTCGTATATTATCTCCAATATATCGTTCATGTAAAAAACCTGTCTGATCAGGATGAACAATATCTGGTATAACCTTTTTTATTCTATATGCTAAGCATTTCGCCAGTATTTTCGCATCACAACATTGAAGTGTTAGAGTCCTCCAGTTTTTTAAATGGACTGGATCTTTATACTTACCACCTGGGTCCTGTTTTAGTAGTAATGAAATCAGACCTTCTTGTTGAGTACCTGAAAGTCTACCATTTGTATAAGAGTAATTAAAACATGCTAATAATGGATCTTTGAGAACATCGAAAAAGGTCTGATATACTGGTATATCTATTCTACTCTACTGGTATACCGTTAAGCCCTGGTGTTTTTCCAGATATTTTGCCTCACAAAGTTCCAATTCTGTAAGTTAGCCTTCACAGCAGTCTTTCTGTGAAGTCCTTACAATTAACATCATTCAGTGGAAATGGAGGAGACTGAAAAGATGTTTCAAATATTTTCCTCTTTCAAAATATTATTTGGTGAATCATGGATAACTCCATCATTTGTAACGAGTTTCTGTAAATTATTTTTGGTACAACTTCTGTGTTGAAGATTCAAGACAAATTGTGAATTTTTCCCAATTTTCCATCCAATTCGCTTTATTTTTGTAATACATTGCACTTGATCATTCTTGAATAAGTACCTCCATTTTGGGGGTTTTCCTCTAACCTATTTTGTGCCTCTATAGTAGTTTCCATTACCATCTACCTGCGCTGTTACTTCCTCTATTTCCTTTATTAGTCTAGTTTCTTTGGACCTAAACTGCTTTTGTTTTAATGATGAGTATTGTATTGAATGGCCTCTAAGTGTCCCATACAAAAAATTTCCCATACAATAAGGGGATCTGCTGTACCTATATTGTACAAAAAAAAGACAATTATGAATTATTTTGTCTTAGTTAAGAACAAATTGTCATCCAATAGGTTTTGATTTAATTTCCAATATCCCTGTGGAAATTCTATAAGAGTTATATGGAGGTCAATTAGATGGTGGTCCGATCACATTCGGTCTCCTATTAACACTTTCTTTTTATTTTTTTACTTTTGATGCCAGCAAGAACGAGACTAGGAAGTAATGAAGACGGCTAGCTTGATGAAGCCTCCTCCATGTATATCTCACTAGGTCAGGGTTTTTCAGCCTCCATATATCCACTAGTTCTAATGTATCCATCTTTGTGATCTCCATAAGTGTTTGAGGGTGATAGTTTGTAGAATGATTTCCTTTACGATCCATTGAGGTACTTGAAACTGTATTACAATCTCCCACCATAATAATAGATTACTTTGTTGCTTGTGAGCTCAATAGATTATTATATATATTTTCAAATAAGTGTGGATCGTCATTATTTGGCCCATATAGATGAATTAGCCAGATCTGTCCAATAGAACATTTAAAAGAATCCATCTTCCTTGCGGATCTGTTTGCACAGCTTGTACAATCGGATCAAAATTTGTATTAATTAGTATAATCACCCCTTTTGAATTTCTTTGACCATTACAACAATGTTTTCTCCCTCCCAGTCCCTTTTCCACCCAATCTCATCTATATTTGTAGAATGAGTTTCCTGTAAACAATAGATATTATATTATTTCTCTTTCATCCATATAAACATTTTTTTAATGATCTCCTAAGCCACTACAATTATAACTGGCTATACTTATTTCTCCACTTACCATAATGATACCCAAGTTTCAATTATACTTACCACAACCAATGTTTGTAAACGTACCATTAACAAGAATTTAAGCTTTCTGCCAATATCAGATATGTCTATGTCCTATAAATAAAATTAGCCTACGTTAGCTCAACCATCCCGTGGGTGGGACACCGATCTGTATAGATCCTTAAGAGGATTTATTAAAAAGCACCAAGATGATTAAGTGTCCATATAGCTGTACCATAATCATTTGCACTGTTAACCATACTGTAGCTGCAACTTTGTAAACCTTCAATTGTCCTAATATTCTACCCACCTCCCCTATATCTAGGTATGTTGTCACTAAGACGTCAGACCATCTCCCTGACTCATGACAAACCTTTGCGTCCTAAGGCAAACCCTTGGCCGCCAATTGGCGTGCCAGAGGGAAATATGGCAGTCCCATGATAACATAATTATCTATGAGGATGACTAAGAGAACTAACCAAATAACATGGAAAACAGTCAGAAAAAATAGTAACAATAATAGATAATATTAATATAAATAATAACAGCACAATCTTATACAGGCTAATAGCATCTCAGCCCAGCCTGCTCAGTTCATTGGATTCAATTGTTCGTACAAAAAAAGAAAAGCAAGACATATTTAATGTAGTCCTCATTATATCCTGTTGTATTCCGACAAAAAAAAGGAAGAACGAAAATGGAACATAGATTCTAACGGCCGCTAATGACTGCAAGTACAGAATTTGTACAGAATTTGAATTTCCAGATGCTGTAGAGGAAGAAAACCGCTCAGGGATTTCACCATGAGGCAAATTATGACTTTGGAACAGTTACAGAGTGTATCACTTTACTGCAGTCAAATAACCTAGTGGCATCATGCAGGGAATGTTAGTCATATTCTTTCATAATTTCATCATTAATACACCTATTTTTGGTCAGAAAATCCAGTGTTTCCATGTCAAATGGTTTTGTTCTATTTCAGTCTTCTGTGATGTAATATTGGGATGCAAACTCAACATTATTACATGTCAACTCTATATCTGACATGGAGGACATTAATTACTTAAAAATCATACAATGTGATTTTCTGGATTTTTGTTTTAGATTCTGTCTCTCGCAGTTGAAGTGTACCTATGAGAAAAATTACAGACCTCTACATGCTTTGAAAGTAGGAAAACCTGCAAAATCGGCAGTGTATCAAATACTTGTCCTCCCCACTGTATTTCCAGGTCTCTCCAGAGATGTTAGATCGGATTCAAGTTCGGGCTCTGGCTGGGCCACTCAAGGACATTCAGAGACTTGTTTCAAAGCCACTCCTAAGTTGTTTTGGCTGTGGGCTTAGGGTCGTTGTCCTGTTGGAAGGTGAACTTTAGCCCTAGTCTGAGGTTGGGAGCGCTCTGGAGCAGGTTTTCATCAAGGATCTCTCTGTACTTTGCTGTGGTCATCTTTCCCTTGATCCTGACTAGTCTCCCAGTTCCTGCCGCTGAAAAACATCCCCACAGCATGTTGCTGCCACCACCATACTTCACCGTAGGGAAGCATGCTACATCACTGGGTCAAGCTTCCTGCCATCCAGAACCTATATAATAGGTTGGTGGTGGAGGAAAGCCCATAATATCATCAGAGACTCCAGTCACCAAAGTCATAGACTGTTTTCTCTGCTACCGCATGGCAAGCGGTACCTGAGCGCCAGGTCTAGGACCAAAAGGCTCCTTAACAGCTTCTATCCCCAAGTCAGAAGACTTCTGAACAATTAATCAAATGGACACCTAGACTATTTACATTGACACCCCCCCCCCCCGCCTCCATTTGTTTTTACACTGCTGCTACTCGCTGTTTATCATCTAAGTATAGTCACTTCACCCCTACCTACATGTACAAATTACCTCAACTAACCTCTACCCCTGCACACTGACTCTGTACCTGTACCCCCTGTATATAGCCTCGTTATTTTATTGTGTTACTTTTTATTATTTTTACTTTTTTTTATTTGGTACATATTTTCTTAACTCTCCTTGAATCTTGAACTGCACTGTTGGTTAAGGGCTTGTAAGTAAGCATTTCACGGTAAGGTCTACACTTGTATTCGGCGCATGTGACAAAGTTTGATTTGATTTTAAGGAGACTGCATTGCGCAGGCAGATGGAATAGAGTAAATAGGCATTTTAAAGTCATATATTTAGCTGGTGGTAACTTGTGGAATAGACACTGGCTGGAATGTGGTTTTAACCAATCAGCATTCAGGATTAGACCCACCTGTTGCATGAAGGAACATAGATTAGGTTACTTACATTGTCTGCACTTCTATTTCTCCAGGATATAATATGATTTACATGTCCTCTGTTGCTGATTATGAAAGGGAGGACCGGAGTGCTACGAAACCCAGTCTCTAAGCAGTTGATGAAGATAATCCTGGAACCCCTGTGGTTGGGGTGAATCACATCCCTTGTGCTTTTCTGTAAAACAATTACGTCCATTGTGGGATGGGTAAGAGACAGTCAAAGAATCAAGTAAAAACAGACAGAACTTTATTTTGTCTTGTCAGACCTGTCATAAATAAGAAATACAAGAACATTTGATTTCAAAAACTCTATATTTAAGAACTATTTGTTAAACATATTTCCTCTCACAAACAAAGCGTTTTCTGTTTGGAGCTCTTTTTTGAGTGTCTGTGTTGGAGATCTGCTGCTCTCGCACTGAGAAGGAGAGGCTTGGGAAAGATCCTTTTCACCCAAACATAATTTAAAAAGTGCAACTAGAACCAGTCAAAACAAAATGCATCGAAGACACTTGTTTATTTTGGACCGGTGCAAATATCTATACACTGTGAAAGCCTCCGGGTCAAAATGACCCCCAACATTCCACAACACATCAGTGTGTCCACATTTTGAAGTTAGGTTCATGACCCTAAATGAGGAAAAGTAATTTAATTTCATGGAGAAAAAGAGAGGTTAAGTAATGTTTTAGACAACTCAAAAGTAGAAATGGATCAAATTGACCAGCAACATAATAGGAGTTTTAAAGAGTGTTGATTGCTCCCACAGCAATGAAAAATTGTCACAAAAGAAGACATTCTTGTCTTTGCAGTTTCTTCAGGAACTTGTTTAGGGCAGCGAGGCAGCTGTAACATTCTAAACCCTTCGATAGCACTGCAGTGGGCCAGAAATGATTATTCTCTTCCCTGTGCCAACAAAGGTGTTCAAGAGAATGTTCAAGCTCTGTAAGGTCGCATCCAATTGACGGTCCTCTTTGTCCTTTCCAGTAACAAGGATGACATACAGGTAGCAATGTACTTCTGGCAAGCCACTCAAGATCTGATCCATTGCCTGAAGTGCCCCTTGTCTGTCACGACAGTCAGCAGCTCCTTTGACTTTTCATCCACATGCATCTGCAAGTAGGTGTGGCAGAGGTCAAAATGCTGAATTTATAACCCCCAGCTAAGCCAGGGAAAAGGTTGTTGATGTGTGGTATTGGATACTGCTCAGCGGACAACACAGGGTTCATTGTGAATTTAAACACCTAAAGTTGATGTCCCAATCCCCATAAAAAGATGTCAGTTTAATCCACCGCATCCGCCTATGTCTCACTTCTGCGGTGAAAGGTGGTAGAGCTAGAGGGGTGTTTGTCAGACCATGAGAAATCATGAAAATCGGTCTTCTCACAAAATAGTCTGTAGCATCCGAACGGTTTGGACTACAAAATTATTACCCCCTCTATGGAAAGATGGGACTCATGAACGCAATGGTGTTCTCTGTTTTACCCATACATACATTATTCAAACATGCTGGTAATTTATGAACATTTGAACATCTTGGCCATGTTCTGTTATAATCTCCACCCGGCACAGCCAGAAGAGGGCTGGCCACCCCACATATGCTCTCTCTAATTCTCTCTTTTTTCTCCCTCTCAGAGGACCTGAGCCCTAGGACCATGCCCCAGGACTACCTGACATGATGACTCCTTGCTGTCCCCAGTCCATCTGACCGTGCTGCTGCTCCAGTTTCAACTGTTCTGCCTTATTATTATACGACCATGCTGGTCATTTATGAACATTTGAACATCTTGGCCATGTTCTGTTATAATCTCCACCCGGCACAGCCAGAAGAGGACTGGCCACCCCACATAGCCTGGTTCCTCTCTAGGTTTCTTCCTAGGTTTTGGCCTTCCTAGGGAGTTTTTCCTAGCCACCGTGCATTTACACCTGCATTGCTTGCTGTTTGGGGTTTTAGGCTGGGTTTCTGTACAGCACTTTGAGATATCAGCTGATGTACGAAGGGCTATATAAATAAATTTGATTTGATTTGAAGCGTCTTGGGACTCGTCTGAAGTTGGTACAGCCAATCCACCAACTGTAGTGTCCGAACAGTTTAGGCTACACACTAATATGACCTATCTGTTGAAAGGCGAGACTCTCACAAACAAGTACATGTTGGTTGTTTTGCTCTAGGATGCCCAATGTCCTCACAAGACTCATCTGAAAGTCCACGGTACAAGTTGTATAAGGGCACAAGGCGAGACCCAAATGCAGACACAGGAGATGGCAGATGTTAGAGCTCCGATATTTATTATAACAAAGGGAGTAGGCAAAGGCAGGTCGGGAACAGGCGAGAGTTCATAAACCAGTCCAAACAGTACCAGACGATAAGCAGTCTCGAGGTCAAGCCAGGCAGGGGTCAGAAACCAGATCAGAGTCCAAAACAGTACAAGGGGATAGGCAGGCTGGTAGTCAGAACAGGCAGAATGGTCAGGCAGGCGGGTTCGGAGTCAGGACAAGCAAGGGTCGAAACCAGGAGGACTAAAAACAAACAGAGACTGGGGGAAAAAAATAGGAGCAAGGAAACCCGCTGGTTGACTTGGCAAACAAGACAAACTGGCACAGAGAGACAGGAAACACAGAGATGTATACACCGGGGATAATAAGCGACACTGGAGGGGTTGGAGACAATCACAAGGACAGGTGAACCAGATCAGGGTGTGACAAGTTGAAAACATCTATGGAAGTATATATGGAGGTGCATGTAAAAAAAAAGTTTAAAAAAAAGGTTCCTGATTTTTCTTACATCACTCAAATGTAGGGCAAACACTACAGAATAAACTTCCTTTTCTATCTGTTGTTCTATGTAATGATTCTGTTATTCAATGTGTTTGTATGGGCTAATAGCATGCCAAATAGATGCCAAATACAGATTATTTCAAAGTAGCCACCCTTTACCTTGATGACAGCTTCGCACACTCTTGGCATTCTCTAAACCAGCTTCATGAGGTAGTCACCTGGAATGCATTTCAATTAAGAGGAGTGTGCAAAGCTGTGATTGGTCAGTTTTGTATACAATTACATTAAGAATCAAATGTTTTCAGGTAAAATTTACTTTAATTAAGGGCTCGATTTAATCCATAATGATGAAGGTCAGCTCCATAGTGCTATTGAAATTCTTCAGCGCTACTGATTGAATTGAGCCCTAATAAATGTTGGGAACATTATCTTATTGGACCATATTCAGTAAATAAAAACATTTAGCATACTCAGCTATTCCTCTCTTGAATCAGCAGCCAATATGAAACTTGTACAATATGTCTGGAGCATGTCCTCACTCACTTCACACTTTCCAATGATGTGAAGAATCAATATTTGAGGAGGAAGAGAGACGGGGAGTTACACAAAGGGAAAGTTAGGTGCATGTCAGTCAGCACCTCAGTACATTTCCATAGCTTGTGTCAGTACATTTCCATAGCTTGTGTCAGTACATTTAAATAGCTTATACTGTATCTCTCGTTGGCTGGCCCTCGCTTCATACTCGTCGCCAAACCCACTGGCTCCATGTCATCTACAAGACCCTGCTAGGTAAAGTCCCCCCTTATCTCAGCTCGCTGGTCACCATAGCATCACCCACCTGTAGCACGCGCTCCAGCAGGTATATCTCTCTGGTCATCCCCAAAACCAATTCTTTCTTTGGCCGCCTCTCCTTCCAGTTCTCTGCTGCCAATGACTGGAACCAACTACAAAAATCTCTGAAACTGGAAACACTTATCTCCCTCACTAGCTTTAAGCACCAACTGTCAGAGCAGCTCACAGATTACTGCACCTGTACATAGCCCACCTATAATTTAGCCCAAACAACTACCTCTTTCCCTTCTGTATTTATTTTATTTATTTATTTTGCTACTTTGCACCCAATTATTTGTATTTCTACTTTGCACATTCTTCCACTGCAAATCTACCATTCCAGTGTTTTACTTGCTATATTGTATTTACTTTGCCACCATGGCCTTTTTTGCCTTTACCTCCCTTATCTCACCTCATTTGCTCACACCGTATATAAACTTGTTTCTACTGTATTATTGACTGTATGTTTGTTTTACTCCATGTGTAACTCCGTGTTGTTAAATGTGTCGAACTGCTTTGCTTTATCTTGGCCAGGTCGCAATTGTAAATTAGAACTTGTTCTCAACTTGCCTACCTGGTTAAATAAAGGTGAAAGGTAAAATTTAAAATCCATAGCTTGTGCCAGTACATTTCCATAGCTTGTGTCAGAACATTTCCATAGCTTGTGCCAGTACATTTCCATAGCTTGTGTCAGAACATTTCCATAGCTTGTGCCAGTACATTTCCATAGCTTGTGTCAGTACATTTCCATAGCTTGTGTCAGAACATTTCCATAGCTTGTGTCAGAACATTTCCATAGCTTGTGTCAGTACATTTCCATAGCTTGTGTCAGTACATTTCCATAGCTTGTGTCAGAACATTTCCATAGCTTGTGCCAGGACATTTCCATAGCTTGTGCCAGGACATTTCCATAGCTTGTGTCAGTACATTTCCATAGCTTGTGCCAGGACATTTCCATAGCTTGTGTCAGGACATTTCCATAGCTTGTGCCAGGACATTTCCATAGCTTGTGTCAGAACATTTCCATAGCTTGTGCCAGGACATTTCCATAGCTTGTGTCAGTACATTTCCATAGCTTGTGTCAGTACATTTCCATAGCTTGTGTCAGTACATTTCCATAGCACGTGTCAGTACATTTCTGATATTGCAGAGTCACATTGTTGACACATCATCACAAAATAGTACTAAATGCTTTTATTTCCATACAGATATTGAAACAGACTACAGATATTACAAATGTAACTACTCAATCTCATATACACAAAATGTATTTCTACTGAAAAGGTGGACCTTGGTGGTCCTGCTATTGGAAGTATGGAACTATTACTGGGTATTGAGATTTGGGAGAGAACACTTTCCTGTTTATATTACCCTTTGGATTGTTCCACAAAAAGAGTGACTTTTGGGTAGTGTTATATTGTCAAAAAAACATCTTTCACCTAATATTATCATTCTGTCATAAGGAACACACATTCACATTCCCTATTCAAGAGGTCAAATTAATTAAAAAAATGGCAATTAAAGTAACAGGGTTGACAATTTGATCTTAAAACAGCCATAACCCCCTGCAAACTCAAAAAAAAACTTGAAACAATTCTAGCCCATCTATGCTCAACGCTAACAGTTTTCTACCACAAAACAAGAGAAAAAAAACCATAGAACCAGCTTATAATAATTTTTTATTTAACTAGACAAGTCAGTTAAGAACAAATTCTTATTTACAATGACGGCCTACACCGGCCAAACCCGGATGACACGGGTCCAACTGTGCACCGCCCTATGGGACTCCCAATCACAGCCAGTTGTGATACAGCCTGGATTTGAACCAGTGTGTCTGTAGTGACACCACTAGCATTGAGATGCAGTGCCTTAGACCGCTGAGCCACTCGGGGACCGCCGCACCACTTGGGGACCACTGTGCCACTCGAGACCGCTGCGCAACTAGAAATAGTTCCAGCATATTAACATTTGTCTAGTTTACATAACAGGCTTGACCTTAAAATGTGGGACAAACGTAAATGAATCACTAATGCAAGAAAAAAATATATATATATGTCAGAAAAACATGTCAAAATATAGTGTTTTGGCACCTTAGCGAATCTTTATTCATATAAAAAATTGGATATATTACATTTTCCATGTGGTTTGTATTAAAGGGCACTTCATTTAATATAGCAGGCTTTAAAATGTCTACTTAAAATATCAAAGAGACGCAAAAGGCACTCTATTTGAAGAACGACCCCGTTATATTCAGCCCTAAACCTCAGCTCACTAGGCTGAAGACAAAACTACATTCCAGTCTTTGACAGAGAAAAAAAAGTGCTTAACTTCAGACAAACACGCTTTTTAATGCAGGTGGTTCTCGGATGGCCCATGTCTATCCCATAGAAATAAAATCTCATGCTATACTGGACAAAAATATAAACGCAACATGTAAAGTGTTGGTCCCATGTTTCATGAGCTGAAATAAACAATCCCAGATATTTTCCATACGCACAAAAAGCTTATTTCTCTCAAATGTTGTGCACAAATTAGTTTACATCACTATTAGTGAGAATTTCTCCTTTGCCAAGATAATCCACCCACCTGACAGGTGTGGCATATCAATAAACTGATTAAACAGACTGATCATTACACAGGTGGACCTTGTGCGGGGGACAATAAAATGCCACTCTAAAATGTGCAGTTTTGTCTTACAACACAATGTCACAGATGTCTCAAGTTTTGAGGGAGCATGAAATTGGTATGCTGCTTGCAGGAATGTCCACCAAAGCTGTTGCCAGAGAATTTAATGTCCATTTGCGGGACCGTCTGAGGCGGTGCTGAGGAGTATTTCTGTCTGTAATAAAGCCATATTGTGGGGAAAACTTCATTCTGATTTGCTGGGCCTGGTTCTCCAGTGAGTGGGCCTGGCTCCCAAGTCCTGAGTTTATACCCTCCCAGGCCCACCCATGACTGTGTCCTTGCCCAGTCATATGAAATCCATAGATTAGAGCCTAATTTATTTACTTCAATTGACTGGTTTCCTTATATGAACTGTAACTCAGTAAAATCTTTGAAATTGTTGCATGTTGCGTTTATATTTTTGTGGTCTATACATTTAATGGTATTATAAAGTACATAGCTTGTCAAACCAAACACTTAAAAAAATCCAGATTTCATAACATTGAAATGTGTCATCCTTGCTGGCTACTAGCAAGTTGGACTGAATTAAATGCCTGGTTTGCAACAGGCTGGCTGCGGTAAGTGTATCTTGTTCACTAATACCAATGGTTCAAATGTCTTCATGTCTTTAATAATTTCACCATAGAAAATACTACTTATAAAACATGAACACATCATTGTGGTACAGCAGTTAAAATAATAATTGTTCACACCAATACTTGGTTCACACTAACACCAACCTGTATTAAACATTGTACAAATATATTTACACAGTGTTTCCATCACTGTACAGTAGAACAACTTTGATTTTAGAAGTGGGGGGACATACATGTTTTTTTAATCCAGTCGGATAAACACTACAAACAGCCTACCTGACCGCTCGGAGGCTTCTGCATGGTCCTAAAGCACAGCATTGCCTCGTTTTTAAAATCCCATTCCAATGATAACATCAGCAGGGGACAAAAATGCAATTTCAGAATGTAGGGGGAACCTGTCCCCCCATCCCCAGTCAAAGTTGCGCCCCTGTTATTATAAATGGATGGTTTCAAATTGTTAACATGAAAAATGCTCACAGCATTACAACATGTTTGGCAATTGTTTCTGTGCAAACCCATACATTTTCCTGTAAAAAGAGTAGGTCTACATTGTATTTTTTGCTCGTGAATATGCACAGCACATTGGTACATAACCATTGGGCTGTATCCTAAGTCCAGTTGATGTGGATTCTATGACAGCAGTACAACACTACAATACTTTCTAATTAGAAGAGCACACAATCTTTCACACGTTCAGGAGGTGAAACGCTCTGGAATGTTGCAGAAAGAAATGCTTCCTATAAAGCTAACATGATTTCCTATTCTATATGACAGAGAATAGTGTCTGTTCTACATAATATATATCTATCTGAACATTCTGTTACATTGCACCCCAATGAGTATGATCCTGGTAAGAAGTCACTGATGGTGAATTGACAGCAAAGCCCATAGGTATAGATATGGTCTTGGTCCTGTTCATAGAGATTTGTTCATTATGTGAAATTATCAGTATGTTTGCAAACACTAAATCACATACAGCTATTGCTACAAGTTGTTCTTGGTCATTTGACACCAGTCAGACTGTATTCAGTCATAACCGAGTCAGATGAAGGTCTACCTTGTACATCCAGGCACTCAACATATCTCACAACTCATTGAGTAATCTACAGAATATCTACAGTAAACCAATGGGATACAAAATACTTCACCATAATGAAATTTAAGGGAAAAAATATCTTAAACATTTTGTGGCGCTTTAAATAAAGAGGGTTGACACACTGTGTCTCAAAGAATCTGCTACTGAAAGCTAAACATTAAAGGTCCAATGCAGCCATTTTTATCTCAATATCATAGAATTGATGGGTTACAATTAAGTACCTTACTGTGATTGTTTTCATTTAGAACGGTCAAAAATAAACCAAAATAGCTTCTTAGCAAAGAGCTATTTCTCAAGCAAAAATGTTGCTAGGACTGTCTTGTAGAGGTCTGAGTGGGGAAGGGAAAACTAGCTGTTATATGCAGAGGTTTGGATCTCTTTCTTATTGGTCTATTTACTAATTGACCATGCTCCATCCCACCAAACAGCTCTTACACTAAAAGGGGATTATAATAATGTTCCCAATTTCACTTTATTATTCCAACCTCATAGCCTGGAAATACAGTGCCTTGCGAAAGTATTCGGCCCCCTTGAACTTTGCGACCTTTTGCCACATTTCAGGCTTCAAACATAAAGATATAAAACTGTATTTTTTTGTGAAGAATCAACAACAAGTGGGACACAATCATGAAGTGGAACGACATTTATTGGATATTTCAAACTTTTTTAACAAATCAAAAACTGAAAAATTGGGCATGCAAAATTATTCAGCCCCCTTAAGTTAATACTTTGTAGCGCCACCTTTTGCTGCGATTACAGCTGTAAGTCGCTTGGGGTATGTCTCTATCAGTTTTGCAATTTTTTTCCCATTCCTCCTTGCAAAACAGCTCGAGCTCAGTGAGGTTGGATGGAGAGCATTTTTGAACAGCAGTTTTCAGTTCTTTCCTCAGATTCTCGATTGGATCATTGTCTTGTTGGAAGACAAATCTCTGTCCCAGTCTCAGGTCTTTTGCAGACTCCATCAGGTTTTCTTCCAGAATGGTCCTGTATTTGGCTCCATCCATCTTCCCATCAATTTTAACCATCTTCCCTGTCCCTGCTGAAGAAAAGCAGGCCCAAACCATGATGCTGCCACCACCATGTTTGACAGTGGGGATGGTGTGTGTTCAGGGTGATGAGCTGTGTTGCTTTTACGCCAAACATAATGTTTTGCATTGTTGCCAAAAAGTTCAATTTTGGTTTCATCTGACCAGAGCACCTTCTTCCACATGTTTGGTGCGTCTCCCAGGTGGCTTGTGGCAAACTTTAAATGACACTTTTTATGGATATCTTTAAGAAATGGCTTTCTTCTTGCCACTCTTCCATAAAGGCCAGATTTGTGCAATATACGACTGATTGTTGTCCTATGGACAGAGTCTCCCACCTCAGCTGTAGATCTCTGCAGTTCATCCAGAGTGATCATGGGCCTCTTGGCTGCATCTCTGATCAGTCTTCTCCTTGTATGAGCTGAAAGTTTAGAGGGACGGCCAGGTCTTGGTAGATTTGCAGTGGTCTGATACTCCTTCCATTTCAATATTATCGCTTGCACAGTGCTCCTTGGGATGTTTAATAAAGCTTGGGAAATATTTTTGTATCCAAAACCGGCTTTAAACTTCTTCACAACAGTATCTCGGACCTGCCTAGTGTGTTCCTTGTTCTTCATGATGCTCCAACAATAAATGTCGTTCCACTTCATGATTGTGTCCCACTTGTTATTGATTCTTCACAAAAAAAGACAGTTTTATATCTTTATGTTTGAAGCCTGAAATGTGGCAAAAGGTCGCAAAGTTCAAGGGGGCCGAATACTTTCGCAAGGCACTGTATGTACAAAACACAGGAAATCTTTTTGTTTTTTTACTGCACTGGGCCTTTAAACAACGCAATAAACCATTCACAATATTATTTGTTCGTTTTTCACTTCTGAAATATTTTGGATGTAGTTCTAAGCCCTGCTCAGAACCACAGCTATAAAATACAAAAGTTCACTATTATCACCCAGTAAGTGTTAGATGCCAAAGGACGACTAGGGCTAATGCTAGGTACAGATCTGGCGGTCTGTCCACCAGCAGCACAGCGGCAGAGCCAGCCTGCCCCGGGGGGAGAAAGAGGGCCTTTGGTTTGTGGTGTGGCATGAACCACTGCACCAGGAGAGTGAGGTACTGTTCTGTTAAGACAGCCATGATACGGACGGTAGGTTGTCGATCAGTCGATCCTATAACTAGCGGGTCCAGTCAGTCTCAGAGCCGTAATGTAGCAGCTCTGCCTTGTGTCACTCTGTCTGTCAACCAATACGTCGGTCTTTACGCTGACACAGTGCTGACAGTGCGCTCTCTCTTCCCGCTGGCCAGGTTCCTCTTCTTACAGTAGGTGTAGAGGGCCGTCAAAGGGATACAGCAGACAGAGGAGGCTAGGAGGAGGCCGATGAAGGCTTGGGCGTAGGGAGGATACTCCGTCACCACAGACTTCCCCTGGAGGAGGGGGAAGACAACAGGACAGGCAGAGATCAACATTGTATTTGGGTGCAGCATATTCTGTTCCAGTGCTTTTCTTTCATTCATGTATGACTGGTACAATCAAGTCTCCCTTTGGGGATGTATAAAGTAATACCTTATCTTACCCGTTTTTTGGGCTGAGTGCTTGTTAGTGTAATGACAGGGTTATTGATAAGATATTGGAGATAAAAAGAGAGGCCTTACCAGTTCTTTGTTCCAGGCCTGGTATGTGGGCGTTCCTCCCTGGATGTAGTTGACGATGTAGAAGATGAATAGGGCAATGAGGAGGATAGGACTGACTCCTGCCAACATGATCTTCCAGTAGCAGTTAAGACGATGACCTAACATGTCTTCTACATCCTTCTCAAACCTGGAGAGGGAAAGGTTGCAGGAGCATTGACATGAGGACTCTGTCGATTAAGGCAGCCCCCCGCACCGCTCTGATTCAGAGGGGTTGGGTTGAATGCGGAAGACACATTTTTGTTGAATACATTCAGCTGTGCAACTGACTAGGTATCCCCTTTCCCTTTCTAAAATACTTTCATATATTTTGTATGGGCAAAAGACAACCATGGTATTTTAGTTTAAACATTCATTCAACATTCAAAGGAAATTGCTTATACGCTTCTTAAGCCATTTTGCTTTTAATAAACAGTACAAGCCCAACTTAAAAAACTACAGTGCAGTTCAGTCAAAATCCTGAGAGAAGAGTGAAAGGAATGTGAGGTATTTGTAGATGATTATGCTAAGTGTTGTTTGGCATTACTGGTCACAATACAGCTTTTATGAGGTACTTTAAAGACTTAACTCTACTGGCTGCTAACACAACTGCAGTAGGGCTACACATTCTCCAGTAGAAACTGTTTCAAATAATGTCAGCTCAACTATTGATTCTTGGAGAAAAGGTACTGTATGACAAGATGTGTTAGTTTTTCTGATTTCGAACAGCAAAGGTGATGATGCTTAGAAAGCTTCTGAAATGAGTCATTCTTCATTATCAATATTGTACACACACACGCACGCACACACACCTTTTGATGCCATATATGTAGCAGACGGTGATAACTTCAATGAGGACGATGAAGAGCAGAGAGAAGGTGGCTCCATAGTCGTTGAACATGGTGAACCAGTAGTTCCCAGAATGGGTGGTGAAGCCCAGGCCAAGCAGCAGGCAGAATAGACACACCAGACCTACAGAATATGACAACACACCTGTTAGTCACACACACACCAGACCTACAGGTTATGACAACACACATGTTAGTCACACACACACACCAAACCTAGAGTATTGGCCCACTCCAAGGTTATCTCTGTCCTGGCAACCCAATGGTTGAACCAGCTTCCCCCGAAGTTAGGACAGCAGAGTCCCTGCCCATCTTCTGAAAACCTATCTCATCAAATAGTATCTTAAATAAGATAATAAATAAGACATAAGAAAAACGTACTTACTACGATGGTGTTATGTAGTTATCTCATCTAGATATTTTAAGATGAATGCACTAACTGTAAGTCACTCTGGATAAGAGCATCTGCTAAATGACTAAAATGTCAAATTTAGGATGGGACGACACACCTGTTAGTCTCTCTCTCACACACACACACACACACACACACACAAGACACGCCCGGGTCCACCCTAACCCTAGTTTCATGTTCACACCTTAGCTCAATTCTTACCCTCAACCACGACCATAAACCTAGCTTCATGACCACACCTTAGCTCAACCCTAACCCCCTCTTCCCCCCTTCCCCCTCACCATTGAGTGTTTTGGTGCTCATGTAGCGGCTGATGAACTTCAAGTCACTGAGGGGGGTGATGACGGCGATGACGTTGCCCAGCATACTGCCCATGCCCAGCAGCAGCAGCATGATGAAGTAGAGCACAGACCACAGCTGAGACACGGGCATGTTCTTAATGGCCTCACTGTACACTATGAAGGCCAGGCCTGTACCCTCAACAGCCTGGGAGGAGGGAGAGAGATGGAGAGAGAGAGTTTAGTGGATATTCAGTCCTGCATAGTGCAAAAGTTTCAAGTCAATATTACATTTTTTGCTTTCCTCCATTGGAAACTTAAGTGGGATGGTTTATTAAAGACAAAACGGAAAATCCAGAAGAGCATTGAAAAATGAAATATTAGCATTAATTGTAACTGCAACAGCCCATGATATTTGCCACATCTCACTACCACCACCACAGAGTCAAATAAAGTTGCATAGGTGACATTGAACTATGATTAAATATGAAATATTTATAGAATGGTGAGTGAAGTTTTGATTGCCTCACGGTAAAATCAATGTATTTTGTTGCTACATGATAACATATTGTCAGGAAACCAGAGGTATGTTGTTAGATTAAGGGCTCGATTCAATCCATTTTGCGGAAATTCTGAGCTATAGCGCAAAAATGTTAAGGTAAGATCAGATTGAGACGACTTATGCAGCATTTACCCTGAATGCTGTCTCCGTTAACGCGGGAACATTGCATTTCAATTTCAATCTCGCTATATCGCAGAACTTCTGCGATTCAGATTGAATCGAGCCCTAAGAGAAGTAGCAAATGAAGTTGTCTTATCAGTATTTTGCACAAGTTTTCCTATTAGTTCATTTGAGTTGTGTCTCATCATGACCTACCGTGTCTAGTTCAGCCTCTAGGTCACAGGTCTCCAGCCTACCTCCCAGACTGGCAAACTGTTCTGGGTGTGTCCTGTTCAGCTCAGCGATCCAGTGGATGACATTCTCCAGACTGATGGTGTCCTCTGCTAGATCAAAGGTGTTCAGGAGCAGCAGTCGCACCCTGGGAGAAGAGAAATGTCAGTGTCATGAAAGGACAAGTGGTGTAGCGCAGTTTCTCTGAAACTTTTTTTTAGGTGGGGGAGGGGGCCAGGTAACTTCCTGCAATTCTACAGATTTTGCCATGGGGCAGAGAGAAAAGTGTGCAGTTTTAAAGCAAATTTCCTGCTATTCTATGCATTTTGCCATGAGGTTGAGAGAAGATTTACCAGTTTTATAGCTAATTTCCTGTAATTCTAAACGTTTTGCCATAGCTTATGACATTTAGACATTTTTGGTTTGGGACCCCCCAGCCCTTTCCAGTCGCTGCATGCTACGTCACTGGAAAGGGCATTTATGATCTGAATCATACAGTATATCTAGCCCCTTATACAATCCCTCTCATCGCTGATCTAGATTTCAATGCCTTCCCAAGTCCAAGCACCTGCCATTTCTTCCATTTGTATGTCTGCAGAAACTGCTACAGTCTACAGACGTTAAATTAATTGTATATGTTTGACCTAGAATTTTTTACGTTTGTAGTGGCTTAGTGCTGCTGACTGGTGTCACCTACGTCTCTGAGTTGAAGGTTCAATGCCAAAGTCAATGAGACAACCAACCAGACCGCGACCCCAACCAGGGCCTCACCTCTCCAGGCAGCTCTCGTAGTTGAAGGTGGCCTTAAAGCCATAGATGGAGAAGGTGACGATACTGGCGAAGATGGAGGTGCTACTGTTGACCATGGACACGACGATGGCCTGCTTCTCAAAGTTGTTGTTGTACTGGTTGTAGCTGGCAAAGGCGATGAGGGATCCAAAGCCCAGGCCCAGAGAGAAGAAGATCTGAGTGGCTGCGTTGATCCATGTAGTGGGGTTAGCCAGCTGTTCCATCTAAGACAGCAAACACACACACATTAGTAAAGCATATTAGTAGCACACACACATACAGTGTCAAGAAACAGTATGTTAACCCTTTGGAATTACCTGGACTTCTGCATAAATTTGTCATAAAATTTGATCTGACAACAATAGACAAACACAGTCTGCTTAAACTAATAACACACAAACAATTACTGTATATGTTTTCATGTCTTTATTGAACACACTGTGTAAACATTCACAGTGCAGGTTGGGAAAAGTATGTGAACCCTTGGATTTAATAACTGGTTGACCCTCCTTTGGCAGCAATAACCTCAACCAAACATTTTCTGTGATCTGCGGATCAGACCTGCACAACGGTCAGGAGGAATTTTTGACCATTCCTCTTTACAAAACTGTTTCAGTTCAGCAATATTCTTGGGATGTTTGGTGTGAACTGCTTTCTTGAGGTTATGCCACGGCATCTCAATTGGGTTGAGGTCAGGTCTCTGACTGGGTCACTCCAGAAGGCGTATTTTCTTCTGTTGAAGCCATTCTGTTGTTGATTTACTTCTGTGTTTTGGGTCGTTGTCCTGTTGCATCACCCAACTTCTGTTGAGCTTCAATTGGCGGACAGATAGCCTTATATTCTCCTGCAAAATGTGTTGATAAACTTGGGAATTCATTTTTCCGTCGATGATAGCTAGCTGTCCAGGTCCCGAGGCAGCAAAGCAGCTCCAAACCATGATGCTCCCTCCACCATACTTTACAGTTGGGATGAGGTTTTGATGTTAGTGTGCTGTGCCTTTTTCTCTCCACACATAGTGTTGTGTGTTCCTTCCAAACAACTCAACTGTTGTTTCATCGGTCCACAGAATATTTTGCCAGTAGCGGTGTGAAACATCCAGATGCTCTCTTGCGAACTTCAGAGTGGCTTCTTCCGTTGTTTCCTGCCATGAACACCATTCTTGTTTAGTGTGTTACGTATCGTAGACTCGTTAACAGAGATGTTAGCATGTTCCAGAGATTTCTGTAAGTCTTTAGCTGACACTCTAGGATTCTTCTTAACCTCATTGAGCATTCTGCACTGTGCTCTTGCATTCATCTTTGCAGGACGGCCACTCCTAGGGAGAGTAGCAACAGTGCTGAACTTTCTCCATTTATAGACAATGTGTCTTACCGTGGACTGATGAACACCAAGGCTTTTAGAGATAGTTTTGTAACCCTTTCCAGCTTTATGCAAATGAACAATTATTAATCTTGGGTCTTCTGAGATCTCTTTTGTTCGAGGCATGGTTCATTCAGGCAAATATGTTTGATGTCCTCTGTGCCCATATGAATAACCCCTATAATGTAACTGGAATGATGAGATCGATGTTCTTCTTTTATGTTTAGGTTTTATTATTTCACTGCCATACTGTGTTCCATCTTGTCTAGCCATCTTGTCTCAAGAGGACCACAATGGAAATAAGTCCCAGACATTATAGTGTGTTATCCTCGATGATTTTATTCATGTGCATGTATGGCTTTTAGGTTTAATGTGTGCTTGTTTTTTTAAATGGTCGAATTAATAAACTAAACCAAACTAGATGCTTCTTATGAATAGCAAACTCAAATGTTGTGAGTGTTTTTTTATAGGGCAGGGCAGCTCTAACCAATATCTCCAATCTCGTCTCAATGATTGTACTCAAGGTTAGCTGACTCCTGACTCCAATTAGCTTTTGGAGAAGTCATTAGCCTAGAGGTTCACATACTTTTCCCAACCTACACTGTGAATGTCTAAATTATGTGTTCAATATAGACAAGAAAAATACAATACTTTGCGTGTTGTTAGTTTAAGCACATTGTATTTGTCTGTTGTTGTGACTTAGATGAAGATCAGATCTAATTATATGACCAATTTATGCATAAATCCAGATAATTCCAAAGGTTTTACGTACTTTTTCTTGCCACTGTATGTAAAGCAGGATTAAACATAACAGAACAATGTACATGAGCTACCATACCTTGGCTGTGAAAACGTAGATCTATTGCATCTCATCTATGCCGCTCTGTCTTTGCTCATCAATAAATGTATATGTACATATTCTTATTCCATCCTTTTACTTAGATTTGTGTGTATTAGATAGTTGTTGTAGAATTGTTAAATTACTTTAGATATTGTTGCACTGTCGGAACTAGAAGCACAAGCATTTCACTACACTTGCAATAACATCTGCTAACCATGTGTATGTGAACAATCAAATTGTATTGTATTTGATCAATAATGTTCTTTCATTCATCTAATCATTCGTACCTTGGGCGTGAACATGTACTTCACACCGTTGATGGCTCCGTGAAGGGTGACCCCACGGATGAGGTAGATGATGAGGACCAGGTAGGGGAATGTGGCTGTGAAGTACACCACCTAGAGAGGGGAGAAACATCAGGGGGATTCAGGGTCAAAGTTCAACTATGCTGCACTGATTGCCTGTTTTCTAACACAGATTTGGCCCACTTGTCCTACGGTTTTATAACATTGCTCGCTGAATTTACTGTGAAGTTGTAGGTGGAAATGAACTTGTTTGTGTATGTCTTTCCATCAATTGATAATGATGTTATTACTTTTCTGTTATTTATCTCTGTATTGTTGGGAAGGGCCGTATGAAACCATTTCACTGTTAACCTACACATGCTTACGAAGCATGTGATGATTAAAATGTGATGTGATTTATTTTGATGAACCTCTAGCTGCGTGCCAGCTATTCTTCATGGAACAGTTTCATTTAAGTCTCCTTCCAGACTCACATTAAGCATCTCCAATCCAAAAATAAATCTAGAATCGGCTTCCTATTTAGCAAAAAAGCATCACTCACACATGCTGCCAAACATACCCTTGTAAAACTGACTATCCTACCGATCCTTGACTTTGGCGATGTCATTTACAAAATAGCCTCCCACACTCTACTCAGCAAATTGGATGCAGTCTATCACAGTGCCATCCATTTTGTCACCAAAGTCCCATATACTACCCACCACTGCAACCTGTAAGCTTTCGTTGGCTTGCCCTCACTTCATATTTGTGGCCAAACCCCCTGGCTCCAGGTCATCTATAAGTCTTTGCTAGGTAAAGCCCCACCTTATCTCAGCTCACTGGTCACCATAACAGCACCCACCCGTAGCACGTGCTCCAGTAGGAATATTTCACTGGTCACCTCCAAAGCCAATTCCTACTTTGGCCGCCTTTCCTTCCAGTTCTCGCTGCCAATGACTGGAACGAATTGCAAAAATCACTGAATCTGGAGACTCATATCTCCCTCACTAACTTTAAGCATCAGCTGTCAGATCAGCTCACAGATCATTGCACCTGTACATAGCCCATCTGTAAATAGCCCACCCAACTACCTCATCCCCATATTGTTATTGATTTATTTTTTGCTCCCTTGCACCCCAGTATCTCTACTTGCACATTCATATTCTGCACATCTATCACTCCAGTGTTTAATTATTAAATTGTAATTACTGTAAGGGTGTGAACTGGTGTCAGAGAAGTCAGACACAGGAGAGAAATAACTGTGTTTCCAATGGCGCAGTTTATTTACAAAAAAATAATAAAAATGGGTAACATAACCCGACGCACACCAGTACAGACATACACATACACTTACAATAAACAATCACCGAAAAGGACATGAGGGGGAACAGAGTGTTAAATACACAACATGTAATTGATGGGATTGGAACCAGGTGTGATGGAATACAAGACAAAACCAATGGAAAATTAAAAATGGATCAGCGATGGCTAGAAGGTCGGTGACGTTGACCGCCGAACACCGCACGAACAAGGAGAGGGACCAACTTTGGCGGAAGTCATGACAATTACTTCGCCACTATGGCCTATTCATTGCCTTACCCCCCTAATCTTACCTCATTTGCACACACTGTATATAGATTTTTTCTATTGTGTTAATGACTGTACGTTTGTTTATTCCATGTTTAACTCTGTCGTTGTTTTTGCCGCACTGCTTTGCTTTATCTTGGCATGGTCGCAGTTGTAAATGAGAACTTGTTATCAACTTGCCTACCTGGTAAAATAAAGGTGAGATAAATAAAACAATTGTAAAAAAATAATAACGTTTTTGTTTCTCAAAATTACTATCACATGGTTAATCAGAAAAATCTGAATTAAAATGATAAAAATCTCACCTAATGCAAGAGCACCAGCCTTGGACACATGGACACATTGATACACTGTGATCCATTGGCGGCTAAAGAAATTAGCACATGGAACTCAGAGATAGCCTATAGGCCAATGCAGCAGTAGGCCTATAACTTTCATCGTCAACTTAGTAAAATAGGCTTAACACAAATTAAAACAGTAGAAAATATCCTGATATAAATACTGTTTTTTTCAATCGGATTAATCTCTCTGCCTGTCTGCCTCCCTTTCTATCTGTCTTGATTTGAGCTATCGCTAGTGAAGTGAAACATTGTATCAACTCAGCAGGTTGGCGTGCTCAGATGTGTGCGCTCCCTCCATGTTATGATAGAGAAACCATACACATGCTCATTTCTCACATTGAGCACTCCAAACAAAATACATAGAAAAAATTAGCAAAACTCCTAAATAAACCAAAACGTGTTTCTCACAAGTATAGCAGGTTGTGAACTCTGCAAACAACGTTTCCACTCCAAGAATGAGAGTAGTAAATTACTGTAATACATGAATTAACAGAAATGTCTGTAACTGTTGGGGTTCGTTTCCTTGTTACTTATCAATCATTGGCTCATTGGTGAAATTAGCATTATGACAATATCTTTAATTAAATCATTCAAAAACCTTTATTAATGTAATTGCAGACAGAAGTTGACACCAGGAACATAGCACGCATGTTTCCCAGTAAGTTCTGCAAAATATAAAAGGTCCCAAGTTATTTTATTAAACCTGAAGTCTAGCCCTAGTGATGTCACTGCCTACATCATTATCTTCTACTCCTGATACCAAAACCATGCCTACTCATCACTAAAACTCTTGTTTATATAGCGATCTAAAAGCCTACCAGTAAATGTCCAAGTTGATTTAGAGTGGAATGTCTGACTAATCTCTTATCTCTTACACTCCCCTGCAGAGTTCTGTCTTCACAGTCACACATTTCTCAGACAGTTTCTTCATAAGTGGCAGAGAGCCTAGAAAAGTACTGTGGAACAATATTAAACCTCATAATGTATATATACTGTTAATCTGTAGTCTAGGACCCTATAAAAGTAAGGAGGGAGGGGTCTTATAACCCCTCCCCTTCTCTTAATACAACATAAGCATAATCAATTATTATAATACATCAAACATTTGGTACAGCCCCTATCATGACCCCTAGGTGAACCCCTTTCATAACCAAATGACAGGGGATTAACGTCACCTTGACATGGCTTTACATGTTACATACTGTATGTAATGGGGAATTGATCAAAAATAAACAAAGGGAAAACAATTCACACAATAAACCAATGAATGTGCAAGAATTGTTGGAAGACATTGGAGCACAATATTGAGAGCTGAGTGCATGCATTCTGGAGAGAGACGCAGACACATTTTCACCACACGCGTTCCCTTATTCTTGTCTCAACATTTTCAATTATACTCAAGACACATTATCTTCACACATTTTAGATGCTTTTCACGGACATATGCAACTCAATAATCAGCTAGGCCTGCGAAAGTATTCACCCCCCTTGGCATTTTTCCTATTTTGTTGCCTTACAACCTGGAATTTTTATTTTTCATTTTTTATGTTTGTGTCATTTTATTTACACAACATGCCTACCACCTTGAAGATGCAAAATATATTTTGGGATGAAACAATCAAGAAATAAGACAAAAAACAGAACTTGAGCGTGTATCACTATTCACCTCCCCAAAGTCAATACTTTGTAGAGCCACCTTTTGCAGCAACTACAGCTGCAAGTCTCTTGGGGTATGTCTCTATAAGCTTGGCACATCTAGTCATTGGGATTTTTGCCCATTCTTCAAGGCAAAACTGCTCCAGCTCCTTCAGGTTGGATGGGTTCTGCTCGTGTACAGTAATCTTTAAGTCATACCACAGATTTTCAATTGTATTGAGGTCTGGGCTTTGACTAGGCCATTCCAAGACATTTAAAAGTTTCCCCTTAAACCACTTGAGTGTTACTTTAGCAGCATAATTAGGGTCATTGTCCTGCTGGAATGTGAACCTCTGTCCCAGTCTCAAATCTCTGGAAGACTGAAACAAGTTTCCCTCAAGAATTTCCCTGTATTTAGCGCCATCCAACATTCCTTCAACTCTGACCAGTTTCCCAGTCCCTGCCGATTAAAAACATCCCCTGGGGATGGTGCTCTCAGGGTGATGAGAGGTGTTGGGGTTGCACCAGACATAGCGTTTTACTTGATGGTCAAAAAGCTAAATTTTAGTCTCATCTGACAAGAGTACCTTCTTCCATATGTTTGGGGAGTCTCCACATGCCTTTTGGTGAACACCAAACGTGTTTACTTATTTTTTTCTTTAAGCAATGGCTTTTTCTGGCCACTCTTCCGTAAAGCCCAGCTCTGTGGAGTGTATGGCTTAAAGTGACCCTTTGGACAGATACTCCAATCTCCGCTGTGGAGCATTGCAGCTCCTTCAGGGTTATCTTTGGTCTCGTTGTTGCCTCTCTGATTAATGTCCTCCTTGCCTGGTCTGTGAGTTTTGGTGGGCGGCCCTCTCTTGGCAGGTTTGTTGTGGTGCCATATTCTTTCAATTTTTTTATTATGTGCTCTGAGGGATGTTCAAAGTTTCTGATATGTTTGTATAACCCAACCCTGATCTGTACTTCTCCACAACTTTGTCCCTGACCTGTTTGGAGAGCTCCTTGGTCTTCATGGTGCCCCTTGCTTAGTGGTGTTTCAGACTCTGGGGCCTTTCAGAACAGGTGTATATATACAAAGATCATGTAACAAATCATGTGACACTTAGATTGCACACAGGTGGACTTTGTTTAACTAATTCTGTGACTTCTGAAGGTAATTGGTTGCGCCAGATCTTATTTAGGGGATTCATAGCAAAGGGGGTGAATACATAAGCACGCACCACTTTTCCATATTATTATTATTATTTTTATTTTTTATTTTTTTAACAAGTAAGCTTTTTCATTTCACTTCACAATTTGGACTATCTTGTGTATGTCCATTACATGAAATCCAAATAAAATCCATTTAAATTACAGGTTGCAATTATACAAAATAGGAAAAACACCTTTTCAAAAATGCTTTTGCAAGGCACTGTATTGCCATGCGCGCTGTCAAAATTGCTGGCTTCCAAAATAGGCACAGGCCTACGCACTTGTGATTGGAAACAATCAACAGATAGATTTTTTTTTAAATGAAGAACTTAATGATCCTCTGTGGCTAAGTCAAGTTCTCTGGTAAAGTATTTTGAATGATTGTATTTAGACAGGAGTAATTATGTAATTTTGGCAAAACATCAATTTACTTTAGGGGAAGTGAGCAAGTCAGTGCACTGTGCACCCACCAACTTTCCTTTCTAATTCGCAAGTGGCTGAAATCAGAGATTTGTATATAATGACGAGATTCTCATTTCTCCACACTAACAATGCGAGTCGTTCAGCCAAAGGAATGTAGGCTACAAGCTTAGGTCTGCATATTATGACTATAGAAACGCATTGGGCTTATTCAGGACAGATTTAGTCAAGAATGAGCACCCTGGATAAGAGTGTCTGCTAAATTACAAAAATGTAAAAATGGAATGTAAAAATGTAGCAGATGTATCAGATGCTGTCTGGCCAGAAAAAGTAAGGCATGCCATACTCCTTTTGTCCAGAGAGCATCAGATACATGGTCTACACATAAGGAGACAGAGGGGTGCTGTTTCGCTCGCTCGGATGCTTTATCTGAGATTGATGCATCTTTGTGTCTGTGCGCATCTCGGTCAAATAAATCATTCATATTTCAATATTTCATTTGGACGGGCAAGGAGGTACGGCAGGGCGTGCCAGACCCCCTAGGGCCCGCCCATAACACCAGTTCTGCCATGAATCCACTGTGAACAGCAGACCAGAAAACAGTTCTCTGTCTGTGTTGACACGGTATCCTTTACTTTCACCCTGGCTTATCTCCTCAGAGACTCCCACTCTACATAGTTATGTAATGAAGTAGGCCAAGGTTGTCAAAAATCACTCTCTCAGCTGATGTTTTCCTAAGTTCAGTAAAGATCCATTGGATCTGCTTCTCCTTTCCCTGCTACATAATTCTGAGTTGGCAAACTGCAGCCACAAACTTTGACTGTTTTATTCGCAATGCCTCAATGGACAACTATCTGACCATATAGAATATTGAACTGTTTGTACCTTGTCTCGCCATTACAAATAACTTTCTTGACCCTTTCCTTTGTTATCGAGGTCACCTCTCAACTGACTTTTTTCCTCTGCTCAGTAAAAATACAGGTAACTGCCAAAATTAAGGAAACACTTGACTAAATGAGGGATACAACGTATACTGAAAGCAGTTGAGTTAATTAAGCAATTTACATCCCATCATGCTTAGGGTCACGTATAAAAATGCTGGGCAGGCCATTATTTTGGCCACCATGGCTATGCCCACATAGGATGGCAATGCCCCCATTCACAGGGCATGAGGTGGCACTGAACAGTCTGATGAGCATGAAAATGATGTAAACCATATACCATGGCCATCTTATTCACCAGATCTCAACCCAATTTAACAGTTATGGGAGATTCTGGAGCGGTGCCTGCAAGAGCGTTTCCACCACCAGCAACAAAACACCAATTTATGGAATTTCTCATGGAAGAATGGTGTTGCATCCCTCCGATAGAGTTCCAGACACTTATAGAATCTATGTCAAGGTGCATTGACGCTGTTCTGGCTCGTGGTGACCCAATAACCTATTAAGACACTTTATGTTGGTGTTTCCTTTATTTTGGCAGTTGCCTGTATGACACAGTAGACAATAGTGACCTATGTCCACTAGATATTCAGCTAGCATGACATAAGGGTACCATAACTGTCTTGACCCTGTCCATCATTACCGAGCTGATCTCTGACCTCTCACCTTCCCAGTGGACTTGACCCCCTTGACGATAAACAGGTAGACAATCATCCAGGCCAGCAGGAGGCAGAGTGCCTGTCCCATGTGAATCCCTCCGTTCTCCTCAATGGACCCGGAGATGTCCAGGGTCTCTCTGTAGAAGAAGTACTGAGTGGGCGTGGCCCGCTCACACTCCTCCACATGGCCAGTCAGGTTGCTGTTAACCGGGCACTCTGCCCATGGCAGGACCGACTGGGGCAGAGTGGGAGGAAACAGCACAGGTCAGGTCAGGCACAGGATGTTACAGATAGCACTAGAGCAATGAACTGCATTTTCTAAGATTCCAAACAAAACAGTCTGCACAGGACCAATAGTGTGTCCTCAAAGCTGAGTGAGCCTGTTGATACATCTGGTAATAAGATTGTAACAAGTTATTGAAGATCGTCTACATTTTATGATCGCATCATACATCTGAATGGAGGTCAAATACTATGAATTGCTCTATTGAAAATAAAGATCATTTTGCCATTGTGAGACTGGAACTAACCTGGAATGAATGAAAGAGGTACCAGAAACTCCATGCATTGATGACATTGTAATAGAGACATAGGTACATGGAGGTCACAACACTGGCCAGACCTGGAACCAGCAGAGAGAGGAACAGATACATTTAAACTATAAGCAGATATGATCTAATTTGCATCTTTGATAAGGATACTTTTATTAGGTTGTTGAAATACATTTGCAGTGTTGGGAAGAAGTAAACTACATGTTTTTCAACTATTCATTTAATTACATTTAGCTTACATTTTAGTAGCTTACATTTTAGGGTTCTTTGGATGTCCCCATAGCAAAACTCTTTTTGGTTGCAGGTTGAACCCTTGTTAGTTCCAGGTAGAACCCATTTGGGTTCCATGTAGAACCCTCTAGTTAATTACTTTGTTGCCATGTAGAGGTGTAGTTAACTACACAAACTACATACTACATTATTTGCAAAAAGAATAGACAATATGTAGGCAATACTTTCCTTTCTTTTTCAGTCAGACCTGCCTAATTCTCACTTGAAGCATAGTTTTTGTGTTTAATAAGCTAAATTACACATTTTGTTAACATATGACCCCAAAGTGATCTGTTCTTGCAATTTGAAGTCAACGACATTTTAGATTTACGTATGATAATTTGTATGTAGTGAACTACTTTTTCAAAGTAACTTTAGTTAAGTAAACTATATTTTTCTTCCAGTGTGAAGAAATTAGCTTAAACTATAAACTATATTATTAGAGTAGCTTGACAATACTGTACATTAAACACAAAAGTACTGGTCTAAATGTAACAAAACCATTTTTAAAAACGTGTGTAATGTGATAAATTAAAGGCAAATGTATGTACTTTATTCAATGGCAGTGTGCACCCATACATGTGTAGCACTCTATGTGCAGTGTCTACTGTCCCCAAAAATATTATTTAAAGTAATAAAGAAAAAAATGAAAAAAGACAAAAATGACTGTGGACCGTCGCAGGAGGTCCCGGACTGTGGACCGTCGCAGGAGGTCCCGGACTGTGGACCGTCGTAGGAGGTTCCGGACTGTAGACCGTCGTAGGAGGTTCCGGACTGTAGACCGTCGCAGGAGGATCCGGACTGTGGACCGTCGCAGGAGGATCCGGACTGTGGACCGTCGCAGGAGGTTCCTGACTGTAGACCGTCGCTGGAGGTTCCAGACTGTGGACCGTAGTAGGAGGTTCCTGACTGTAGAACGTCGCTGGAGGTTCCGGACTGTGGACCGTCGCAGGAGGTTCCGGACTGTGGACCGTCGCAGGAGGATCCGGACTGTGGACCGTCGCAGGAGGATCCGGACTGTGGACCGTCGCAGGAGGATCTGGACTGTGGACCGTCAAAGGAGGTTCCTGACTGTAGAACGTTGCTGGAGGTTCCGGACTGTGGACCGTCGTAGGAGGTTCCGGACTGTGGACCGTAGTAGGAGGTTCCGGACTGTGGACCGTCGCAGGAAGCTCTGGACTGGAAACTGTCGCCGGAAGCTCTGGACTGGAAACCGTCGCAGGAAGCTCTGGACTGGAAACAATCGCCAGAAGCTCTGGACTGTGAACCTTCGCCAGAAGCTCTGGACTGTGAACCGCTGCCGGAAGCTCTGGACTGGGAATACGCACTGGAGGCCTAGTGCTTGGAGCCGGCAAAGTCGGCACCGGACTGGTGACACGCACTTCAAGGCGAGTGCGTGGAACAGGCACAGGACGTACCGGACTGGGGAGGCGCACTGGAGGCCTGGTGCGTGGAGCCGGCACAGGACGTACTGGGCTGTGAAGGCGCACTGGAGACCTGGTGCGTATAGCCGGCATCAATTGTACCGGTTCGATGACACACTTTGCACGGCAAGTGCGAGGAGCTGGCACAGGACGTATTGGGCTGTGAAGGCGTACTGGAGACCTGGCGCGTGGAGCTGGCACAGATTTGACCAGACTGATAGCACGCTCCTCAGGACGAGTACGGAGAGCTGACTCAGGTGGCATTAAACTGATAACACGCTCCTTAGGGCAAGTGTCGTGCTAGTGTGCTCCCTCTCCGGCCTCTAGGTCACCAGGCTGCTCGTTATGACGCACACTTGTCACCATCGTTACGCGCACCTGGACTCCATCACCTCCCTTATTACCTTCCATATATATGTATGTCACTCCCTTGGATTCCTTCCCCAGGCGTTATTGATTCTGTTCCAGTGTCATGTCTGTGTGTTGTTCGTGTTACTTGTTTTACGTTGCGTTTATTTATTAAAACACTCACTCCCTGAACTTGCTTCCCAACTCTCAGCGCACATCGTTACAGTAGAAAATAGTAAAAATAAAGAAAAAGCCTTGAATGAGTAGGTGTGTCCAAACTATAGACTGGTACTGTATATTCAGTACTCACCCACTCCCCCCAGATAGGGGTTAATAGCTCTCCATGCTCCAATGCTGCCCAGACGCATCTTCTGGCCAATGGCTAACTCCATGTAGAAGAGGGGTACCCCCAACAGGACCAGCATAAGCAGGTATGGGATCAGGAACCCACCTGAGGACAGAAAAAGGACACACATACAGTATATTTGACCATTCAAAACACCTGCAGTAGCAGAGACAAAAACACACACATGATCTATAAGGTGATGCACCGAGCTTCAGATTCATATGACACCCAGAAAATGTGTTCTCATTCTTAATAGTTCTATTTCATTTACATAATGCATGTGGCCTTGGTCCTTGTATTCTGTTGCATTTTTCTTCTCCCTATATATTAATGGAAAGAAAGGGTGCAGTGCAGTGCAGTGCTTCCTTCATTATTCTTTGATCAAGGGTCTAACATCTAAACAAAGCCTTATTCATGTTTCTACTGGGTTCTGTTCCCCCTGGACTTTCTCAGTATTCATGACAATCACAAAAAAACAGTCTGGCCTGGGTCACCCCATGACCCATGGGACTGAAAGCAAAGTGACCTGTCTACTGTGATTTCCAGTCTGCTAGTCTGAGTCGTCGACAGTAATTACGGTAAGCAGGCAGTGGGGCAGAGAGTGAAGGGGGCAGGGGGTGAGGAGGGACAGGGGAGCAGGGGAACATGCTCAGTGACACAAACACAAAGTCAAAGAGAGTTTAGAGAAGGGTCAGCCACTGGAACCCCTTTGGGATTCATTAATTCACTCGTTCATTTATTTACTCATCCATCCGTCCATTCAATTTTAAATTAATTAATTCATTCATTCATTCAGTGGGTGAACATAATGGTATTTAAAAGCATGTCATTGTCCATAATTTAGCAGTTAGATGGAAGATTCCATGCTTCTAGCACTCAAATTCTTCATGCTACCTTCCCTTGACTGTAATGAACCCTTGTGAATGAGTGTTCACACAGAAACAGCATGTATAATCGGATAAGGATTAGACGGAAGTTGAAATAGTTGGATATATTGGAATAAATAGCTTCCCTGTACTGTAATCTCAGATTCCTCAAGATGTTGCACAAGAAATACATGATTGTAAAAGCACGTTATTGTGATGTGTATCAGGTGATTATTTACACTATGACAAATCATTTTTTGAACACTGTAAAATAAATAATGCACAACGCAATGGTAACATAACCTCTAACCTCTAATGTCCCATCTTTCTGTTTTACGTTGTGATCTGTTAACAATGAGAGGGACATGACATTTTATAGGATTTTTGGGACCTCCTGTCATTTGTCAACGCTCATGATGTACTGTTTGTCCTACATGTATGCTTGAAGTCCTGTCATTAGGTGTAAGCTTGCTGTAGATTATTAGTATTGAATAGGTTCTCCTAAACCAGAGCCTCATAGGGATATGCAAGGGTAGAGCAATTTACATGGTAGAATAACAAAGGTTTACCATTTCATGAGGTAATTCAAGTCTATTTTTCTTCTGTCATCTTATCTCTGTCAGTGTCAAGTTGGTGGGGCATTGCCTTAATGTTACTGTCCAGTGTTTCCAGAATTCAATTAAATATGACCTATAATTGAACTTTAGTTCCAAAAGGCTATATCCCCACATTTTTCATATTTGTGTTTTTTCACCAAAAAAATGATTGCTTATGGGTACCTTCATCCGTGTGTAAAATATTACTGTTGTCAGATTTTCTATTCATAGATTTTTTATGTATATTCAAATGTTTTTGTTTTTTTGCAAAACACCATGTATCCACTGGAATGGAATGTTCATATCCTGTATATATGACAGTGATATATGGCTGTCTCACCTATCTTAATGCACTAACTGCCACTCTGGATAAGATAAGAGCATCTGCTAAATGACTAAAACGTCAAATGTAAATATTTTACATACAGATCTCACATTACTATAGCGATTCATTTTTTATTAAAAAAATTATAATATTGATTTTACAAATGTATAATTTGTACAGTTCTTTAATAAACATTTCGTTATTTGTCACATTTAACTGTATAAAACCCAGCAGTAGTACTTATTTCTCAAGTTTTTCAAAAAAACATGATTATTTGTTTCTCTGAAATGAAACCATTAAGTGATTTTAAACAAATACATGTCTGTCAATGAACAAGCACATGCCCTGATTAGATGGTGAAATAACACAGTCATCTCTTTCATAAGTTCTTTAAACAATAAGACCTAATTTACCAACATTTCTGGAAAAAATATATATAACATTTTGGAAGGAAACTCTTCAATTACTTACAATATGAGTGAAACAGTTTTCCTACCAAAAATGGTATGTTAAAAAGCAGCTTTTCTGTGTTGGAATGGTGTGGGCCAGTGGAGGCTGCTGAGGGGAGGACGGCTCATAATAATGACTGGAACGGAGCAAATGGAATGGTATTTGATACCAGTCCACTCATTCCACTCCAGCCATTACCATGAGCCAGTCCTCCCCAATTAAGGTGCCACCAACCTCTTGTGGTGTGGGCATACCCCAACAACAGAATGTTGTGGGTGTATACCAGTCATTCAAAATATTAATGCGAGTAGATCACTGATTGGCCAGCTCATGCCCCTCTAGACCGCTGATTGGCCATCTCATCCTCCTCCACAAACTGATGATGGCACTAAGATCACACTCAAACGCACTCAACACGCTGTATAGAAAATCCACATCCAGAAAGGGCGCTTCTCGTGGCCGGGGATTTGAATGCAGGGAAACCTAGAGTTTAGACTCGTTTTTACCATCATGTAACCTGTGCAACTACAGTCAACAAAACTCTAGGTCACCTTTACTCCACACACAGAAACGCATTCAAGACTCTCCCTTGCCCTCCCTATGGCAAATCTGACCGCATCTCTATCCTCCTTATTCCTGCTTACAAGCGAAAACTCAAACAGGAAGTACCAGTGATTCGCTCAATACAGAAGTGGTCCGATGAAGCGGATGCTAAGCTACAGGGGCTGCTTCGCAAGCACAGACTGGAATATGTTCTGGGATTCATCCGATAACATTGAGGAGATTACCACATCAGTCACTGGCTTCATTAATAAGTGCTTCAACAACGTCATCCCCACAGTGACCGTAGGTACATATCCCAACCAAAATCCATGGCTAACAGGCAACATCCGCACTGAGCTAAAGGCTCAAATCCTACTACGTTGGCTCTGATGCTCGTCAGATGTGGTAGGGTTTGCAAACGATCAAGGATTACTAAGTGAAACCCAGCCGTGAGCTGCCCAGTGACGTGAGCCTACCAGCAAGCTAAATGCCTTCTATGCTCACTTTGAAGCAAGCAACACTGAACCAGTCATGAGAGCATCACTGTTTTCTCATTCACCATAGGCGATGTGAGTAGGACCTTTAAACAGGCTAACATTCAAAAAGCCGCAGGGCCAGAAAGGATTACCAGGACACTTACTCAGAGCATGCACTGACCAGCTGGCGGGTGACTTCACGGACATTTTCAACCTCTCTCTGACCCAGTTTGTAATACCTACATGTTTCAAGCAGAGCACCATAGTCCCTGTGCCCAAAAACGCCAAGGTAACGTGTCTAAATGACTATTGCCCTGTAGCACTCACATCTGTAGCCATGAAATGCTTTGAATGGCTCACATCCACACCATCATCCCAGACACCCTAGACCCACTCCACACTGCCCTGTCCCACCTGGACAAGAGGAAAACCTATGTGAGAATGTTTTTCATTGACCACAGGTCAGCGTTCAACACCATAGAGCCTTAACAAGCTCATCAATAAGCTCAGGACCCTGGGACTGAACACCTCCCTCTGAAACTGGACTCTGAAATTCCTGACGGGCCGGCCCCAGTTGGTGAGGGTAGGCAACAAACAACACATCCGCCACACTGACCCTCAACACAGGGGCCCCTCAGGAGTGAGTGCTTAGTCCCCTCCTGTACTCCCACGACCACACTTTCATTAAGTTTGCTGACGACACGACGGTGATAGGCCTGATCACCAATAAGGATGAGACTGCCTATAGAGAGAAGGTCAGTGACCTGGCAGTATGGTGCCAAGACAACCACCTCAAAAATAAGCTGATCGTGGACTACAGGACATGTAGGGCTGAGCATGCCCCCATCCACATCGAAGTGGCTGTAGTGGAGCGGGTCAAAAGTTTCAAGTTCCTCTGTGTCCACATCACTAAGGAATTAACATGGTTCAACACAGCAGACAATGCCTCTTCCCCCTCAGAAGTCTGAAAAGATTTGGCATGGGCCCTCAGATCCTCAAAAGGTTCTATAGCTGCACAGTTGAGAGCATCTTGACTGGCTGAATCACCATTTGGTATGGCAACTGCTTAGCATCTGACCGAAAGGCCCTGCAGAGGGTAGTGCTTACGGCCCAGTATATCACTGGGGACGAGCTTCCTGACATCTATACCAGGTGGTGTCAGAAGAACGCCTTCAAAATTGTCAAAGACTCCAGCCACCCAAGTCACAGACTGTTCTCTCTTCTACCGCACGGCAAGCGGTACCGATGCATCAAGTCTGGAACCAACAGGATCCTGCTTCGACCCCCAAGCCATAGGACTACTAAATAGTTAACCAAATAGCTACCCAGACGAACTGCACTGACCCTCTTTTTACTAACTATTTTGACTCATCACATATGCTGCTGCTACTGTTTATGATCTATCCTGTTGCTTAGTCACTTTACCCCTACCTATATGTACATAGTGTATATAGCCAAGTTATCGTTATTCATTGTGTATTTATTCCTTGTTTATTACTCTGCATTGTTGGGAACGGCCCGTAAATATTTCACCTTTAGACTACACCTGTTGTTTACGAAGCATGTGACATTTTCTGTTGATGATTTGATTGATTTGAAATAGCCAACATTTTTTAAACTGTCTGTTTGAGATACACGTTTGGGTTTTTGAAGTGTATTTTATTCAATTTATGCTTTGGAAACAAATACGAGTGAACAGTATTAGGATGAGACAATATTATTTGGGTATGCTTTGGGTAACAGAATATTAACTTTTACATTTATTTTGTTACTGGACAGTTACATTAAGGCAAAAACTCTACAATAATAAACTATACTAGCATACCACACCTGTATTTATGTATTGGACATATTGGCCTTAAAGCAACTGAAGCATCAACGAGTCTTGTATGTGAACATTTTCTAGGAATCTAGGAATGGAACAACACAACATAAACACCTGTTGACAGTTAGGCTACTAATTGTAAAACTTTGCAATCAGTTGAGACCATTAAAAGCGAAATGTAAAAGCAAATGTTGATCCATTGTTATTCTGTGACAAACAACTGGGCTTTTGAAAGTCCTTTATGTATGCGCTTTGGTACATGCATACCCTCTGTTTTTGAGTGAACTAACTGTTCTCAGTGACTTATGGGGGAGAATATGAAAAATATGAATTGAACTAACAACTACGTGAGATCATTTCAAAAACATTGCACATTTCCTGCACCACTAACTTTTAGAGGAAGAATAGACTGCACAGTAACACTCACTAGAAATGTTTAACAAGGTGACTGACGCTAACCAATATAGTAATCGTTCCGATTCCCTGTAAATTAATAATAAACTGATAACGTTTCACCCAGGGTAAAATAATAACTAACCCATTCTACAATCGCACAAGATCAGTGTGCCATTGCGCATGGATAAAGGTGAATAAATTGGACACTGACTGGCTATTCATATAGCCTACATTACCACGTTTAATCAGTAAACACTAATTGTAATTCATTCATTTTACACAGTGTCCAATATTGCAGTTCGATATTTAATCAAAAATAACTGTAGGCCTAAATGTACAATATATTATGGATTAAACCGTAAATTAGGCTATGCGCTGCACCTAAACAAATAAATATTGCTTACCCCCGCCATGCATTTGACACAAGTATGGAAATCGCCACACATTTCCCAGTCCAACCGCGTATGATACACACGCCAGGACAAATTGCATGGGATTGTCCCACTCTGCTCTTGCGGCGTCCTTCCCCATCGTTGAGTCCTGAGCACACAATCAAGCCAATGTTCAGGTCCGGTCGAGTCGGTGGCAGTGCGGTGCCGGTGGACAACCTTGACAGTCAGCAAGACTAAGTCTGAAGTACCGGGAGTAGGGATGGCACTCCTGTCTGGATAATATAACAAATCCAATGACAGCGTCCTATGGGAAACAGGGAAAGTGTGTCAACAGGCTGTTCGTGTCAGACACATTTGCAATGGCTAAAGAAATAGCATGGAGTTTATAGAACGCTTGCCCATTCTAATGAGGTACCCCTACTTGAGAGGGAGGGCCTAATGTTTCAATAGGTAGGCATAGGCTAGAGAGTTTACATAACCCAGGTGAATGTTTGATTTTCCCAGCTCTTCTTAAAACAAGAGTTTATAAGCCTGTCATAGAGATAGTGGACCATCACCAATACCTTTTATATTCCTTAGGGTATGCTTCAGATAGCATGTGTTTGCTTTTGTACAGTGTGATTTACAAGTACAGTACAAGATTCAGTGCTGGAAATACTGTATTTATTTTCCTTTTTACTGTTCATACAACTTGAAATATAGTACCGGAGACAGATGTGCAAAAACAGCACAACCAGTGTTAAGGTATCAATGATTCGAATAGCTGTTTTCTGTAAGAAGTCAATCAGTAAGAAGTTAATGCACATTATTCTACCTAAAAAGGGAGATTTCCATTACAGTTTTATTGCATTTAAATGAAAAAGCAAAGGAAAAAAAGAACCGTGAGAGATGAGAGACAGCGAAACAAATGTGTGAATATACACACAGTGACGATACAGTACAAATAAAGGATGAAAGATAGACCCAAAAGAAAGGAGAACGGAGACAATGTCCTCCAGGGGTGTGTCTATCTGCAGATTTCCCTGAAACCCCCTCTCACCTTGCCACCATGCATCCACTGATGCAGGTGGGTTCAGAGTCCAGACAGGCAAGGGTCACAACCGGGAGGACTAGCAAAAACAGAGCGAAGGAAAAAGCAGGCGAACGGAATAACACCCAGGTTGACTTGACGAACCTGCAACAGACAAGCAGGGAACACAGGAATAAGTACCCAGGGACTAATGAGGAAAACAGCTGACACTTGGAGGTGGATGGAGACAATCACAAAGACAGGTGAAACAGATCAGGGTGTGACAATAGACCCCTAAAATACTTCTATCCCCAAGCTATAAGACTGTTAAATAGCTCTTTAGGCTAGGGGGCAGAATTTTGATGTTTGGATGAAAAACGTGCCCAAAGTAAACTGCCCATTTCTCAGGCCTATTTATCAGACCCAGAAGCTAGAATATGCATATTATTGGCAGATTAGGATAGAAAACACTCTAAAGTTTCCAAAACTGTCAAAATATTGTCTGTGAGTATAACATAACTGATATGGTAGGCGAAAACCTGAGGAAAATCGATCCAGGAAGGGCTGTTTTCCTGAAACTACTCTTTTCCATTGCAAGCCTATCCTCCATTTAAAGGGATATCAACCAGATTCCTTTCCCTATGGCTTCCACAAGCTGTGAACAGTCTTTAGACATAGTTTCAGGCTTTTATTCTGAAAAATGAGCGAGAATGTTCACATCTCGTCAGTGGATAGCCAGATGTCGTCAGATTTGTGCATGCACGCACGTTGGGAGCGAGACCTTTTCTTTCTCTCTTCTATTGAAAAGGCTACCGTCCAGTTGAAATATTATCGATTATTTATTGTAAAAACAACCTGAGGATTGATTATAAAAAACATTTGACATGTTTCTAAGAACTTTACGGATACCATTTGGAATTTTTGTCTGCCCGTCGTGACCGCACGAGCCTGTGGATTACTGAACAAAACACGCCAACCAAATGGAGGTCTTTATCGAACAAAACAAACATTTATTGTGTAACTGGGAGTCTCGTGAGTGCAAACATACGAAGATCATCAAAGGTAAGTGATTCATTTTATTGCTTTTCTGACTTTCGTGACCAATCTACTAGCTGTTTGTAATGTTTTGTCTGCTGAGAGCTGTCCTCACATAATCGCATGGTTTGCTTTCATCATAAAGACTTTTTGAAATCTGACACGCCGGCTGGATTAACAACAAGTTAAGCTGTGTTTTGGTGTATTGCACTTGTAATTTCATGAAAATTAAATATTTTTAGTAATTTAATTTGAATTTGGCTCTCTGCAATTCACCGGATGTAGACGAAAATGATCCTGCTAAAGGGATCGGAGCGGCAAGAGGTTTTAAATAGCTACTATGACTGAGTTGACCCTTGTATTTTTTTTGTACTGTCTCTATGCACACTCACACAGTCACTCACATTGACACTCCAATACACACAACAGGTACACACATTTATACTGACTCTACACACACGGACACACCCCCACATATAGTCTTTATATACGCTGCTGCTACTCTATTGTACATCCTGATGCCTAGTCACTTTAACCCTATACATATGGTGCCTTCGGAAAGTATTCAGACCCCTTGACTTTTTCCACATTTTGTTAAATTACAGCCTTATTCTAAAATGGATATAAAAAAAATTAAATCCCTCAGCAATCTACACACAATGCCCCATGATGACAAAGTGAAAACAGATTTTGACATTTTTACAAATGTATACAAAATAAAAAACAGAAATACTTTACTTACATAAGTATTCAGACTCTTTGTTGTGAGACTTGAAATTGAGCTCAGGTGCCTCCTGTTCCCATTGATCATCCTTGAGATGTTCCTACAACTTCATTGGAGTCTACCTATGGTAAATTCAATTGATTGGACACCTGTCTATTTAAGGTCCCACAGTTGACAATGCACGTCAGAGCAAAAAGCAAGCCATGGGGTTGAATGAATTGTCCGTAGAGCCCCGAGACAGAATTGTGTCGAGGCACAGATCTGTTATCAAAAAAATGTTTGCAGCATTGAAGGTCCCCAAGAACATAGTGGTCTTCATCATTCTTAAATTGAAGAAGTTTGGAAACACCAAGACATCCTAGAACTGGCCGCCCGGCCAAACTGCGCAATTGGGGGAGAAGGGCCTTGGTCAGGTAGGTGACCAAGAACTTGATGGCTGCTCTAGAGCTCCTCTGTGGAGATGGGAGAACCTTTCAGAATTACATCTATCTGTGTTTTTGTTCTACTTAATGTTATTTTTTAGTACTACATTGATAATGATGGGTTTAGAGCTTGCAAAAATACATTTCACTGTACTTGTGCACGTGACAAACTTGAAATTGAAACAAACAGCTTATGAACAAGTCTAACACAATTATCACCATATATTTCCCAATCCCTACTGTGACAATCCTTCCACTCATCCACTTCAAACCAGGGTCTCAGATGGGGGTTAGACTGGTTGTGCAATGGTCGCCTGAAGGGTGCACGTGCGGTTTGCTGCTTGCTGCACATCCCACTTAACTGTTGTTGAATCCGGCCCAGATGAGGCTGGTGGAATAGTTTGTCAGGGAAGTTACGGAGGCAGTGGCCATCTTTTTGGTGGGACACTGGGCTCTGCTCAAACAGCGATAGGTGTAGACCTCACATCTCAGCCCTAAATGGGACACAACAGGAGTTTATGGTCGGAGCTGTCCAGTTGGGACTGGAGCCGCGTGGAGGGAGGCCATGGGACCATGTTGGAGGAGCTTTATGAGGGAACAGCAGGATTGGTTACGGGCGGGTTGGGGGTCGGTGGAGGGCGGGGTCAGAGTGGGGTTCACAGTGAGGGGTGCAGCTGTACAATTGAGCTGAATTCTGTTTTCCATTGCTCCCCACTGACATAACACAAATGCATTGCTATTTGTTCCAGATGACATCCCCCTCTCTGATGCATTAGCTGTGTTTATTTGGGATTTCATAATGGTCCTAGTTGGACAGTTAAGGAAGACACCCACGGGACTGGTGTGGCGTGATCATTGGGGTGGAGGGAGGAGGGAGAATGTCTGAAGGACAATGAACGCAGTAGAGGAAAGCAACCCAGCCTGCATATTTACAATCGGAGAGGGGTTGAGGGAGAGGGGACATGTTTTGTCAACAGATGTGGAATTTAGCAAGAGCTGCTCGCGGGAGGTCAACATCATATCCTCTTGTCTGTAACCCAGAACTGGTCTGTATGCACCATGGTGAGCTTTCAACTGGTCACATCCTTCCAAATAAAAAGCAGAAAGGCCAGAGACTGGAGGCTGCCTGGGATTGGGTCAGATCTGACCGGAAAGATCTGGACAAAACGTCCACCACAGTGAGGCACAGTCCGTCTGGGTTAGGGTTCTGACGGTAAATGCTTTAACAGGTCCTGACATCGGCATCGCTGTGGCTGCTGCGAAGAACAGAGACCCCATGCCTGCTCAGTACAGGAACACTACAGGAACGAGAGCCAACTCCTCGCTGGCCCATAGCCCTGGCAACAATGGACAATTAGTGACTGTTGCGGTACAGACTGTCTGAAAAGTTAAGACGCCATTACATAACAGTTCTCTCACTGGGTCTTTGTCTCTCACTGGGTCTTTGTCTCTCACTGGGTCTTTGACATACGGCTGTTCTGTCTCTCCAAGCAATGTGCCCAGTCTGCTCTTAAATCTTGTACACGGGTCACAAGATGGGTTCATCAGGTGGGAGCATTTGCATACACTTAATGAGTGTATTGTTTGTTTTCCCTCATTCACAATTTGACACTTGTTTATTTACAATGAAATATAATTGCTTACATTTTTTTGCTGTTGCGAGAGTCACACCACAACACTGCATCAACCTTTTGGCTAAGATCAAGTATAGAACCTGAGTCCCATGTGTTGCTGCTGCTAATGGTATTGGTCTGGAACACCATCAGGGCAGCATGACTCTTGGCTCGCCCCGCGTGGGAAAGTCTGGCCAGAGGGTGTACTACTGCTCGGTGACAAAACACCCGGAACTGATTTTTGCCATGGTAACCATGTCAGCTCCCCTCTTTGTGTTGAGATATTGTTTGTTTCCATTATTTGTTTGGGATGGGGTTCTGACACATTCACCAATGTTTCAAGGCAAAGACTGGACTACGGAAATACCAGAGCCATATATCTGAACATTCCGACAGCGCCACTTTCTCCTCCATAGCTGTTGCTAAATAATAATTTGACACTTCTGCATTGTGCTGTTTATTTCTGATAGTTTTCAAAACCTATGAAGATTTCCATTGAAAGCAAATATGCAATTTGTTGACAGCACAACACAGTACAGACTTGGATACACATTGAATGGTAATCAATAAAAACATCTGTCAAATTCACTCCTATGTTTGCTTGTTTAAAGCAGGTAATTTCATAGGGAACGAGGCACTCTCGTATTGTTACATCATCAAAATGTCAAGAATTAAGTTCTATTTGGGCACTAACATGGCAGCCGTTTTAAAAACATGGCCGAACTCTCTATATGGAAATGAAAAGTTTATGGCTCAACTCAACCAGAAAACAGTGCTTTTCAATGAGGAGGCTGCCACCACTAAGGCTTAGCATGTCCAAAGCTCTATACCAGGGATTTAAGTTAGTAAGAGTTTTTCAGCTAGTTTGACTGATTGTGGTGAAGGTTTTATTTCCATAATAATAATACAATTCTATAATCATAACAGCATCTTTTTTCAAGGAGTTATTTTTCCCTTGTTCATTTTATTGGGGATTTGATCTAATCCAACGGTGGATGTGATACTGTATGTGACCATTTCAAACGCAACACTGCCATCTACAGGAATAAACAGATAGGGCAGACAAAGGGTGACTTTCTGTACAAGTCTGAAACATTTAACAACTGATAGAAAAATAACCGGCTTGGTCAGTTATAAACCTATACTTGTTTATTGATGGACTTGACATTTGGAAACAAAACCTGCTGTAATGTTTCCAAGGATCATGTAAGATCTTTGGATATCCTACCAGCTACAACTTTAGCAGGATCCTTCCTTAAGTATCTAGCTATTCCATCCAGACCCCAGTCAAATCTTGCAAACATGTCTAGCAGAACTATTGAGTCACTTTGCAGACCCACACTATCCCACAGTTCCATTGGTGAAAAGTTGTACCCCCCCTGTGAGCTGGAGGACCTGAATGGAGGAAGGTGCTCCAGCCCCCGACCCTGGACCCCTCCCTGGCTCCATACTGGGGCTCTCTCTCACCCCTCTTCACACCAACTCAGGACAAACGTGATTGGGCCTGAGTATGAGACAGAGAATGTTCTCCAGTAAAACCGGCAACATCATCCATGGCTGTCCATGCTTATGTCTCTAGCTTTATCCATGCAGGATATAATGGATATATCAATAGGTTGTTGGAAGGAACAAGGGTGAGATGAATGAATTAATGCAGACCGACAAAGACAGTAAAAGAAAAATGATACTGTGTGCAAACCGTGATAAATAAAACAAGGAGAGAAATGTAGAAATAAGTGAATGCATTCAAATGGCTAAATGAAGCAGCTATAACTGAGTTGCCACTTTAAAACACCCACCACCACAATGTAACCAACATTACGTTTATTTTATTGTACCCCCTCACTTGTCAATGTGTCCCTCACATGCACTTGCACATGCTACAATAAATCAAAGAACACCAGCGACACACAATTGGAAGATATTCTAGCCTCGAGGCTCAGTTCTGTAAAATATCATTGTTATTGATCAACAATGCTCTTGATCAATATGTGAATGTTACAGAAGCATTCTTCAAGTTTAAAAATGATAAATCACAATAAAAACCTGATTGATATTACCTTTGTATACGCTGGCCAGGAGTGTTGTCTTCCTATCTGCTTGAATGATAAACAAGCAAATATAGGTTTTATTAATAATTCTACCTTTTTATCGCACAAAGAAATCAGGCGTTCTGCGCACACAACATTATTTGAATTAAACAAACAAATCTACTTTAATCAACTCCAGTATGTAATCAAATGTTCTCCTTCAAGCACAATTAGTTTATGTATGAAACATGCTCCGTTTCAGACTTCGCAGACAGATAATTACAGGTTGTGGTCCTCCTGTTTGTGATGGATTTTTCCACTCCGCGGATGGATGCGAGAGTACGACGTAGTCTGGGCGCTTGCTTCCTATTAGTTAGTTCTTTCTCAAAGCCACATAGCGAGCCCACAACAACGGACCGATGTACAAAGAATAATCACTCACAAACAAAACATGGGGAACAGAGGGTTAAATAATAAACAAGTAATTGGTTGAGTGATGCCAGGTGTGAAAGACAAAGACCGAACAAATGGAAAATGAAAAGTGGATCGGCGGTGGCTAGAAGGCCGGTGACGTCGCCCGCGGAACGCCGCCCGAACAAGGAGAGGGACTGACTTCGGACCGGGTCGTGACATGTCATCTGAGATGGATTACCTATCAAGCTAGCAAGGCAAGGTAAAATATCACAAATAGAGCTAGATAAAGCAGGAAGAATAATATACTTGTTGAACATAGCAATCAGTGTTGTGTTTTCATGGTGATCACTGTTAAAGGACGAATATATATTTTTACAACCAGATCTTTATTTCTGATGTAAATGGAATGTTATAGAATGGTCCAGCCACCTTTTTTGTGATTTCATGTTTTTGAGAAACTTACCCCAAATAGCAAATCACTTCATCATCCTCATTGAGTAGTATGGGGGCCTAGAAAAAAACATGAACAAAGGCACCAAAAATGTCCACGTATGTCCTTTTAGAAATGGCAAACATCTCAGTATATATATATATATTTTTTAACTAGGCAAGTTAAGAACAAATTTGTATTTAAAATGACTGCCTACCTACCCTGGGCCAATTATTCATCACCCTCTGGGACTCCCAATCACCGCAGGATACAATACAGCCTGGATTCGAACCACGGACTGTAGTGATGCCTCTTACACTGAGATGCAGTCCCTTAGACCACGGTGCCACTCGTGAGCCCAAATACAGGTCTTTAGATGTTTGACACAATTTCATGTGTACATCTGCAATGTTATATTCCCGTTTGTGAAACTCAAGCCATTTCCCCTATCCAGCTGTTCCATTGTCATTGTAACATATTGCTACAGGTAACTGCCAAAATAAAGGAAATGCCAACATAAAGTGTCTTAATACAGTATTGGTCCACCAGGAGCCGTCAGAACAGCTTCAATGCACCTTGGTATAGATTCTGTAAGCTTCTGAAACTTCCTGTGTGGAAGCACTCCATGCATTTAATATACTTTGTATCCCTCATTTACTCAAGTGTTTGGCAGTTACCTTTAGAATGGATGGAGAGGTATTGCTAGAGTGGCAACAAAATAAATTAGAACGTTGCAGATACATTTCGGGATGACACAATTTCATGTGTACAACATCTAGACCTGCATCACTATATGAACTTTGCTGTTTCCAACATATTTTCAATAACCCAAAATAGTGTATATTAAGCTGTTTGAAGCTGGTGTACAAAACCAAAAGTAAAACGACGCAAAAGCTAAACTTAAAGATGGGAAGCATAGAAATAGCACACAGAACAGATATACCGCGCATCAGACTTGCTTTCAATAGGAATTACCAATCTATAACTCACTTTTCTATGTGAATTTGGTCAGATCGCACACAAAGTTACCTACTGGACCTTGATGGACCAGCCATGTTTAGCCTTCCATTCCCGTGACCAGTAATGCTTCCTATACTTTCAATGCATTTTTCTCCAAAAGATTGGTAAAGCTTGGCACAAAATAAAAAAGGTGTGTAAACTTAATTTACCCTCCACTGCACCAGTCAGTGCCAATGACATAATTTCAAAGTTCTAATGATATTTCTTTGTACATAATTGAGGTTTGCCTGATTACCATCGGCGGTGGAAACATAAATCCATGTGCACGCAAGCAAACATGAGTGATGGATTGGCCTATTTGTCAAAGCATCAGCTGCAACACATCACTAACTTCTCTGCCCACATGACAGTGCTATGCAGGCTTGTTGCAGCACACTGTGAATGACATGCTGGTGTGACTGTGAGCTCAGCCAGCTCAGGCTATAAGGCTCAGCAACCAGCAGGCTGTGTGTATTGTGTGGCAGTGGTGGGTACAGCACAGGCCAGGCCTGTTGGATTAGCATGAGAATGGGGAGTCAGTGAGTGGAGAGAGGGCTGGTATAAAAGAGGGGGAAGCAGAGTTTAATCTCTGTCACAATAGCGCCTCTCCTTGACCTCTCCTTGACCTCTCCTTGACCTCTCCTTGCGTCTCTGCTCCAAGCACTCTTGCTGACTGTGGTTTCTCTCTATTCTCTCCTCCACCTCCTTGTCTTCCATCCACTGTGTGGCCAGGCTCAAGGTATGACCCAACCTGACCTGACTATAAGGAGGACCTGGGAGGACACCTGACCTTAACCTGACCCTCTCTATCTCTCCTTCTCTCCAGGACTACAAGCTGATATTTGGGAACTACAAGGCTCTGGCCAGTGACCGCTGGCATGGGGGAGTGGCGACCATCGAGAACAGCCCAGGGGAAGAGATGTGGGGAGTGGTATGGAGGATGAACGTGGCTGACCTCAAGTCTCTAGACAGGTAAGATACCTTTAGTTCACCTAATCTTAGTTGGCACATACTGTGTCTACTGTATCCGGTTTCACAACCGGCCATGATTGGGAGTCCCATAGGGCGGCGCACTATTGGCCCAGCGTCGTCCAGGGTTTGATCGGTGTAGGCCATCATTGTAAATATATATTTTTTTAATATTTAAAAAATACTGGGTCTGTTGTGTCATTCTGAGTGCTTCTTCATTGTGGTTGATGTGGTCTAGTTCTAACCAGTTCTAAAGTTGTGTGGTTGGGTGTATTCATATTTGTGTGTGTGTGTGTGTGTGTGTGCAGCCAGGAGAACGTGAGACTAAGGGCCTACAGCCCTGTGGAGGTGAATGTGAAGACTCGGGGCCAAGAGCTCATCTGTCGCACCTACATCATGAAGAGCTGTGTTTACGCTCCACCATCGCCACAGTACCTCAAGGAGACACAACTCCTTTTACACTCTTCCCCCCCCCCTCTCTCTATCACACACTGTCTTACTTTCTCAATCTAGTTATATCTCTTTTATTCAAAATACATTTAAGAACATGGACTTGCCACTGAACTCTGTAAGACGTTAGATACCTTCCAAAGTGTAGAGAGGAACGTTGTTAATGAAACTGGTGCTCTCCATGGATAAACAGTGGGACAATGAATAGAAACGCAGAAAGTTGTCTCTGAAAAGGTATTTACCAACAAATCTTTTTTCAAATGAATTGTAATAAAACAATATAGTCTATATTGTCAAAGGAGAAGCTGAAGGCCATCTAGACCAACAAGTATGAGGGCCCACTGCCTGTCATGGCTGAGCTGGAGCAGATTATGAAAAGAGACAAAGAGAGAGCCAACCACCGATCTGACGCTTAACAACACCTTGAACAAACTGCCATGTTTAGGAACTCAACTCCTGGTAGGACAATATAAGTTTGCTTCAACATCTTCCATTGTCCTACCAAGAGTTGCTGAATATCTTCTCATCTCCAGTTTGCTCCACTGTTCATGCACCTTGGTTTGAAAGCAAGTAAGAGACAGCATATATTTTTCTCTGGGAACTCAAACCTGCCTAGAGAGAGAACTGTGTTCACGAACTCACTGGTTAAAGAAACCCTCAACATTACATCTATAAGTCCTCTTCAGGAATAGTTATTTACTGACTAATAATGATGATGATGATGATGACACTGAGCATCCCTCAGACTGTATAGGGATTAAATGTAGAATAAGATCATGTGTATTTGTACAACTTCGGCAGACAATAAAACCTCCCTGGATGTTCTGTGTTGATCTGTATAGAGTGTACAAAGGCATTAAATCAGCCTCATTCAAGATAGCCTGGTCTCAGATCTGTTTGTGGTGTCTTTCCAAATCGTACGGGTCAGTGACATGACCACGTTGTCAAAACAGCACAGAAAGATATGGGACCAGGCTACATTCAAGATCACTTCTTCTCCCCCCCCCCCCTTTTGTATGCAAATCCATAAACTTCATTGTTAGATGAGAATGTGTTTCCTTGAAAACATATTTTGAACAATGGAAGTCTGTTTACTGTATGTGATTGAAGGTCTTTGAAGGTCTTTGTCTCCCAACCGATAACGGTTGGTCGTTGTATCAACACAGTTCATACAAAGTTCATTGGAAGCAGAATACCACTGTCTAGACATGTACACAAAATAGGTGCTTTCTTAAACCTTAAATAGTTATTTGGCTCATCCCTGTAGGAGAACCCTTTATGGTTCCAGGTAGAACCTTTTCACCCAACAAAGACCCCTTTTAGAACCCTTTTTAAAAGAGTGAAGTACTGAATCTGGTCACTGGCCAGGGTGTGGTTCAAGAGGGACCAGTTTGGTCAACAGATGGTCCCAGAAGACAGGCTGCATGGCCTGGTCCAGGTAGGTCCTGGGGATCACAATAATAACTGATTATTTGAATTAAAGAATAAAGTGTTTTTATCACACCCAAGGCATTATACAACACAGGAAAGAAAACATACTCAAGTCATAATGAACATAGAATTTAGAAGACAAGCCTTCAGGTCTTCAGGTCAAATTCCTCAACACACAAGGTCATAGAAAATATATACATTCGGAAAGTATTCAGACCACTTCACTATTCCCACATTTCGTTATGTTACAGCATGATGCTGCCACCACCATGCTTCACCGTAGGGATGGTGCCAGGTTTCCTCTAGAAATGACGTTTGCCATTCAGGCCAATTGGTTTCATCAGACCAGAGAATCTTGTTTTTCATGGTCTGAGAGTCCTTTAGGTAACCCTTTGGCAAAGTCCAATCGGGCTGTCATGTGCCTTTTATAGAGGAGTGGCTTTCGTCTGATTGGTGGAGTGCTGCAGAGATGGTTGTCCTTCTGGAAGGTTCTCCCATCTCCACAGAGGAACTCTGGAGCTCTGTCAGAGCGACCATTGGGTTCTTGGTCTCCTCCCTGACCATGGCCCTTCTCACTCGATTGCTCAGTTTGGCTGGGCGCCAGCTCTAGGAAGAGTCTTGGTGGTTCCAAACTTCTTCCATTTTACAATGATGGAGGCCACTGTGTTATTGGGGACCTTCAACGCTGCAGAATTTGTTGGTACCCTTCCACAGATCTGTGCTCAATTTCGAGTCTCATAGCAAAGGGTCTGAATACTTACGTAAATAAGGTATTTATATTTTTTATGTTTAATACATTTGCAAAAATGTCTAAAAACCTGTTTTCGTTTTGTCATTTTGGGGTATTGTGTGTAGATGTGACATTTAAAAAAAATTAAATATGATTTTTCTTCTTAAATTTCCTTCTTACATCAGCTGATATCTCAAAGTGCTGTACAGAAACCCAGCCTAAAACCCAGAACAGCAAGCAATGCAGGTGTAGAAGCACGGTGGCTAGGATAAACTCCCTAGAAAAGCCAGAACCTAGTAAGAAACCTAGTGAGGAACCAGGCTATGTGGGGTGGCCAGTCCTCTTCTGGTGGTGCCGGGTGGAGATTATAACAGAACATGGCCAAGATGTTCAAATGTTCATAAATTACCAGCATGGTCAAATAATAATAACAATCACAGTGGTTGTCAAGGGTGCAACAGGTCAGTACCTCAGGAGTAAATGTCAGTTGGCTTTTCATAGCCGATCATTCAGAGTATCTCTACCGCTCCTGCTGTCTCTAGAGTGTTGAAAACAGCAGGTCTGGGACAGGTAGCACATCCGGTGAACAGGTCAGGGTTCCATAGTCGCAGGCAGAAGAGTTGAAACTGGAGCAGCAGCACGGCCAGATGGACTGGGGACAGCAAGGAGTCATCAGGCCAGGTAATCCTGAGTCATGGTCCTAGAGCTCAGGTCCGCCGAGAGAGAGAAAGAAAGAAAAAAAGAGAGAAAGAAAGAAAGAAAGAGAGAGAATTAGAGAGAGCATACTTAAATTCACACAGGACACCGGATAAGACAGGAGAAATAGTCCAGATATAACAGACTGACCCTAGCCCCCCGACACATAAACTACTGCAGCATAAATACTGGAGGCTGAGACAGGAGGGATCTGGAGACACTCTGGCCCCATCCGACAATACCCCCGGACAGGGCCAAACAGGCAGGATATAACCCCACCCACTTTGCCAAAGCACAGCCCACACCACTAGAGAGATATCTTCAACCACCAACTTACCATCCTGAGACAAGGCCGAGTATAGCTCACAAGGATCTTTGCCATGGCACAACCCAAGAGGAGGGGGGGCAACCCAGACAGGAAGATCACGTCAGTGCACCAGTGCACCAGTGACTCTGCCCCTGTAATAGGGTTAGAGGCAGAGAATCCCAGTGGAGAGAGGGGAACTGGCCAGGCAGAGACAGCAAGGGCGGTTAGTTGCTCCAGTGCCTTTCCGTTCACCTTCACATTCCTGGGCCAGACTACACTCAATCATAGGATCTACTGAAGAGATGAGTCTTCAATAAAGACTTAAAGGTTGAGACCGAGTCTGCATCTCTCAGTTGGGTAGGTAGACCATTCCAAAAATGGAGCTCTATAGGAGAAAGTCCTGCCTCCAGCTGTTTGCATAGAAATTCTAGGGACAGTTATGAGGCCTGCGTATTGTGACCATAGTGTGTACGTGTATGTTTGTACGGAAGGACCAAATCGGAATGATAGGTAGGTGCAAGCCCATGTAATGCTTTGTAGAATAGCAGTAAAACCTTGAAATTAGCCCTTGCCTTAACAGGAAGCCAGTGTAGAGAGGCTAGCAATGGAGTAATATGATCACATTTTTTGGTTCTAGTCAAGATTCTAGCAGCCGTATTTAGCACTAACAGAAGTTTATTTAGTGCTTTATCCGGGTATCCGGATAGTAGAGCATTGCAGTATTCTAACCTAGAAGTGACAAAAGCATGGATACATTTTTCTGCATACATTTTGGACAGAAAGTTTCTGATTTTTGCAGTGTTACGTAGATGGAAAAAAGCTGTCCTTGAAACAGTCTTGATATGTTCTTCAAAAGAGAGATCAGGGTCCAGAGTAACACCGAGGTCCTTCACAGTTTTATTTGAGACAACTGTACAACCATCAAGATTAATTGTCAGATTCAACAGAAGATCTCTTTGTTTCTTAGGACCTAGAACAAGCATTTCTGTTTTGTCCGAGTTTAAAAGTAGAACATTTACAGCCATCAACTTCTTTATGTCTGAAACACAGGCTTCCAGCGAGGGCAATTTTGGGGCTTCACCATGTTTCATCGAAATGTACACCTGTGTGTCATCCGCATAGCAGTGAAAGTTAACATTATGTTTCCGAATAACATCACCGAAATGTACAGTTAATTTGTCAGAGGACACCCCATCCACAGAGACAAACGTTGAATCCATTTTAGAATAAGGCTGTCATGTAACAAAATGTGGAAAAATTTAAATGGTCTGATTGCTTTCCGAACGCACTGTATGTTTTCGCAAGGATGTTTCCTAGTTAAATAAATGATAGAGTGTAGTTCACAGAACCCCCTCTCCACATACTGTACGTACCTGGTCTTGACCAGCCTAGACAGGTGGTGGTGGGCAGACAGCTGGGGGGATTTCCTCCAGGAAGATAAGGATGACCCTTTGCTCCACCAGCAGACGGAGGGTGTGGCCAGTTACTGTTCAGGTAGTTACGACTCACCACACACACGGCGTAGCCGCTGCCTGGAACCAGACCAGTAAGAAGGATCATTAGATGGTGATGCCATAGGCTTGGTATTTTTAACCAGTGCGTCTGTATATAGTATTTCTAGTGGTCCAGGATACCTACCGTAGAGGCTGTCTGTGATGTAGTCCACAATGTCCTTCCCCAATTGGAAGTCCCTGCTATGCAGACATAGACGCAGGGAGACCCCCTCTGCTCCAGGCAGGGAAGCAGCTGCTCCACCACCCAGCGCTCCTCTCTCCCACTGTACAATACAAAGGCATCATAGCAATAGCCTCCGTACAGCCTCCTCCAGCCAGGTGCGGATGATGTGGCAGAAGGCCAGCAGGTATTCCCAAGCAAGCTGATGGAGCAGCACCACCAGCATGAAGAGGAATTAAATTCCTCTAACACTCTTTCTAACTTCCCTTTCCACAAAATAATGCATTAATGCATACACTAAATGTATTGCACAAATTACATTAAAAAATGACTGTATCGGTGGAATATAACTTTAGAATCCTTTTGGAAGTGAAACGTGTATAGTATTGGAAAATATAGTAGTTAACATAAACCTAATCTCCTAATCGTACTTCTTAACTTTAATCTTAAAGCTACAATTCACTGAATGGTTCTATTGAGAAAGGATTTACAGGGGGCTGTTGCTACGGATGTGAATATAAGCCCAACAACACTGCAAAAAAGTCTGGTTTCAACATTGGAAGAAAAAGTACCCAATTGTCATACTTAAGTAAAAGTAAAGATACCTTAATAGAAAATTGCTAAAATAAAAGTGAAAGTCACCTAGTAAAATACTACTTGAGTAAAAGTCTAAAAGTCTACACTTCAAAAGTAAAGGTACAGTTGAAGTGGGAAGTTTACATACATTTAGGTGGAGTCATTAAAACTTGTTTTTCAACCACTCCAAAAATGTCTTGTTAACAAACTATCGTTTTAGGAAGTCGGTTAGGACATCTACTCTGTGAATGACACAAGTAATTTTCCCAACAATTGTAATACTCAGTTGAGCACACTCCAACACTCCAACATAATTTAGAAACAAAGCATTTGTGTTTAGTGAGTCTGCCAGATCAGAGACAGTAGAGATGACCAGGGTAGTTCTCTTGATAAGTGTGTAGATTGGACCATTTTCCTGTCCTGCTAAATATTCCAAATGTAACAAATACTTTTGGGTGTCAGGGAATAGTAGAAAGTACATTATTTTCTTTAGGGATGTAGTGGAGTAAAACTAAAAGTTGTCAAAAATATAATTAGCAAAGTAAAGTACAGATACCCCCAAAAACGACTTAAGTAGTACTTTAAAGTATTTTTACGTACTTTATACCACTGGGCTTCAAGTGGCACTATTAACACACTAGTTTAAATTGCATTAAAAAAAAAAAAAATTTAACTCTCTCATTTCACCCAGAATGGATACTATGTTTTGTTGTGATAACTGAATCATGTTAGAAATGTAATGAAAAAGAATTATCATCTTATCAACTGAAGGGGACAGGGTGTTCTGTCTGTTTTGTCTGTTCATGCATGCCCCTCCTCGTTTAGCGCTCAGCCAATCAGCGCGCCGTCACGCTGAGGTACAGTAGTCGAGCCCTTTCTCTAAAGACAGCAAGTAATAAAATAACAACATTACCAACTGGTTAACATACTCACCATCACAAAGCGGATAGACCATGTCATACCTTACTTACACGATTTTACTTGCACTGTTTCATCAACAAATTGCGTCAAAAGCGGTTCCTGCCACCGCTGAAAATAATGGAACAAGTGTTTCAAACTCATCCGTGTCTGACTACTTTATGTATTTCGCTTATGGAAGTAATCTGCTGAAGGAAAGACTGCAGCTGAAGAATCCATCCGCGGTTTTTGTTACAACTGGCAGTTTGAAGGTAGGCTTCAGTGCGTATGTTTTGTTGTGAAGATGCTGAGAAGTTGGCACCAAGCATTGTAGGTTGGCATCGGAGTTTACATTTGCCATGATACGTGTGCAAGCTAATAATTATGCTGTTAGCAATGCTTTAACAAATAATTGTGATTAGGCTACGTACATGTGATTATGAAGTTACTGTGTATGCTTTTGAATATTCTACTTGACAGGATCATGTGATTCAATTTGGATACTGGAAGAAAGAGTTCAACAACACCAACTCTTGGCATGGTGGTGTTGCTACTATAGAAGAGTCCAAGGGAGATGTGGTCTGGGGAGTGGTCTGGAAGATGGACAAGGACAACCTCATCAGTTTAGACAAGTGGGTGGCTCATTTACAGTGTTATAGGCCTGTCCCTATGGGGTGCGGTTTGTGAAGTTGAACAGCCCTGAATAGGAATTGTTGCTGAGATGATGTCCTAGGACCTGTAGTGGGATATTCCAAATGTACATATTTGCCCGAAAGGCTTAGTCAACGGAAATAAGCCCCTGGTTCTCCTAGTTCTCTTCCCTCAAGCAGGTCCTAATACAATTCTGGTGCCAGTGGAAAAAGTGGTACAACTGATGTCTATGGCATTTATATATAACATTCTGGATTGTTTTACAGACTGTAGAGAATGGCATGAATTTGTAACTTCAATCAACAGTATCTCCAAAGGATGAACAACTTCTATCTGCTCTTAACTGTGTGTTCTCCAGGCAGGAAGGAGTGGGAATAGGATTCTACAGTCCACTAGACGTTACCATTAACACAGACGAGGGAGAGGTCCTCTGTCGCACCTACCAGATGAACAACTTCACAGTTCACCAGACCTCGCCTCCATACAAACAGGTACGCTATATGTCTGTCTTTTGCTATAAAGCAGCCTAATCATACACAAATAATGATTGTTTTGATAGCCAGTTTGAAGGATGCCTCCATTGGCCATATCCAAATGCACGAACAATGCATTTGTGTTATATTTAATGGCAAAATGTCGAAACCCAATACAGAAGTAGAATGATTTATGCAAATACCCATGGGTCGTGTTATTAACAAAAGCAACTAACTTTGTCCTGCAGGTTGTTTGTCTTGGAGCAAAACAAAACGGCTTACCTCTGGATTACATTAAGAAGCTGGAGGCAGTGGAAACCAATGGCTACAGCGGTCCGTCCATTTTAGATGACATCACCGCGTTGAAACCTGCTGATAAAGGAAAAAGCTTGTAGATGGTACCAGGAAAGGAGGAAAGAAGATGAAAGAGAAATCACTTAATGTAACAACCTTAGAGGGAAATTGACATAAGACTCAGTTGTCTAAGTTCAAATGTCCATGTTGTACTTTTGTGCAACAATCAGCTTAAGTAAAAATGTGTTAGAGTAAATTTAAAAAACTAAGTGGCACACAGGTATATATTCCCAAATGTTCTGTGTAAAATGTGAGCCAGTCATTTTAGATGTGATACCAAATGAATTGAAAAATGAATGACAATGTCTGGCATAGCATTTTCTTTTACTAAAGTTTCTCTATTTTGCTTGGGAAGTGTGACACAGACACACTCTCTCTCTCTCTTACACACACACACACACTTGATTGATTGGGTACAATGTCAGGGCCGGTTCCAGACACACAGTGCATTCAGAAAGTATTCAGACCCCTTGACATTTTCGTAATTTAGTTACTTTACAGCTTTACTCTAAAATATATTTAGTTCCCCCCCCCAGCAATCTACACAAAATACCCCATAATGACAAAGCAAAAAAGGTTTAGAATTTTTGCCAAATGTAAAAAATGAAATATCACATTTGCATAAGTTTTCAGACCCTTCACTCAGTACTTAAGTTTTAATTTTTTTATACATTTGAAAATATATAAAAAATCTGTTTTTGCTTTGTCATTATGGGGTATTGTGTGTGTAGATTGATTAGGATTTTTTATTTATTTAATCCATTTTTGAATAAGGCTGTAATGTAACAAAATGTGGAAAAAGTCAAGGGTTCTGAATACTTTCCAAATGCACTGTATTCAGAACCCCTTTGTTATGGCAAGCCTAAATAAGTTCAGGAGTAAAAATCTGCTCAACAAGTCACATAAATTGCATGGACTGACTGACTCTGTACCCCACATGCAGATAATTGTAAGGTCCCTCAGTCGAGCAGAGATTTTCAAACAGATTCAACCACAAAGACCAGGTAGGTTTTCTGAATGCCTGGCAAAGAAGGGCACCTAGACATTGAGTATCCATTTGAGCATGGTTAAATAATTAATTACACTTTTGATGGTGTATCAATACACCGAGTCTCTACAAAGAAACAGGCATCCTTCCTAACTCAGTTGCCGGAGAGGAAGGAAACCGCTCAGTGATTTCACCATTAGGCCAATGGTGATTTTAAAACAGTTACAGAGTTTAATGGCTATGATAGGAGAAAACTGAGGATGGATCAACAACATTGCAGTTACTCCACAATACTAACCTAAATTATAGTAAAAAGAAGTTAGCCTGTACAGAATAAAACAATATTCCAAAAGATGCATCATGTTTTGCAACAAGGCACTAAAGTAATACTGCAAAAAATGTGGCAAAGCATTTCACTTTTTTCCTGAATACAAGGTGTTTGGTTTGGGGCAAATACAATACAACACATTACTGTGTACCACTTTCCATATTTTCAAGGATAGTGGTGGCTGCATCATGTTATGGGTATGCTTATAATCGTTAAGGACTGGGGATTCTTTCGGGACACAAAAAGTAATGGAGCTAAGCACAGGCAAAATTCTAGAGGAAAACTGGGTTCAGTCAGCTTTCCACCAGACACTGAGATGAATTCACCTATCAGCAGGACAATAACCTAAAACACAAGGCAAAATCTACACTGGAGTTACTTACCAAGAAGACAGTGAATGTTCCTGAGTGGCCGAGTTACAGTTTTGACTTAAATCTACTTGAAAATCTAGCTTGAAGTATTTTGCAAAGAGTAAATGGCTAAATGTCGGACAATTCAGGTGTGGAAAGTTATTAGAGATTACCCAGAAAAAGAGCAGCTTCGCTGGCAAAGGTTCTTATACAAAAATTGACTAGGGGGTGTGAATACTTATGTAAATTAGATATCTCTGTATTTAATTCTCAAAAATTTGCAAACATTTCTCAAAACATGTCTTCATTATGTCATTATGGGGTATTGTGTGTAGATGGGTGTATCACGACTCAGGATATGACCCAGATGCAGACACTGGAGGCGGATAGTATAGTTCTCAGATTATTTATTAGAAACACAGGGCAGCCAAAGGGCAGGTCGAGGGCAGGCAGAGGTTCGTGATCAGGTCAAGGTCAGGCAGGTACAGGATGGCAGGCAGGTTCGGGGTCAGGCCAGGCAGAGATTCGTAATCAGGTCAGAGTCAGGCAGGCACAGGACAGCAGGCAGGCTTGGGGTCAGGGCAGGCAGACTGGTCAGAACTGGGAAAAACTAGGAAACAGAACTAGAGCAACAGGAAGGTGGGAAAGAATGCTGGTAAGACCTGACAAGACAAGACGAACTGTCTGAGCTTGGTGCCTACCTGACTAGAGATTTGGGAGAGAACGGGGAGTACGTCAAGGACAAGGTCACTATTTCTGTCGGCTGGGTAGTGAGACAGACAGTGTGTGCGTAGCAGGACATGTGTGTGCGTCTGTTTGTGTGCATGTGTGTGGGTATGTGTGTATGTGCATCTGTTTGAGGTTGTGGACAGTTGTCTTTTATACTGATAACAAGTTCAAACAGGTGCCATTAATACAGGTAACGAGTGGAGGACAGAGGAGCCTCTTAAAGAAGAAGATATAGGTCTGTGAGAGCCAGAAATCTTGCTTGTTTGTAGGTGACCAAATACTTATTTTCCACCATAATTTGCAAATAAATTCATAAAAAATCCTACAATGTGATTTTCTGGATTTTGTTTCTCATTTTGTCTGTCATAGTTGAAGTGTACCTATGATGAAAATGACAGGCCTCTCTCATCTTTTTAAGTGGGAGAACTTGCACAATTGGTGGTTGACTAAATACTTTTTTTGCCCCACTGTACCTATTTAAAACCATTTATTTAATTCATAATGTTTAGTACAGACCTCTTTAAAACATCTTATAATTAATGCAAAACAATTTTACTGCGCAATATTGAAACATGCATGTATGTTTTATTTATAAACATTGGTTGTACAACAGTTACAGGCTATAATTACTTAAACATTTTCACTATTCCTTTATTACAGATAAAGGGGCAGGTTATTCCGGCTATATGTTTATACAGCCATCAGTTTCCAATTCACCATCGTCAAGACAGGCTCTCTTCGTCGCAGGATATCCCACACACGCTCCGTCAAGGCTCCGTATGTTTTCACTCCAGGGATAGATCAAACGTCTGGCATGTAGACGCTGGGTATGTCTTAAGGATAGAAGCGGCCAGCGCCGTAATTGTACACGATTTTGGAAAAGACTGTCCAGTTTATTCATCCAGGTTATGAATTTAGGGTAATCAATCCATTTAAAGCTAAACACTGGCATAAAAAAGTTGACATCCTTGCAGGCTTTGGAAAATACATATGAACTGACAGACTTCGTCGCATTTGTACTATCAAATTGTTCACATGCTAAAATTGTCACTTTGGAGTCGGGGCTATACACCATTGAAGAGATCCGTATGGCTTTAAAATCAATGTGCCCGTACACAAGCTCTTCCAATGCAAAGCCAGGCATGTTTGTACCACTCAGGGCCTGTTTATAATGCGTCTGCCACAAACACAATCCCCCCCGGACATTCCTGTTTCATAGACAACAACCCTAAGGGCAATGAAATATGGTGGGTGTAGGGCCATCCTCTTTGAAATGTTCAAACACATCCCCCCCAGTTCAACCAGGTCCCTACACATCAATCATCATGACAACTTCAAAGGAATAGATGCAATATAGATATAAAATAACACACACACTGTAACACGTGACAACAGGATGTACTTATATGGCCATAACCACGTGACACCTTCCCTCCAGGAGGTCCTGACAGGATGCCCATATATGGGTATGTTCGCGTCACCCGGACATAGGGTCATAAATCAGACGTTTGACGTGCACCGTCTACTTTATTCTCTCTCTATAGACCATTAATAGGCTATTCATCAAAGTAGCCTATTTTGCATTAATAAGCAAATATATTCTCAGTGATTGTTCAAACAATAAACCAAACATTGCAGCCTTATTTGAATTCCCCCCCAAATATATTTTGTTTAGAAGTAATAACTACTGATTCCAGGCTACTGGTAAAAACAGCTGCGAGATACAGTATGTGCTTTTTTCTCCCTAACCAAAACACGTGGTTCTATTTTTAGCTGATATGTGAATGAATACACAAGCACAATTTCAAACTGGGATAATGTTTTAGGTTACACTTGCAAATATAAGAACATTTCTCTGGTATATTTTGTTATTATAAATCGGATTATTTCACATGGAGATATGGGAAGCTAAAAAGACTGTCTAGTTTTCTATGTTTTTAGCCAGGCTAAAGCCAGCTAGCCAGGCTGCCAGCTAGCTACTACTAGCAAGGGAAGGCAACTTCATGTTTTCACAAAATGAAAAGACAAAAATAAAATACTTTTCTATTGCCCCCTTGTGAATGGGAGTGGAACCGGTGAGGATATAATTTTACCAAAAGGAGTTGACTACTCCAAAAATTCCACTCTGCCCACGTGCACGCAAGCACGTAGATCAGTGGAGTGGAGCTTGTAGTAACCTTAAAATGTACATTTCTCTCCACAGTGAAGAGCGGCCCCTAAAAATGTTTACCGCCAGCTCGGGTTCCCCCAACCAAATCTTGCTTAGGGCCCCCAAAAGGCTAGAGCCGGGTCCTGTATAATGTGTTTGCTATTATGCTTTGCTCCTGTTGTGGCAAGAGGCAGATAACACAGCATACCAAAAGCGCAGTTACACAATCCGAGGTGAAATTACAAGCATCCCAGGCTGTTTTGGGTTTCACTTCCTCATGGAAAGACCCAGTACAGTGTTCAGTGTTCAGTGTTTTTCCTCTCTTCAGAAAATAGTTTGAGACAAGACTAGATCACTCTTCTAACAGTCCGAGAGAAACGTTTGGTTAATATCCTGGTCTTAGAGAAAAGTTTAATTAATATCCTGTTGTACGCTATTTTCAACAGTTTCATAAGCAAAAGGAGTTTGTTTTAATGGAGAGCTGTGGTTCCCAAGTTTTTCCACAGCGGTTTGGGAGAGTGCCCATAAGAACAATGTAATCAACACGTTTTTGAAGGTAGGCTAAATGTTCCAGCCCATATTATACTGTATGTGATTCTGTACATTACACATTAACATGTCTTTTATCCGTTTTGTTGGATCCATATTTCTCTCCTAATTGATGATTCTCTGTTATTTGCTACAGGAGATAAATATGCACACAGGAGACAATTGTGAAATCTCTGCTTTATCCTCTTGAAATGAAACCATTCCGCTATTGAATTCCCCCTACTCTCTTCCAGTAAAAGCTGAAGTCCAGCTGCATGCATATTATGGGCTCCAATGCCGAAGAAGTCCGTGCTGGACAAACGGGCCATGTGTCCACTGTCCAACTGTTCACCTTGCACCGTGATCTACTGGTCTCCCAGGTGAAGAGCACGCAGTGCATTCTGGATAACCTCCTACAAAGTGGCTTTCTGTGTATTGAGGATACAGAAATCATCCAGCGCTCAGCCACCAAGACAGACCAGGTAATTTACCATAGGAGTGTTTCAGAGAGGATACATGTCCATTTGGACAACACACATTAAATGACAAAGTACCCATCACAAAGACACGCTCTTGCATTCACAAATAGCTTACTAGGCCCAAACTAATTGATTTTAAGATGAGAAAGTATAAAGACAAGACTTGATTTTGCAATACAATGGCATTTGGTATGTTGCCAGTATCTTATCTGTGAAAAATCCTGTTTGGCCACATTAGTCAAAATGTGGGAAGTAATATTAATTAAATATGAATCACTGGTAAGTAAATATGATTGCCATTGTGCAGGTGTGTAAAAAGGGGGAACTGTTAGCTGTCAAATTATTATTAAATATTGAATCACTGTAAAGTAAATATTATTTACTTATGATTGACATGGCGCAGGTGCGTAAAATCCTGGAATTGGTCCAAAGCAAAGGGGAGCAGGCATGTGAATACTTCCTATATATTCTCTACAAAGTTTATGATGCATACATAGACCTCCAACCATGGCTTAAAGAGATCAACTACCAGCCACCAGACTTCATACGGGACATACCAGTGAAGAACACGGACCCTAGTAAGTATGTCAGTAAACTGTATGGTGCTGCACTTCATATGTTATTGGAATTTTACTTAACAATAAAAAAATACAGTGCATTGAAAATGTAAGCTATTAGAGAATCACGGGAAACTACTGTATATTTTGGCTGAATATCAGTGGTTGAGAATCAGACTGCAGTGTATTCTCCCTACCCCCCTCCTCTCAGTTAGTAGGTACTGTGAGAAGCTGAGGCACGAGCTGGGCCGAGACACATTCTTCATTGCATCCTACGCCCAGCAAGAAGAAACCCTGCTGGAGGAGCTCTATACAGACACCCTGATGGAGCTCCTGAATGACCGCAATGAGAGCCTGGGCCACCTGGAGGGTCTGGAGCAGCTCCTAGGAGAGCAGGGTGTCTTTAACCCACAGGCAGAGACGGTGCTCATCACGGGGGACGCTGGGGTGGGCAAGTCCATCCTCCTCCAGAAGCTCCAGAGGCTGTGGTCCAATAGGGAGCTGGAACAGACAGACGCCATGTTCTTCTTCAAGTTCCGCTGTAGGATGTTCAGCACTTTCAAGGAGACAGACGAGATCTCACTCAGGGACCTGCTTTTCAAATACAACTGCTACCCCGACCAAGATGTGGACAATGAGGTGTTTAGCTACATACTCCGCTTCCCCGAAAAGGTTCTCTTTACATTTGACGGCTATGATGAGATCCAGGCTGATCTGAACCTGGGGAACGTGCCTGAGGTGGTTTCTCCAGAGGAGAAGATTCACCCTCTTCTGGTGCTCATTAACCTGCTCTGTGGGAAGCTGCTCAGTGGTTCCCGGAAGGTCCTCACGGCTCGGACAGGCACCGAGGTCCAGAGCAGGGTGATCCGGAAGAGGGTGGCACTGCGTGGGTTCTCTCCGGCCCACCTTCAAACCTACACCAACCTACACTTCAAAGAGCAGGAGCACAGGGACCTGGTCTCAGTCCAGCTGGATGCCAGCCCCGACCTCTGTGGCCTCTGCTCCATCCCCCTCTTCTGCTGGATCGTCTTCAAGAGCTTTAAACACCTGCACTCAGTCTATGATGACTTTGAGTTGCCAGAGGCTTGCGTGACCCTCACTAACATATTCCTTCTGCTTTCTGAAGTCTTCTTCAGCCGGGGGGCCGCTCCCCCACCGGGCCTCCTGACGAGAAACACCAGGTGCCCCGCTGATACCTTCAGGGCAGGGTTGAGGCCACTGACAGCCTTCTCGAAGCTGGCTCTGCTGGGCACGGAGAGAGGAGGCTTTGTGTTCGACCAGGAGGAGGTGACCTCCTGTGGCCTGACTGAGGACGACCTTCAGGTGGGTTTCCTCCGACCGGTCAGCCACTACGATGCCTGTGGAAACCCTTCTACCTTTGAGTTCCTTCATCTCACCCTACAGTCCTTCTTGGCTGCATTCTCCCTGGTTCTAGATGAACAGGCCAGCGTAGGCAACATCCTCAAGTTCTTCACTGAGTGCAGCAGGAGGGACAACACATCTTGTTTATCATGTGTCTTCCCCTGCATCGGTGGCTCCTCCAAACCCAGGGGAAAGGACCCGTTCAAGACCAATGAGCATCTCCAGTACGCCAACCTCTTCCTGTGTGGACTGCTGTCTAAGGCCAATGCCGGCCTGCTGGAGCACATGGTTCCTCCAGCGCTGCTGAAGAGGAAGCGGGCGGTCCTCAAGTCCTACCTGTTCACCAGCGTGAGGTCCCACCTCCGCGGTCTGCCACTCCACAGCACAGAGCAGGAGGGCAGCAAGGTGCATGTCCTGCCCAACTTCCTGTGGATGCTGCGCTGCATCTTCGAGACAGGAAGTAAAGAGGTGGCCCAGCTGACTGCGAAGGGAATCACAGCTGACTACATCAAGCTGGGCTACTGTAATGTGTCCTCTGGCGACTGCAGTGCCCTCAACTTTGTGCTGCAGCACCGGCGTAAGAGGCTAGGGGTGGACATGGACAACAACAACATCAGTGACTATGGGGTCAAGCAGCTCAGGCCTTCATTCAGTAAGATGACCGTGGTGAGGTGAGGAATTAGGAATATATGCAGATGGAAACACTATGTACTTTATGCCACTGTTTAAAAAAAGGCTACCAGCACTCACAAATAAAGTATAGCTTTTCAGCTAAATTCGTTTCTCCATTTCAGGTTATGTGTCAATCAGATCTCAGACAGCAGCATTGAAGTACTGGCTGAGGAGCTTATCAAACACAGAGTGGTGGAGGTGTTGGGGTGAGTCAGTGTCTATCAGGGTCAACTTGCCTGTCGAACTTTAGTACTGTATTATGCTGTATAACAAATTCATATGATGTGACTGTATTTCTGTTGTCTTGATTTTGCAGACTTTACAATAATCTCATTACGGACATCGGAGCCAAACTAATTGCTCATATCATTGAGGAATGTCCTAAGTTAAGAGTCGTCAAGTATGTAAATTAGTATGTCCAATCAATTATATAATTACTTGTGTATGAATTAAAATGTTTATTTTTGGCACTTTGATTTGTTCAAAGGGTTGGCAGCAACAAGTTCACCAGTGTGGGTGGCAGGTATCTGGCCAGTGCCATTCAGAAGAGCACATCTATCTTTGACGTGGGGTAAGTGCACTATTACAATATTTATTTATTTATTTAACAGAGTGCAGGGGATGGATTGTTCCTGTTTTTCAGAATGTGGGAGAACAGCATTGGTGATGAAGGAGCAAGAGCATTCGCAGAGGCCCTGAGGAATCACCCAAGTCTTACCAACCTCTGGTGAGATAGATGGCAAGATATCTCATTATTGTTTTTATTTAACTGAGTAAGTGTTTGGCACAGTAACCACATTCCCATCCACAGTTTTTATGCGGGTAAAGTCATACCGTATAAAAACAATCATGACAGCTGTGATGGAAACAGGACGTTTTGGTACAACTTTATAAATGCAGAGACATCATTGGTTTGTTGGACATTGTGGGATCTTTTAGTGTCGGTAAAATTAATAATGCAAGAAATAGCTGTTTAAACGCCACAAATATTGATATAATAACCAACATATCGAAGTAACTTGGAGTGGTGTTTTGATATGGTATGTGGCCCTCCCACTACAACTTGGGAGACCATGCAGTGTACTAGGCTACAGATGAAATACTTTAAGTATCATGAACTTCACAGGGTGCTGAAAGTGAACAGTGATGAGCTAGATGCTCCTTTCCAATAGATATTGAATGTCTTATTCTGGTAACATGATGATCGATGCTTGACTGCCGTTTGACAAATAGAAATATCCCTAATAATCTCATCATGTAGACTAGTCTACCTTCACTGTATCTGAGAACTGATGCTAGAGTGCACTTGCCAAGACTAGAGTGGGCAAATTTGCTATTTAACGCAACAGCTTTTGTGATCGGTATATTAGAATTTTATTTGGTACATGAAAACTTAGCAAAAAATAACATTTTGTGTGCGCTATGTCAACTTGCATTGATTTTTATCCACAACAAGTCCATTTGGTGGAAACCTACCACTTTTGGGAAAATATTTTCTTTTTAGGATATTCACATGAAAATGTTGTGCCAATTGAATGGAAACCTAGCTAGTGGCACTAATTGTGCCATGCCATTCTCAGTTATCCCACAGCTGTGGTTCATGACAGTTGATGTTAGTAATGATGTTGTATAACCCATTGGTGCATCATTTTACTAACGGACACTTAAGTGATGACGCTTGAGAAGCCGGTGTTTGGAGGATATATTGGCACGGGTGTTAGGCGGGAGACGAACTCGAGGGCCGGCAAACCATGCGAATATCAAATCAAATTTATTTATATAGCCCTTCGTACATCAGCTGATATCTCAAAGTGCCGTACAAAAACCCAGCTTAAAACCCCAAACAGCAAGCAATGCAGGTGTAGAAGCACGGTGGCTAGGAAAAACTCCCTAGAGAGGCCAAAACCTAGGAAGAAACCTAGAGAGGAACCAGGCTATGTGGGGTAGACAGTCCTCTTCTGGCTGTGCCGGGTGGAGATAACAGAACATGGCCAAGATGTTGAAATGTTCATAAATGACCAGCATGGTCAAATAATAATAATCACAGGCAGAACAGTTGAAACTGGAGCAGCAGCACAGCCAGGTGGACTGGGGACAGCAAGGATTCTTCATGCCCGGTAGTCCTGAGGCATGGTTCTAGGGCTCAGGTCCTCTGAGAGAGAGAAAGAAAGAGAGAAAGAGAGAATTAGAGAGAGCATACTTAAATTCACACAGGACACCGGATAGGGCAGGAGAAGTACTCCAGATATAACAAACTGACCCTAGCCCCCCCCGACACATAAACGACTGCAGCATAAATACTGGAGGCTGAGACAGGAGGGGACAGGAGGGGTCAGGAGACAGATGTTTGGAGAATATATCCTCCAAACATCAGCTTCAAGGGCATTATAACTTTTATACAACTGGTTACCAACATATTCAAATAATGGTTGACATTTTCATTAAACATGTTATTTTGATGAATTTATTCATATGTTTATTCATACTATTTCATCCTTCCACAAGATATAGTCCCGACACAAATCTGGGGTTGCTACCCAAGCTGGCTGGACATTTGTTCTATCGGTTTAGGTGCCAGACACACGACCCAGTCGTTCGTCCTAAATGTTCCATTTTATGTTCCAATGTTCCGTTCGTAACCCTTGCTGCTAGCTAGCCAACTACGGCTAATTTACAGTCAAGTCAAACAGTGTAGACAAACAGTGTAGCCAGAACAACAAAGTAGCAGCATTTGCTTAAGCTGTTTTCTAGTGACATTTATTTGGATACATCCATAATTATGGGTGTGAGCGGACCAAGTAATTTGGTTTCACTCTAAAGCGGAAAGGTGGAATAAACGAGTCAGGAGAAGGTTTTCTTGATTGAACACAGTTCTCTATTGAGGGATTTCTGTCAATACAAACACTCCAACACAATCAATGAGAATCTCCCAAGGAAAAACATCTCCTTTAGATGAAACAGGAACATAATACGATTATCTTTAAACTGTAACAAAAACCACAGGTTTGGCACCGTCTTAATGGTTCTTCTTGGATAGCTCCCCTCTCTTGGTGGCCATCCTCCAGAGATAGTTTATCTTCCCTCCTCGCTGGTTCCCTCCTCCCTCTTGTAGGGAAAAGATAATAAGTCATTAGTACCGTCAGCTGTCCTTCCACATGAGCTAATGAGGCACGATTTCATCTGGCATAGAAAATGTGCTCACTACTCAGGACACTGTGGTTCAGAGGAGCTAGCCAACAACACAGCTAACACAATCACATCAAACTGAAGCTGGAAAGACTGCAAACTAGCTGCACTTTGTTTAGTTTTTACCTGTTTTCTAGGGATAGTTCTTTGTATATATCCATAATAATTATGCTGATTCATGATTTCAAGATTTCGAATCCCGACACATTCATTACTATGGGACATGAATGACTAACATTTAGTTAACAGAAATGTGAGATAATGTCTAGATGCTTTTTATGGTGGAGATCAAGTTTATATATTGTCTAGCTGGGCTGATGAGACAGTGGATTGCGCAGTCAGTGGAACAGAGTAATTAGGCATTTTAACGTGATAGATTTAGCCGGTGGTAACTTGTGGAATAGACACCGGCTAGAATGCGGCTTTTAACCAATCAGCATTCAGGATTAGACTCACCTGTTGTACGTATAATCAGCTATACAGTATGGGTTATTGAACTCTTACTTTTAGATATACAGAGAAACTACAGTATCTGTTTTACACTATGTCACTCTGCTCTTCTCTCCCTCAGTCTCTCAGCCAATGGCATCACTTCAGAAGGTGGGCGGAGCTTGGCCAAAGCACTGAAAGACAATAGAGGGCTCCGAATTTTCTGGTAGGACTTGAATTAACCTTCATGTATGCCTGTCTCATGTTCACAATACTTCAAAATGTGTATCTGTGTCTTGGAGTACAGTACAGTTTAAATGTGTGTTGTGGTGTTCTAGGTTGGTGCAAAACGAGTTGTCAGATGATGTAGCACCAGACATGGCAGAGCTGATCAGATCCAACACGGGTCTATCTCACCTCTGGTAAGGCAGGCCCCATTCTCAACACACTCCCAACAACCAATAACGAAGTTTAGCTTTAGAATTAACCAGAAAGTGAACCAAATGTATTTCTGAATGTGAATAAAAGTTAGCCGGTTAACCTAGTGACCCCTCTGTTCCATTCTGCGCAGGTTAATCAATAATCAGCTGACAGTGGATGGAATCAGACAGCTGTCAGAGGCTCTCTCCCACAACACATCACTCAAAGAGATCTGGTGAGTGTACGCAATATCACACTCATGCTCGCTTAAAGGCACATTCCTCTATTTTAAACCAGGTTAATAATAGTATTTTATATATTAATATAGTATTTTATATATTAATAAATTGTTATTCCAAAACATCTTTCACCATTTCTACTTTGGCTGTGAGTCTTTGAATGCATTGCTGGTTCCTGATTATCATGTGTTCTGTCATCACTCACCCACAGTTTGAAAGGAAACTGTCTTTCTGAAGAGGAAGAGAAGCAGTTTGAGGCTGAGGGAAGGCTACGCTTCCACTGAGGAGACAGAACTGAGCTGGAGCGTGTGTGTGTGTGTGTGTGTGTGTGTGTGTGTGTGTGCGCGCATGTACATTGGTCTTAGAGGGTCTTTGTTTGTTTTGCACATACTACATTGGAAATATTTTTACATACTGTATATGTACAGTGCATTCGGAAAGTATTCAGACCCCTTGACTTTTCCACATTTTGTTACTTTACAGCCTTACTCTAAAACTGATTAAATAGTCCCCCCCGCCCCTCAATCTACACACAATACCCTATAATGATAAAGCAAAAACAGGTTTTTACAAAATGTACTCAGTACTTTGTTGAAGCACCTTTGGCAGCGATTACAGCCTCAAGTGTTCTTGGGTAGAACGTTACAAGATTGGCACACCTGTATTTGGAGAGATTCTCCCATTCTTCTCTGCAGATTCTTTCAAGCTCTGTCTGGTTGGATGGGGAGTGTCGCTGCACAGCTATTTTCAGGTCTCTCCAGAGATGTTCGATCGGTTTCAAGTCCAGGCTCAGCCACCCAGGAACAGTCAGAGACTTGCCCCGAAACCCCTCCTGTGTTGTCTTGGCTGTTTGCTTAGGGTCGTTGTCCTGTTGAAAGGTGAACATTTGCCCTAGTCTGAGGTCCTGAGCGCTCTGGAGCAGGTTTTCATCAAGGATCTCTCTGTACTTTGTTCCATTTGTCTTTCCCTCGATCCTGAATAGTCTCAGAGTCCCTGCTGCTGAAAAACATCCCCACATTATGATACTGCCACCACCATGCTTCACTGTAGGGATGGTGCCAGGTTTCCTCCAGACATGACGCTTGGCATTCAGGCCAAATAGTTCAATTTTACTTTCATCAGACCAAAGAATCTTGTTTCTCATGGTCTGAGAGTCCTTAAGGTGCCTTTTGGCAAACTCCAAGCGGGCTGTCATGTGCCTTTTTTCTGGCGACTCTAACATAAAGGCCTGATTGGTGGAGTGCTGCAGAGATGGTTGTCCTTCTGGAAGGTTCTCCCATCTCCACAGAGGAACTCTGGAGCTGATGTCAGAGGGACAATCAGATTCTTGGTCACCTCCCTGACCAAGGCCCTTCTCCCCCGATTGCTCAGTTTGCCCAGGCAGCCAGCTCTAAGAAGAGTCTTGGTGGTTTCAAACTTCTTCAATTTAAGAATGATGGAGGCCACTGTGTTCTTGGGGACCTTCAATGCTGCAGAAATGTTTTGGTACCCTTCCCCAGATCTTTGCCTCGACACAATCCTGTCTCGGAGCTCTATGGACAATTCCTTCAACATCATGGCTTGGTTTTGCTCTGATATGCACTGTCAACTGTGGGACCTAATATAGACAGGTATGTGCCTTTCCAAATAATGTCCATTCAATTGAATTTACCCCAGGTGGACTCTAATCAAGTTACAGAAACATCTCAAGGATGATCAATGGAAACAGGATGCACTTGAGCTCAATTTAGAGTCTCATAGCAAAGGGTCTGAATACGTATGCAAATCACTTTGTCATTAGCTTGATGAGGTGTAAAACATATTTAAATGTTTTAGAATAAGTTTGTAACGTAACAAATGTGGAAAAAAGGAAGGGGTCTGAATACTTTCTGAATGCACTGTAGGCTAAGTGCATGTGCACTTGATAGGTGCAAGTTTCCACTAAATTCTTAGCTGCATCTGATTCAGTAATAACTGTCACAAGGTTGTAATATCCTGTGGAAAGATTTAGGACACTAGGCGTCCGAGATTACAAAGATTGGAGGCTCAATAAACTCGAATTACCTTATTGTGAATATGCACTTTTCAAAATCTACACTCAATGTTGTTGCTTGCACTTGACCCCCAAAAGTGTACCATCTGGGTTAACTTGGTGGAGTTTACAATAACAGCTTGGACATATGTCAACCTCACTGACTAAGGTCTGCCATACGGGTGCCATCCCAGATTCTAATATTTTTGTTGTTGTTGTAAGTTTTGGGCGTCGACTTTCAGATGGGACGTTAAACAAGTGTCCTGACTCTCTATGGTGCCTAAAGATCCCATGGCACTTATCATAAGAGTAAGGGTGTTAACCCCGGTGTCCTGGCTAAATTCCCAATCTGGCCCTCACTATTATCACTATTATGGCCACCTAATCATCCCCAGCTTACAATTGGCTCATTCATCCCCCTCCTCTCCCCTATAACTATTCCCCAGATTGTTGCTGTAAATGAGAATGTGTTCTCAGTCAATTTGCCTGGTAAAAATAAGGGTTAAATACAAATTAAATAGTTAATGTGTACGTTGAACCTGCTTGCCAGCCAAGTGAGAGGTTAAACCCACAAGTACACCTCAGAGTACATTTAATATCTGCATGAGTAAAATGTAACTACTAGGGGTTACACAATATCTAGCTACTTAAAATTAAGTGTGTCATGAGAGGTACTTACTAGTAATTAATGTGTACTTATATAGTACATTATCCATACTGACAACCGGGCCCTCATTTTAAGGCTTCCGAAAGCACCATCCAAGTGAGAAAAGAAGAACACTTGCACACCACAGAGTACATGTAATATCGACATATGTACAATGTAATTACTAGTTGTTACACAGGATTTAGTTATGAAGGGTATCGTGAGGTGTACTTACTTTGAATTATTGTGTACCTACAAAGTATGTTACCCATTCTGACAATCTAATCGTCAGCTTCTGAAAGCACCATCCAAGTGAGAAAATAAACACATTAATACACCACAGAGTACATATCTGTAATATCTGGGTAAGTACAAGGTTGCCGCTAGTTCTTACACAGGATTTAGCTATTTAACGTGAAGTGTAACTTTATAGTTACCTATGAGCAATTTCTATAAAATTACTTAGTACTCATTACCAAGTGAAAATACCTGCAAAGTAAAGATGAGCAGCTACTTTAGTGAACTGTTTTGTAAAATGACATTCCATTGGATTTTTATTGTTAGATAAATAATTTGATTAAACAAATATATAGGCCTACTCAATTACATAAAAAAGAATTGCATGCATTATCATAGCTTTTGCTACTGGCATAGAGCAGTAGAGTAGAGGCCCTTGCAAAAGTTGCAAACATGGAGGGAAATGTTTATAGCCTATGCTCTGGGAAAATGTTGGCCTTTTATAATGGCATTTCATGCAATTCTACATCATTTTAGATGACTGAATAATTTAGCAGATTTTTTTTTATACCTCACAAATGATTGCAATGACAGTCTACTTTGACCCTGACAAACTGAGAATCTGAGCTCAATAAAAACAACCCTGTCTTGAATCCATCATTAACCTAGGCCTAGGTGTGTGGAGACACACCCATATTATACAATATGAGGAGGAAATTATAGTCGTAAAAAAGCTTTCCACTTTCAATGATGCACAGCTCACTCACCCGTGATTGCTGAGGCCCTTATGTAAAACAATGCTGTTGAAATATTGCGAAAGGTGTCACGCTGTATAATGATAGGAAACATGTGCAGGAATATGTAATAGGGGTGTTTATTTTCTCCACCCAAACAAAAGAGAGAGGTGTAAACCTCTAAATAATACACGGGACGAGACCCGTAAAACAAGTGCACAATAACATGTAGCATGGAAGCCGATACAACAGCACAGGTACTCACAAGACCAACGGACATGGTAACATTAACACGTAGCATGGAAGCCGATACAACAGCACATGTACTCACAGGACCAACAGACATGGTAACATTAACACGTAGCATGGAAGCCGATACAACAGCACAGGTACTCACAGGACCAACAGACATGGTAACAATAACACGTAGCATGGAAGCCGATACAACAGCACAGGTACTCACAGGACTAACAGACATGGTAACATTAACACGTAGCATGGAAGCCGATACATCAGCACAGGTGCTCACAGGACCAACAGACATGGTCAAAATAACCGATGGACAATGGGGAACAGAGGGCACATATATACACACATACTAATCAGGGGGAATGGGAACCAGGTTTGTGTAATGCGACAAGACAGTCCAGGGTTGGTGGTAATGAATCCAGTTCAGTGACGCCTAGAAGGCTGGTGACGTAGACCTCCGGAGCTGGTGAACGGAATGAGCAGCAGTACGGGAATCCGTATATGATCAGTGCATGTTCACTGACAGATTTGCCACACTCCTAACTGTAGGCAATCCTTATGAATTGGATACACACAATCCACAGCTAGGATCTTTTTAAAATTCAGAGTCTATCAGAGCAGAGAGAGCAAGAGAAAGTGAATGTCATTCTAGTTATGTGAGAGATACAGGCACGCTTCTCTCTCTCACCACAGCAATGGCCAAGGCAGTAGCTCCTCTTCCCGAGGTCAAGCTAAATTAAGGCAGTTTATACAATTTTAAAAACATTACAATACATTCACAGATTTCACAACACACTGTTTGCCCTCAGGCCCCTACTCCACCACTTCCACATATCTACAGTACAATCCATGTGTACGTGTGTGTATAGTGCATATGTTATCGTGTGTGTATGTATGCATGTGTCTGTGCCTATGTTTGTGTTGCTTCACAGTCTGCACGGTTCCATAAGGTGTATTTTTATCTGTTTTTTAAATCTAATTTTACTGCTGCATCAGTTACTTGATGTGGAATATGTAGTACTGTGCGCCTCCCATAGTCTGTTCTGGACTTGGGGACTGTGGGGACCTCTTGTGGCATGTCTTGTGGGGTATGCATGGGTGTCTGAGCTGTGTGCCAGTAGTTCAAACAGACAGCTCGGTGCATTCAACAAGTCAATACCTCTCATAAATACACGTATTGATGAATTCAATCTCTCCTCTACTTTGAGACAGGAGAGATTGACATGCATATTATTAATATTAGCTCTCTGTGTACATCCAAGGGTCAGCCGTTGGATGACCACACGACTGAACATTAGTCCAGGTACGACAAAACTAGGGCCTGTAGGACCTGCCTTGTTAAGGAGGTAGAGCAGAGCTTTATTATGGACATACTACTCCCCATCTTAGCTACTGTTGTATCAATATGTTTTGACCATGGCACTTTACAATCTAGAGTTACTCCAAGCAGTTTAGTCACCTCAACTTGCTCAATTTCCACATTATTTATTACAATATTTAGTTGAGGTTTAGGGTTTAGTGAATGATTTGTCCCAAATACAATGCATTTAGTTTTAGAAATAGGTAGGACTAACTTATTCCTTGACACCCACTCTGAAACTAACTGCAACTCTTTGTTAAGTGTTGCAGTCATTTCAGTCGCTATAGTAGCTGGCATGTAGAGTGTTGAGTAATCTGGATACATAGACACTCAAAGCCAGTGGCATGTCATTAGTAAAGATTGAAAAAAGTAATGGGCCTAGACAGCTGCCCTGGGGAATTCCTGATTCCACCTGGATTATGTTGTGGAGGCTTCCATTAAAGAACACCTTCTGTGTTCTGTTAAACTGGTAACTTTATCCACAATATAGCAGGGGGTATAAAGCCATTAACACATGTGTTTTTCCTGCAGCAGACTATTATCGATAATGTCAAAAGTCACACTGAAGTCTAACAAAACTGCCCTCGCAATGACTTTTGAATTACTTTTGCTTCCCTTCAAGCCTGGGGGCACACACTTTCTAGTAGGCTTAAATTGAAAATATGGCAAATAGGAGTGGCAATATCGTCCGCTATTATCCTCAGTAATTTTCCATCCAGGTTGTCAGACCCCGGTGACTTGTCATTGTTGATAGACAACAATAAGGTTTTCACCTCTTCCACACACTTTACAGAATAAAAAATTACCATGCTTGTCCTTCATTATATGGTCAGATATACTTGGAGGTGTAGTGTCAGTGTTTGTTGCTGGCATGTAATGCTAATCTTGCCAATGAAAAAATCATTAAAGTAGTTGGCAAAAGTAGTTGGCTTTGTGATGAATGAGCCATCTGATTCAATGAATGATGGAGCTTTAATTTAAGGTGCTCCAAAGCTTTTTACTGTCATTCTTTATGTCATTTATATTTATTTCACAATGTAGTTCTTCTTCTTTTTATTCAGTTTAGTTACATTTCTCAATTTGTAATATGTTTGCCAATTGGTTGTGCAGCCAGACTTATTTGCCATATCCCTCTCAACCATACCATTTTTCAATTCCTCATCAATCCACAGGGATTTAATAGTTTTTACAGTAATTTTCTTAATAGGTGTATGCTTATTAGCAATTTCATGAATGTGTCAAGTGCAGTGTCTGATTGCTTCTCATTACACACCACGGACCAACAAATATTCTTTACGTCAACAACATAGGAATCACTACAAAACTTATTGTATGACCTCTTATACATTATATTAGGCCCAGCCTTTGGAACTTTGGTTTGCCTAGATATGGCTACTATATTGTGATCACAACATCCGATGGATCTGGATACTGCTTTCAAGCTAATTTCTGCAGCATTAGTGAAGATGTAATCAAAACATGTCAATGATTTGATTCCTGTGCTATTGGTAACTCCCCTGGTAGGTTGACTGATAACCTGAACCAGGTTACAGGCACTGGTTACAGGTTGAAGCTTTTTCTGAGTGGGTAACTTGATGAAAGCCAGTCAATATTTAAATCACCCAGAAAATATACCTCTGTTGATATCACATACATTATCAAGCATTTCACAAATGTTATCCAGATACTGACTGTTAGCAACTTCCCAACAGAATGGGCTTTAGGTGAGGCAGATGAACCTGTAGCCATATTACTTCAACAGTATTTAACATGAGAACCTCTCTAATCTTTACAGGAATGTAGTTCTGAATATAAACAGCAACACCCCCACCATTGGCATTTATATATTTTCTGTAAATGTTATAACCTTGTATTGCTTCCACTGTATCATCAAAGGTATTATCTAAGTGAGTTTCAGTGATAGCCACCTGTTACTAGCAAATTATTGATTTCATGAACCTTGTTTCTAAAGCTATTAAATTAACGTGGGATATTTTGAGCAATTGTCTTCTGGGATGCTTACTTATCTTTATTGCTTTCCTGGGAAGCTCAGCAGAAGTAGATATGCTTGTGTTATTTATGTTAGTGCAGGGTAAGCTGCACACAGTGAACTTCCTCCTAGGGCACACTGGCTCAGTGCTAAGAGCATAAATCTGGTTCATAGGCACATGATTACTAGGACCTATGCCCCAGGACTACCTGACTGACTACCTGACTTCCACCTGACTGTGCTGCTGCTCCAGTTTCAACTGTTCTGCCTTATTATTATTCGACCATGCTGGTCATTTATGAACATTTGAACATCTTGGCCATGTCTGTTATAATCTCCACCCGGCACAGCCAGAAGAGGACTGGCCACCCCACATAGCCTGGTTCCTCTCTAGGTTTCTTCCTAGGTATTGGCCTTTCTAGGGAGTTTTTCCTAGCCACCGTGCTTCTACACCTGCATTGCTTGCTGTTTGGGGTTTTAGGCTGGGTTTCTGTACAGCACTTTGAGATATCAGCTGATGTACGAAGGGCTATATAAATACATTTGATTTGATTTGATTTGATTACTGCATACAATAGCTGTAGGATCAGCAGAGGCATTCAGGACAGTTAGAAGAACATACATTAGGTTATTTACATTGTATCTAACAATGCCCCTGGTGTAATGTACATTTCTTTAAGCATTATGACAACTCTGCGTCACAATGGTAGGGATTAACTGAGCTGGGCTTGGGTCATTGATAAATCATTGTCTCAACGCATCCTTATAATGCTGTAAAAGCTGCCCAAAATCAAGGCTGGTGAGAATGACCTGGAAATCCGCCCACTCCCACTCTTCACAGGATTCGGAGAACTCTTTATGAACAGGTGAGCGGCAGGATAACTTGAGCCCGTTGCTCCCGGCACCTGGTGCAGGCATTCCGACATGGAGAAGCCCCACTCGAACCAGTGCAGGGACGAAAGGTTGCCGACATCGACTTCGAAATCATAGTAGTAGGCACTGCGGCCACAGACACAGGCACACCCAGTGACGTGGGTGCAGGAAGATCAGGCTCCAGGACGGCGAAGCTATTTGTTTTTTGTATCCGCTCTGGGCCACTTGTTGGGAGTGTAGACTGCTTTGCGAGAGGCCGCTGTCAATCGGCTTCCACAGCTCGTGACATGCAACCATCGTTGATTGCCTTTCTCCTCTTTCTCATTTGACCCCGCTATCAGATGGGGGAGCTCCGGGAAACACCAGCCAGTCGGATAACGACAAACTACAAGGTGGAGATGCATCTAACAAGCCTGAACACCGTCCAGCCACTGTCACGAACCGGCTCAACGCCCGTAACAAAGGGAGACAACGTGGAGATAAGGAGTAACAAAATATATATTTATTAACTAAAGCAACTAAGGAAAATATACAATGGTGTGTGTAATCAGTAATCAGTAGTGTAAGTGAGTGTTTTACATGCATGAATGTGATAATGCAGGGTGTTGAAAGGTGCCAAAGCAAACAAACAAACCAACAAACAAACAAACAAACAACCAAGAACCACAACACAATCTACAAAGGTGTCTGCATGGAGAGAGTCCCCTCCATGAATGGGGAAGTGGTGTATTTATCCTGGGAGACACCGGGCCCAGGTGTTTCCCATAAAGCTGACGACCCTCCCAACTCCGCCCACCAGCATCCTAATAAGGAAATAACAGAGAGAGAATACAGCAGACAGAGTGGGAGGGTCATCACACCCCCCCCCATAAAACCGGGGACCAACAAGGACCCCGGAACAAAATACCAGCCTAAGTTCCAAATTGACACAGCTTCTGCGCCACAAATTGATGAGGGTTTACGTGTTCACACTTACAATTTGCCCCAGCCAACCTCCTCCCCAGACCTCAGCGACCTTCGCACAGGAAGCAACATTTAAGAGGAAATAAGAAAACAAGACCAGGAGGGAGCAGACAGGACAGAGAGAACACGACAATACGAAACAATGGTCAGTCACGTAAACATTTAGGAACAGGGCGCACGAGAGAGCGCATCAGCAATCACGTTTTCAGTCCCCCGGATGTGCCTCACATCGAGATGGAATGATTGTAAAAATAAACACCATCGCATTATCCTCTGGTTTGGACACATCATGGACCTCAAAAAAGTGAGGGGGTTATGGTCGGTGTAGACCACAATGGGCACAACCCCCAACCTGACATACACTTCGAAGTGTTGTAGCGCCCAAATGAGTGCTAGCGCTTCCTTTTCAATAACCGAATAGTTCAACTGATAATCGTTAAACTTTTTGGAAAAGAAACTAACAGGCCTCTCAATCCCAGACATCTGCTTGCAGCAAAACTGCACCTGCCCCCACATGACTAGCATCCACCTGCAAGGTAAATGACAAATCCACGCGAGGAGCAGCCAGCACCGGAGTTGAGGTCAGCAACCTCTTTGCATCTTCAAAAGCGTGTTGACAACGAGTAGACCAAACGTAAACAGCCTTAGCTTTCAGCATATCTGTCAAGGGAGCGACCACAGTAGAGAAGTTCCTACAAAAACTACGGTAATACCCAATCATGCCCAAGAAACGCATCAGTTCCTTTTTAGTAGTTGGTGGTGGAAAAGCATCAATAGCCACCACTTTAGCCCGAACAGGACGCACTTCACCCTGCCCAACCACTTTTCCAAGGTATATAACGGTCGCCTGAGCAAACTCACATTTAGCCAGATTGATTGTGAGGCGACCCGCAGCCAGACGTTCGAACAAGGCTTGAATATGGGACAGATGTTCTTCCCAAGTATCTGCATATATTACTACATCGTCCAAATAAACAGCGCACCCGGTCAGACCGGCGACAACCCTGTTCATAAGTCGCTGAAAAGTGGCAGGTGCATTGCGCAGACCGAAACTCATAACCGAATACGAGTACAGACCAAAGGGTGTAATAAAGGCAGAGATTTCACGTGCCCTACTCGTCAGTGGCACCTGCCAATAGCCTTTTAACAGGTCAAATTTGCTCACAAACTTAGCTGCACCGACTTGATCAACACAGTCCTCCATCCGAGGAAGAGGAAATGAATCTGGCTTTGTGACACTGTTTACCTTACGGTAGTCCGTACAAAAACGGTTTGTTCCATCCGGTTTACTGACCAAGATACAGGGAGAAGCCCAACTGGAGAAAGAAGGCTCTGCTATCTTACTCTCCAGCATGTACTTGACCTCAGCATCCAGACAACGTAGTTTCTCTGAAGAAACTCTATAGAACCGCTGACGAATGGGGTCAGCACCTCCAATGTCAATATCATGTTCTATTAAGTTTGTACGTGTAGGTGTATCAGAAAACAAACCTGGAAATCTCTGAATAAGACCAACCATCTCTTTCCGCCCATCAACAGGTAGGTGAGTGAGAAGACCGTCTAAAATATCCAGTGTTTCTGAATTTTTCAATCTACCCTGCAATATACAATCGTCAGGACCAGGAACATCTTCCTCCTCATGCACAGAACTAGCAGGACAAGAACACAAGGAAACAACGGTATCAGCCAAAAGAACAGGTTTACCGTCCTCTGTAGAATCCCACTGTTCAGTCTCAGAGGAACGTGCATAATAGGGTTTTAACAGATTTACATGGCACAGCTGGTGTGCTTTCCTCCGTTCTGGAGTGGCAACTAGATAATTTTGCTCAGTGTACTGGCGCACCACTGTATATGGACCTTGAAACTTGGCTTGAAAAGGAGAACCAACAATTGGCAGCAGAGCAAGAACCTGGTCACCTGGACTAAAGTGACGAGGCTCAGTTCGGCGATCAAATATGCCCTTCATCCTCTCCTGTGAAGATGATAACTTCTCTTTAGCCATTTCACCAGCGGCGTACAGTCGTCGCCGGAAATCACACACATATGATAATAGGGACTGAGGAGGCTCGGGAGACTTCCAGTCATCCTGGAGAACAGATAAAAGTCCACGCACCCTATGTCCAAACACAAGGTCATTTGGACTGAAACCTGTGCTCTCCTGTGAAACTTCCCTAGCGGCTAACAGTAACCAAGGCAACCCCTCCTCCCAATCCTTATCCATCTCAGTACAATAAGCTCTCAACAAAGACTTAAGTGTTTGATGGAAACGTTCCAGTGCTCCTTGACTTTGCGCGTGATAGGCGCTAGACAAATTGTGTTTAATATGGAGCTGTTGAAGAACCTGACTAAACAGATTAGAGGTAAAATTAGATCCTTGATCACTCTGAATGACCTTAGTTTCTCTCATTGTTTGGAATCCCTGAGTCAAAGCTTTTAACACCGATTTAGTCGTGATAGATCGGAGAGGATAGGCAGCAGGAAACCTAGTGGTCTGACACATCACAGTGAACAGGTAACTGCTACCCTTTTTAGAACGAGGCAGAGGGCCCACACAGTCAATAATCAGATACTCAAAAGGTTGGCTGAGTACAGGAATAGGAAACAATGGTACTGGTTTAATAGCTTGATTAGGCTTACCAGTTAATTGACAGGTGTGACAAGTTTTGATAAAATCAGAAACATCCCTCTTTAATCTAGGCCAAAAGAAATGTCTTAATATGCGATTGTAGGTTTTCCTCACCCCCATATGTCCAGCAACATCGCTGTGAGAAGTTTCCAACACCAACTCACGAAGCTTAACTGGTACAACAACCTGACTAATTGCCTCCCCCAGAAAACAACTATCATGAGACACCCACTTTCTCATCAGGACATCCTCTTGGAGAAAATAGCCATGGGCGACATCTCCCAACTGTTCTACAGGCACAATTTGATCACGCAACTCTTCCAATGTGGGGTCATCCCGTTGCGCATTGATTAGATCTGACCGGGTTACAGATAACGGTATAACAGGGAAAACAGTGACATACTTTGTATTATTATCATTAGTCGGCGCAGTAACCAGTTCGCCACGGCTCATAGAACGTGTCACTGCACACGCAGAGAACACCTCTGGGAAACTCTGTACATTCTCATCAGGAATCCCAACAAATGACGGCTTAGTGGAAATCACGAGAGATGGAAACACGACTGGCCATACACGCTCACCAGCCAAGTTATTCCCAAGGATAACGTCGATACCCTCAATAGGCAACGAAGGACGCACCCCCACAACAACTTCACCCTTCACCAGCCCACAATCCAACATCAGTTTATGCAATGGAACTGACAGAGTGTTCAAACCTATTCCCCTAATTAGAACACTATTCCCCGAATCAGTCTCAGCAGAAAAGGGTAACACAGACTCCAACACAAATGATTCAGAGGCACCTGTGTCTCTCAGGATCTTCACTGGCACTAGGTCTTTACTTCCTAACATAGACACAAAACCTTCCGTAATGAAAGGTAAATAGTCTGGATCAATATGGACTTTCACATTCTCCTGGGCTTGAGAAAATGAGTCATGAGTGAACTGATGTGGAACAGGTGCAGCTAACGCGGTAGGCTTAGATTTAGCATAAGCACCCTTTGACCTGAGAAGTGGACATTCGTTTTTTCCTATGACCTGAACCTTGACAGTAGTGACACTCCTGCCCAAAGTCAGCTTTACCATGGGAGTCAGGCTCAACCCTAGTTGAATAGAACTCTGCCTGAACCAAAGTGTCTCGGTGAGCGAAGCCCAAATCTATCCGAACGCCCCCACTCTTTCCGAATACGGGGCTCTGCAAAGGCACTTTTGTGAGTCAACACATACTCGTCCGCCAAAACCGCAGCTTCAGCAACATTCTTTACTTTCTGTTCGTTAATATACGTGGCAATACGATCAGGAATTGTGTCCTTAAATTGCTCTAACATAATCAGATCACACAGCCCTTGGAAAGTCACAACTGCAGATGCGGAACACCAGCGATTAAACTGTAAAGATAACTGTCGCGCAAACTCAACATGAGTCTGCTTATCATCCCTTTTTAAAGTTCTAAATCGTTGGCGGTAAGCCTCAGGGACCAGTTCATAAATCTGTAACACAGCTGTTTTAACTTTATCATAACTGGTACTGTCTAGTGCACTAAGAGCTGAATATGCTTCTTGTGCTTTACCAGTCAGCACACACTGCAACATTAAAGTGCGGTCAGAATCAGGCCAACTCCTAGCGTCAGCAACCCGCTCAAACAACGAAAAGAATGTCTCGGGGTCCTTTTCATTAAACTGAGGCAATAACCGTAAGTTCCCAACAATATCAAATGTCTCTGGGGCACGACCAAAAGCAGAACTACCCCTAGGTAAATCTGGGTCACCTTCCCAAAACAAACTCTCCCCTGAGATCTTTCCTTCCCTAACCAACTCTATACGTTCTTGTTGCAACTTGATTTTAGCACGCTCCATATCTTGTTTAAATGCCAATTCCTTTTCATATTTTACACGATCATGCTCTAGCTTCTCACGATCATGCTGCCGATCATGCTCTCTCTTCTCACGATCATGCTCCAGCTGTAACAAAAGCAGTTCTTTCTGCTGTTCAAAAAGAAGGCTACTAGGGCTAACCGATGGAATGGCCATTGTAACGTTATGGGGAGATGGCAAATCCTCAGCAGAGGCTGGCCCAGTGGTAACTTCAAGAATACCACTCTCCATCAGATTGGCCTTCAATATCAACCTAATAGAATTCTTTAGACGTTTATCACTAATCTCAACCTTGTAGTGTTCCGCGACCTTCAACAGCTGTTCTTTAGTTCCTAAATCTAACAATTCCTCTGATGGAGAGCAAATGAACTTATCTACATAAGACGCCATAATCACAAAAAAAAAATTCTCGCTCTTCCCTTCTGCTGAGCACACCAGACCGCAACCAGAGAATTGACAATCACCCTGAGCACCACAGAAGAGAGATGAGATATGGAGCTTCCCCAAAACCTACAATAACTCAACCCTAGTCTTCGTGCAGATTTGCGGTGGGAATTTACGCACTGTAGCCCGCTGGCAAGGAAAAACTCCCCAGCATGCTGGCAAATTCCACCAAGCCACGGATGTGCCCCCGAGACAACTGCTCAGTCCACAGACACCACACAAAAATAACAAACATTAACCATGCCCAACATATTCCAAAAAATGAAACACGTCGCTAAACCTATCAGGGGAAAAAGGTTATAGCTCCGGGTAGCAAGTTGCACTACCCTACACAAATCTCCTACCGAGGTACACAGCCGATTTACTCACCACCTCAGACTGACTTCCCAACAGAAAGTAGAACAAAATTTCAGGCTAGGCAGGGCCTGGAAACTAACCATTCTCTCTCCAACGCAGCACACAAACCAAACAACAAAGACAACCAATACTGTGCCTATCAAACTCAATATGCAAACCAAACACGTACCTCCACGGTCTCCCAAACCAATAGTTCAAAGATCCCGGATGAGCCCCCACTTGTCACGAACCAGCTCAACGCCCGTAACAAAGGGAGACAACGTGGAGATAAGGAGTAACAAAATATATATTTATTAACTAAAGCAACTAAGGAAAATATACAATGGTGTGTGTAATCAGTAATCAGTAGTGTAAGTGAGTGTTTTACATGCATGAATGTGATAATGCAGGGTGTTGAATGGTGCCAAAGCAAGCAAACAAACAAACAAACAAACAAACAAACAAACAAACAAACAAACAAACAAACAAACAAACAAACAGGCCACCAAGAACCACAACACAATCTACAAAGGTGTCTGCATGGAGAGAGTCCCCTCCATGAATGGGGAAGTGGTGTATTTATCCTGGGAGACACCGGGCCCAGGTGTTTCCCATAAAGCTGACGACCCTCCCAACTCCGCCCACCAGCATCCTAATAAGGAAATAACAGAGAGAGAATACAGCAGACAGAGTGGGAGGGTCGTCACACCACCAACATAGAAAATGTTGTCGTGACATTGTATTAGTTCATGTGACAACTGTTGCTCATCGAATGATTACAAGTTTCTAATTGCGTGATTAACTGAATCAAGCAATTATTAACTCATTAACCTGGGGCACCATGGGAAATTCGTTTTGATTGAGTTTATATTTCCCAAATTAACTCAAAGAATATCAGAATGTCGATTTTTTTCAACAGCCGCTAATTAACCAGTTGCCTCTACCAATCTCTTTCTGAACGTCGTAGAGCCCCTGAATCTGCACGGACCCAGGTCTCACCAATGAATTCGTACCACACCAATCTTAGTTGAATATTTATTTTTCTAAAAAGCTAAATTGATGATAAAAGATACACATAGACAAAACACATTATAGGCTATTGATTAGAACTTAGTAACGGGCCAACACACTATGGCGCGTGTTACCCACAATGGGGATTTCAAGAGAGAGCGGAAAAAAAGTACACGAGAAATATACATTTGGGTGAATTTGTCAGCTATGCTATTCTAACCCTAGCCTTGCCCCAAACTGCTGCTCTTATGGGTCAGAATATAATGATGTAATTACGTGGGGATGATCTCCGAGGATTCTCTGCGTGGACCATTCAGCTGTTCGATGACGCACTTCTCCTGTGCACCTCCCTGCTCGTCCTCCCGATGTCAGTGTCCTTTTTGGCTTAGGAGTCTGATCCCTCACCCTTTGCTATGGAAGGGGTCTTCTGAGGACAGACAGCTCTGTAGCTCAGAGCTCACAGCATAGGAATGAAACCCTTTAGATACCACGATTCGTTGGGAGATGGAGGCTAGGTGGTTCGACTTGAATTCACCCTCTTAGACACAGCTACTCATCCGTAGCTTGGGTAGAAAATGATTTCTTTGTCCTCAAACTTGCGTTGCGTTCTGGGTTCGTTGACTTTTTAGACCTTGCTGCAGCTGGGGTCACGTAGTCCTCCTGTAAATTCTATACTCACAGGTTTTCTACCCTTGGGTCAGAAGTGGGCGTAAACAACTTTAGGGCAATTCTCTGGCCGTACCAAGTTAATGAGATAATCTAGATAGTCTAGATAATATTCAAATCCAATTTTAGACAACTAACTTAACATTTCATCTTCCCCAAAACATTCTCTTTGATTTGGATATTTTCCATTCAAAGTAGAATGTATAAACATCAAACATCTACTAGGAAAACTCTTCACGTTACAATGTTTTCGTAATAACGTCATCTATTAACCTTTAATAACAAAACAAAAACGAGATACATTTTCAAATTCCATCGATCGTCATGACCACCATTGTGGCTGATGGAAACCATTGTTCCAAAGTCCCTTTATTTCATGTTTAATGTTCTGAGGCTGGTTCTCTATAGTAACAGGGCAAAGGAATCTGTCTGTGGCCTGAGATTTACCAGGGGCGTGAGGTGTCATAAAACCCCCCACATCTTCAGGCCCCTAGATCTCTCCTCCTCTGTTGGGGTTGAGAGATAATCTGCAGGTTTGTAGTCTCCTGTAACCTGACCTGATCAGGACAGTCATGACAATGTAAACATTCTACTCTGCGTTTTCCCCAGTTTTTTACGCAGGCTGGCGACCTTCATGATCAAGAAAGCCACCTCAAGCCTATAGAAATTGCTGCATTGGAGTGATCTGGTTTGTCCCGAAACAAAGCGCAGTATATACAGCTCTTACAGTGTTGGAACCTTTCATTTATTTTATCATCTGGTACCAACTTCGTTAGCTCGATGGCTAGCAGCACAGCGTCTCTGTCAAGCAGGCTTCAACCTGTTTTCTAAGCGGGATTCCGAGACAAGAAATAGCGGTCCTAGCAGGCGCCGACAGAGATGGCCGCCTCGCTTCGCGTTCCTAGGAAACTACGCAGTTTTTTGTTTTTTTTACGTGTTATTTCTTACATTAGTACCCCAGGTCATCTTAGGTTTCATTACATACAGTCGAGAAGAACTACTGAATATAAGAGCAGCGTCAACTCACCATCAGTACGACCAAGAATATGACTTTTGCGAATCGGATCCTGTGTTCTGCCTTTCACCCAGGACAATGGAATGGATCCCAGCCGGCGACCCAAAAAAACGACTTCGTAAAAGAGGGAAACGTAGCGGTCTTCTGGTCAGACTCCGGAGACGGGCTCATCATGCACCACTCCCCAGTATACTTCTCGCCAATGTCCAGTCTCTTGACAACAAGGTTGATGAAATCCGAGCAAGGGTAGCATTCCAGAGGGACATCAGAGACTGTAACGTTCTTTGCTTCACGGAAACATGGCTCACTGGAGAGACGCTATCGGAGTCGGTGCAGCCAGCTGGTTTCTCCACGCATCGCGCCGACAGAAACAAACATCTTTCTGGTAAGAAGAGGAGCGGAGGCGTATGCCTTATGGCTAACGAGACATGGTGTGGTCACAAAAGCATTCACGAACTCAAGTCCTTCTGTTCACCTGATTTAGAATTCCTCACAATCAAATGTCGACCGCATTATCTACCAAGGGAATTCTCTTCGATTATAATCACAGCCATATATATTCCCCCCCAAGCAGACACATCGATGGCTCTGAACGAACTTTATTTGACTCTTTGCAAACTGGAATCCATACATCCTGAGGCTGCATTCATTGTAGCTGGGGATTTTAACAAGGCTAATCTGAAAACAAGACTCCCTAAATTGTATCAGCATATCAATTGCGCAACCAGGGCTGGCAAAACCTTGGATCACTGCTATTCTAACTTCCGCGACGCATATAAGGCCCTGCCCCGCCCTCCTTTCGGAAAAGCTGACCACGACTCCATTTTGTTGATCCCTTTCTACAGACAGAAACTAAAACAAGAAGCTCCCACGCTGAGGTCTGTTCAACGCTGGTCCGACCAATCTGATTCCACACTCCAAGACTGCTTCCATCACGTGGACTGGGATATGTTTCGTATTGCGTCAGACAACAACATTGACGAATACGCTGATTCGGTGTGCGAGTTCATTAGAACGTGCGTTGAAGATGTCGTTCCCATAGCAACGATTTAAACATTCCCAAACCAGAAACCGTGGATTGATGGTTTTAATCAGGGCAAGGTGACCGTAAATATGACCGAATACAAACAGTGTAGCTATTCCCTCCGCAAGGCAATCAAACAAGCTAAGCGTCAGTATAGAGACAAAGTAGAATCTCAATTCAACGGCTCAGACCCAAGAGGTATGTGGCAGGGTCTACAGTCAATCACGGATTACAAAAAGAAAACCAGCCCCGTCACGGACCCGGATGTCTTGCTCCCAGGCAGACTAAATAACTTTTTTGCCCGCTTTGAGGACAATACAGTACCACTGACACGGCCTGCAACCAAAACATGCGGCCACTGCAGCCGAGGTGAGTAAAAACATTTAAACGTGTTAACCCTCGCAAGGCTGCAGGCCCAGACGGCATCCCCAGCCGCGCCCTCAGAGCATGCGCAGACCAGCTGGCTGGTGTGTTTACGGACATATTCAATCAATCCCTATCCCAGTCTGCTGTTCCCACATGCTTCAAGAGGGCCACCATTGTTCCTGTTCCCAAGAAAGCTAAGGTAACTGAGCTAAACGACTACCGCCCCGTAGCACTCACATCCGTCATCATGAAGTGCTTTGAGAGACTAGTCAAGGACCATATCACACGCCTCCAACTCAATCATCAAGTTTGCGGACGACACAACAGTGGTAGGCTTGATTACCAACAACGACGGCCTACAGGGAGGAGGTGAGGGCCCTCGGAGTGTGGTGTCAGGAAAATAACCTCACACTCAACGTCAACAAAACTAAGGAGATGATTGTGGACTTCAGGAAACAGCAGAGGGAACACCCCCCTATCCACATCGATGGAACAGTAGTGGAGAGGGTAGCAAGTTTTAAGTTCCTCGGCATACACATCACAGACAAACTGAATTGGTCCACCCACACAGAAAGCATCGTGAAGAAGGCGCAGCAGCGCCTCTTCAACCTCAGGAGGCTGTAGAAATTCGGCTTGTCACCAAAAGCACTCACAAACTTCTACAGATGCACAATCGAGAGCATCCTGGCAGGCTGTATCACCGCCTGGTACGGCAACTGCTCCGCCCACAACCGTAAGGCTCTCCAGAGGGTAGTGAGGTCTGCACAACGCATCACCGGGGGCAAACTACCTGCCCTCCAGGACACCTACACCACCCGATGTCACAGGAAGGCCATAAAGATCATCAAGGACAACAACCACCCGAGCCACTGCCTGTTCACCCCGCTATCATCCAGAAGGCGAGGTCAGTACAGGTGCATCAAAGCTGGGACCGAGAGACTGAAAACAGCTTCTATCTCAAGGCCAATCAGACTGTTAAACAGCCACCACTAGCATTGAGTGGCTGCTGCCAACACACTGACTCAACTCCAGCCACTTTAATAATGGGAATTGATCGGAAATTATGTAAAATATATCACTAGCCACTTTAAACAATGCTACCTAATATAATGTTTACATACCCTATATTATTCATCTCATATGTATACGTATATACTGTACTCTATATCATCTACTGCATCTTTATGTAATACATGTATCACTAGCCACTATGCCACTTTGTTTACATACTCATCTCATATGTATATACGGCACTCGATACCATCTACTGTATCTTGCCTATGCCGCTCTGTACCATCACTCATTCATATATCTTTATGTACATATTCTTTATCTCCTTACACTTGTGTGTATAAGACAGTAGTTTTGGAATTGTTAGTTAGATTACTTCTTGGTTATTACTGCATTGTCGGAACTAGAAGCGCAAGCATTTCGTTACCCTCGCATTAACATTTGCTAACCATGTGTATGTGACAAATAACATTTGATTTGATTTGATTAGCTATTAAAAGCTAACCGCATCATGGAATCCATGCAAGAACAAGTTTGGTATTTGTATTTGAATGAATAGCGGTTTTCTTTTAATCAAAAATAGCAAACCAAGTGTTTCCAGCATATAATATTCAGCTACACACTCTGATGACGTATGAATGACTGCCATAAAGAGATCCACCGGAGATCTCTTTACGTTGCGTAAACCCGGGCCGGCCCAACTCGAATCAATTCTTAGAATATCAGGCACATTTTCACATTATGTTTTTCAGGGGTCTGGAGAACTACAGCGGCAACATGAATTAACTCTGATTGCTTTTATTATAATTTTTACATTGCAAACAGTGAAAATAATTGTTCATGCCACGAAGGGTATTGGATCCTGGCAAATGGGTACTGGAACGAAACGGGTTGCAGGATCCAGCTTAAATTAAGCACTGTAGCTAGCAAACATTAGCTGACTACCTTTGCTTGTACAGGAGCGCTAAGTCTAGGACCAAACAGCTTCTACCCCCAAGCCATAAGACTGCTGAACAATTAATCAAATGGCCCCCGGACTATTTACATTGACCCCTCCCCTCCATTTGTTTTGTACACTGCTGCTACTCGCTGTTTATTATCTATGCATTGTCACGTCACCCCTACCTACATGTACAAATGACCTCAACTAACCTCTACCCCACGCACTGACTAAGTACTGGTACCCCCTGTATATAGCCTTACTTTAGTTTACTTGGTAAATATTTTCTTAACTCTTCTTGAATTGCACTGTTGGTTAAGGGCTTGTAAGTAAGCATTTCACGGTAAGGTCTACACTTGTATTCGGCGCATGTGACAAATAAAGTTTGATTTGATTTTAATTGAGTGAGTCAGACATTTAAGTGTGTTAACCCTCGCAAGGCTGCCGGGCCCAGCCAGCATCCCGAGCCACGTCCTCAGAGCATGTGCAGACCAGCTGGCTGGAATGTTTACAGATATATACAATATATCACAAAAGTGAGTACACCCCTCACATTTTTGTAAATATTTGAGTATATCTTTTCATGTGACAACACTGAAGAAATGACACTTTGCTACAATGTAAAGCAGTAAGTGTACAGCTTGTATAACAGTGTGAATTTTCTTGGGAGTTTTTCCTAGCCACCGTGCTTCTACACCTGCATTGCTTGCTGTTTGGGGTTTTAGGCTGGGTTTCTGTACAGCACTTTGAGATATCAGCTGATGTACGAAGGGCTATATAAATAAATGTTATTTGATTTGATTTAAGAATGTTTTTTTTTACGCCTATAGCTCAGCCTTCAACAACATACACAACACAACAACACATCATTAAGCTAGGGGCCCTGGGTCAGAACCCCACCCTCTTCAACTGGGTCCTGGACTGCCTGACGGGACGCCCAAGGTGGTGAAGGTAGGAAACAAAACCTCCGCTACGCTGATCCTCAACACAGGGGCCTCACAAGAGTGAGTGCTCAGCCCCTCCTGTATTCCCTGTTCACCCATAACTGCATGGCAACGGACGCCTCCAACTCAATCATCAAGTTTGCAGACAACACAACAACAGTAGGCCTGATTACCAACAATGATGAGACGGCCTACAGGGGGGAGGTGAGGGCCCTGGTGGAGTGGTGCCAGGAAAATAACCTCTCCCTCAACGCCAACAAAATGAAGGAGCTGATTGTGTACTTCAGGAGACAGCAGAGGGAGCACGCCCGCATCCACATTGACTGTACCGCAGGGAGAAGGTGAAAAGCTTCAAGTTCCTCGGCTTACACATCATTGACAATCTGAAATGGTTCACCCACAGACAGTGTGGTGAAGAAGGTGCAACAGCGCCTCTTCAACCTCAGAAGGCTGAAGAAATTCGGCTTGGCCCCTAAGGCCCTCAGAAACTTTTACAGATGCACAATTGAGAGAATCCTTTCGGGCTGTATCACCACCTAGTACGGCAACTGCACTGCACACAACTGCAGGACTCTCTAGAGGGTGGTGCAGTCTGTCCGACGCATTACCGGGGGCACACTGCCTGCCCTCCAGGACACCTACAGCACCTGATGCCACAGGATGGCCAAAAAGATCATCAAGGACATCAACCACCCAAGCCACGGCCTGTTCACCCCACTATCATCCAGAAGGTGAGGTCAGTACAGGTGCATCAATGCTGGGACCGAGAGACTGAAAAACAGCTTCAATCTTAAAAGGCCATCAGACTGGTAAATAGGCATCACTAGCCGGCTACCACCCGGTTGCTCAACCCTGCCAATTAGAGGCTGCTGCACCATGTACAGAGACATGGAATCACTGGTGTTAAATTCTAGCTTGAAATATATTTATTAATGTTACCATTCTATGAATGATTGATTACTTTACATGTATAATGAATGTATACAGCTCTGGAAAAAATTAAGAGACCACTGCAAAATGATCTGTTTCTCTGACTACTGACAACATTTCTCCCAAATTCCAAATGGCAACTGGTCAAAATAACAAAAAATATGCAGTGTTGTCAGACCTCAAATAATAAGTTCATATTCATTTTTAAACAACACAATACTAACGTTTTGTTCAGAAATCAATATTTGGTGGAATAACCCTGATTTTCACAGCTTTCATGTGTCTTGAAATTCCCTCCACCAGTCTTTCACATTGATGTTGGATGACTTTATGCCACTACTGGCACAAAAATTCAAGCAGCTCGGCTTTGTTTGATGGCTTGTGACCATCCATCTTCCTCTTGATCACATTCCAGAGGTTTTCAATGGGGTTCAGGTCTGGAGATTGGGCTGGCCATGCCAGAGTCTTGATCTGGTGGTCCTCCATCCACACCTTGATTGACCTGGCTGTGTGGCATGGAGCATTGTCCTGCTGGAAAAAACAATCCTCCGAGTTGGGGAACATTGTCAGAGCAGAAGGAAGCAAGTTTTCTTCCAGGACAATCTTGTACATGGCTTGATTCATGCGTCCTTCACAAAGTCAAATCTTGCGGATTCCATCCTTGCTGAAGCACCCCCAGATCATCACCGATTCTCCATCAAATTTCACATTGGGTGAGAGACCTGGAGAGGCCGACAAGCCACAGTGTCTCGCACCCACTGTGAAATTTGGTGAGGGATCGGTGATGATCTGAGGTTGCTTCATCAAGGCTGGAATCGGGAAGATTTGTATTTGTGAAGGACTGGTGGAGGGCATGCCAAGACGCATGAAATGATCCTGTTGTACCCTTTTGCAACATAATCAGCTGGAGTAAAAATGCACTAGAGTTTAAAACAATCTGCACACTGGTAAACACTCCCACATGTTCAGTGTATTAGTAATAAATGTGAGCTATTTATTTTAGATGCGATACCAAATAAAGGACAAAGGGATGACAATGTCTCCCTGCCTGGCATAGCATCTTGTTTCACCAAAGTTTCTCCATTTTGCTTGGGAAGCCTGACACACATGCACTTGATTCGGTTGATAATGTGTTCTAGTGTGTATTCTTCAAGCTGCGGTAGCAAAGGGTTTTCAACACTTCTGAATTAGTCAGACGAAGTTCTGCCTCCATTCATTTTCAGCGGAGGCATGCGGGGAAAGGCGCAGGGGATTGTGGAAAGGTGCTGCGAGAACCCTACTAGCAGAGCGTAGGAAAAAGTTCAGTTCTGCCAAAGATGATGGATATACTGACAATATACACGTTTCTCCGCCCTAACAATGGGAGACATCCAAAAAAACGGCACGGGGGGCTGTCTAGCTAGTTGAAAGCTAGTTGAGAACAAGTTCTCATTTGCAACTGCGACCTGGCCAAGATAAAGCATAGCAGTTCGACACATACAACAACACAGAGTTACACATGGAATTAACAAAACATACAGTCAATAATTCAGTAGAAAAAAAAGAAAACAAAGTCTATATACAGTGAGTGCAATTAAGGTCAAATAAGGGAGTTAAGGCAATAAATAGGCCATGATGGCGAAGTAATTACAATATGGCAATTAAACACTGGAATGGTAGATGTGCAAAAGATGGATGTGCAAGTAGAGATACTGTGGTGCAAAAGGAGCAAAATAAATAAATACAGTGTGGGAATGAGGTAGATAGATGGGCTGTATACAGATGGGCTATGAACAGGTGCAGTGATCTGTGAGCTGCTCTGGCAGCTGGTTCTTAAAGCTAGTGAGGGAGATGGGAATCTCCAGCTTCGATTTTTGCAGTTCGTTCCAGTCAGTGGCAGCAGATAACTGGAAGGAAAGGCGACCAAATGAGGAATTGGCTTTGGGGGTGACCAGTGAGATATACCAGCTGGAGCGTGTGCTACGAGTGGGTGCTGCTATGGTGACCAGTGAGCTGAGATAAGGCAGGGCTTTACCTAGCAGAAATGTGTAGATGACCTGGAGCCAGTGGGTTTGGCGACGAATATGAAGCGAGGGCCAGCCAACGAGAGCATACAGGTCGCAGTGGTGGGTAGTATATTGTGCTTTGGTGACGAAACGGATGGCACTGTGATAGACTGCATCCAATTTGCTGAGTAGAGTGTTGGAGGCTATTTTGTAAATGACATCGCCAAAGTCAAGGATCATTAATGTAATTGTAACATGTAATATGCTATCAATTGGATTATGGTGTTTTAACATTATGATTCTTATATATTATAGTTAATGGGTCTTCCATTATACCTGTGTCATGACAGTGATGACTATAGCTGACTTCCTATAAAATATATAGGCCGACATGTAAAATGCACATGAATGGGTACTTTGGGTGAAGGAAATTGTGTCTTTGACTTGAAAACATTTTGGTGCAAGTCTCTCTTCACCCACCATCAACACTAACAATCTCTGCAGTCCTCCTCCATGTCATTGACCTGATTTTCTCTCTGTATTCTAAAATGATTCTCAGCAAATAAACAAGGTATAATTGCACAACCTGTGGTGAAGTAAGCAAAGGCTCCACCCCTCAGATCAGAAGATTCTGTCCTTCAGGGGCCCATGAAGAGGGACCCCAGGCTGATCTTCTATTTTATTTCACCTTTATTTTATTTAACTAGGCAAGTCAGTTAGGAACAAATTCTTATTTTACAATGACGGATCTAAATGAGAGTAAAGTTTAAACTGGGAATTTCTGAAGCTGTACTTATTTCTACCAAGTGCATTGAACTATAAAATGAATACACCAACACTGACAAACATTTGTATTGGTTCTATTTCATTAAATCAGTGGACAAGACAGTCATCTGTAGGCTATGGGCTATTCATGTTAAATTGGCAACAGTAATGCAACACGATAGATCGGATGCTTGAGGAAAAAACGGATTATAAATATCTCAGTAGCAAGTTGACATACATTTGCTACGATGGGTTTGTGTCACATCACACTGGTAGCTAAATCGTATTTTTTCTTTGGTTACGAGTGAGTAAGTTTACATGCACAATAATAATTTGATATGAAACTGATTGTGACAATATTATGCAACGGTCATGTAAACACCTTACTCTGCTTATTTTAATCGGCGAAAGGTGACATCGAAGTAAGCATATGCTGATTAAAACACTTGGTTTTCTAAGCAATATTTCGAATTATTAGGACATGTTTGGGAAATCCTGATTTACCGTGGAGCAATTACAAGTGGCGAAAACCCTGTATAAAAAGAAGCAGACATCAGCATGCCAAAAGCGCGGACGCAATTCGAGGCGAAATTATGCGCATCCGAGGCTGTTTTTGGTTTCACTTCCTCAAAGAACCAGTACTGTGTTCAGTGTTTTTTTCCCCCCTGACATTGTTTGAGACAAGACTAGATTCCTATTCTAACGGTCATAGAGAAACGTTTGGTTATTATCCTGTCGCACGCTATTTAATGGTTTAATAACCAAGACTGGAGTTTGTTTTTGAAGAGAGACGTAGTTCCCGAGTTTTTCCGCCGCGGACTAGGACAGCGCGGATAAGAACAATGTTATCAAAGGTTCTGACGGTATGTATAGGCAGCCCGTATACGTATACCGTACGCGATAGCCATAGACTACTATAATGCATTTTATCCGTACTGTTGGATCATTTTCTCCTAACTGATTATCTGACTAGAATTACTTCTTACATTTTCCAGTAAATACAGGCAGGTGAAGCCATGCATATTATGGGCTCCAGTGCCGAAGAAGCCCGTGCTGGACAAACGGGCCATGTGTCCACTATCCAAATGCTCACCTTGCACCGTGAGCTACTAGTTTCCCAAGTGAAGAGCACGCAGTGCATTCTGGATAACCTCCTACAAATTGGCTTTCTGTGTATTGAGGATACAGAAATCATCCAGCGCTCAGCCACCAAGACAGACCAGGTAATTTACCATAGGAGTGTTTCAGAGAGGATACATGTCCATTTGGACAACACACATTAAATGACAAAGTACCCATCACAAAGACACGCTCTTGCATTCACAAATAGCTTACTAGGCCCAAACTAATTGATTTTAAGATGAGAAAGTATAAAGACAAGACTTGATTTTGCAATACAATGGCATTTGGTATGTTGCCAGTATCTTATCTGTGAAAAATCCTGTTTGGCCACATTAATCAAAATGTGGGAAGTAATATTAATTAAATATGAATCACTGGGAAGTAAATATGATTGGCATCGTGCAGGTGTGTAAAAGGGGGGAACTGTTAGCTGTCAAATTATTATTGAATCACTGTAAAGTAAATATTATTTACTTATGATTGACATGGCGCAGGTGCGTAAAATCCTGGAATTGGTCCAAAGCAAAGGGGAGCAGGCATGTGAATACTTCCTATATATTCTCTACAAAGTTTATGATGCATACATAGACCTCCAACCATGGCTTAAAGAGATCAACTACCAGCCACCAGACTTCATACGGGACATACCAGTGAAGAACACGGACCCTAGTAAGTATGTCAGTAAACTGTATGGTGCTGCACTTCATATGTTATTGGAATTTTACTTAACAATAAAAAAATACAGTGCATTGAAAATGTAAGCTATTAGAGAATCACGGGAAACTACTGTATATTTTGGCTGAATATCCATGGTTGAGAATGAGACTCCAGTGTATTCTCCCTACCCCCCTCCTCTCAGTTAGTAGGTACTGTGAGAAGCTGAGGCACGAGCTGGGCCGAGACACACGCTTCATTGCATCCTACACCAAGCGAGAGGAAACCCAGCTGGAGGAGCTCTATACAGACACCCTGATGGAGCTCCTGAATGACCGCAATGAGTGCCTGGGCCACCTGGAGGGTCTGGAGCAGCTCCTGGGAGAACAGGGTGTCTTTAACCCACAGGCAGAGACGGTGCTCATCACGGGGGATGCTGGGGTGGGCAAGTCCATCCTCCTCCAGAAGCTCCAGAGGCTGTGGTCCAATAGGGAACTGGAACAGACAGACGCCATGTTCTTCTTCAAGTTCCGCTGTAGGATGTTCAGCACATTCAAGGTGACAGACGAGATCTCACTCAGGGACCTGCTTTTCAAATACAACTGCTACCCCGACCAAGATGTGGACAATGAGGTGTTTAGCTACATCCTCCGCTTCCCCGAAAAGGTTCTCTTTACGTTTGACGGCTATGATGAGATCCAGGCTGATCTGGACCTGGAGAACATGCCTGAGGTGGTTTCTCCAGAGGAGAGGACTCACCCCCTTCTGGTGCTCATTAACCTGCTCTGTGGGAAGCTGCTCAATGGTTCCCGGAAAGTCCTTACTGCTCGGACAGGCACCGAGGTCCAGAGCAGGGTGATCCGGAAGAGGGTGGCACTGCGTGGGTTCTCTCCAGCTCACCTTCAAACCTACACCAACCTACACTTCAAAGAGCAAGAGCACAGGGACCTGGTCTCAGTCCAGCTGGATGCCAGCCCCCACCTCTGTGGCCTCTGCTCCATCCCCCTCTTCTGCTGGATCGTCTTCAAGAGCTTTAAACACCTGAGCTCAGTCTACGACGACTTTGAGTTGCCAGAGGCTTGCGTGACCCTCACTAACATATTCCTTCTGCTTTCTGAAGTCTTCTTCAGCCGGGGGGCCGCTCCCCCACCGGGCCTCCTGACGAGAAACACCAGGTGCCCCGCTGATACCTTCAGGGCAGGGTTGAGGCCACTGACAGCCTTCTCCAAGCTGGCTCTGCTGGGCATGGAGAGAGGAGGATTTGTGTTCGACCAGGAGGAGGTGACCTCCTGTGGCCTGACTGAGGACGACCTTCAGGTGGGTTTCCTCCGACCGGTCAGCCGCTACGATGCCTGTGGAAACCCTTCTACCTTTGAGTTCTTTCATCTCACCCTACAGTCCTTCTTGGCTGCATTCTCCCTGGTTCTGGACGAACAGGCCAGCGAAGGCAACATCCTCAAGTTCTTCACCGAGTGCAGCAGGAGGGACAACACATCTTGTTTATCGTGTGTCTTCCCCTGCATCGGTGGCTCCTCCAAACCCAGGGGAAAGGACCCGTTCAAGACCAACGAGCATCTCCAGTACGCCAACCTCTTCCTGTGTGGACTGCTGTCTAAGGCCAATGCCGGCCTGCTGGAGCACATGGTTCCTCCAGCGCTGCTGAAGAGGAAGCGGGCGGTCCTCAAGTCCTATCTGTCCACCAGCGTGAGGTCCCACCTCCGCGGTCTGCCACTCCACAGCACAGAGCAGGAGGGCAGCAAGGTGCATGTCCTGCCCAACTTCCTGTGGATGCTGCGCTGCATCTTCGAGACAGGAAGTAAAGAGGTGGCCCAGCTGACTGCGAAGGGAATCACAGCTGACTACATCAAGCTGGGCTACTGTAATGTGTCCTCTGGCGACTGCAGTGCCCTCAACTTTGTGCTGCAGCACCGGCGTAAGAGGCTAGGGGTGGACATGGACAACAACAACATCAGTGACTATGGGGTCAAGCAGCTCAGGCCTTCATTCAGTAAAATGACCGTGGTGAGGTGAGGAATTAGGAATATATGCAGATGGAAACACTATGTACTTTATGCCACTGTTTACATGAAAGGTGCACTTGTTTACAAATAACATAGACAAATAATTTCTTACTGCTATAAAAAAATACGAGTAAAACTAACTTTTCATCTAAATTAGTTTTTCCATTTCAGGTTGTGTGTCAATCAGATCTCAGACAGCAGCGTTGAAGTACTGGCTGAGGAGCTTATCAAACACAGAGTGGTGGAGGTTTTGGGGTGAGTCAGTGTCTATCAGGGTCAACTTGCCTGTCGAACTTTAGTACTGTATTATGCTGTATGACAAATTCATATGATGTGACTGTATTTCTGTTGTCTTGATTTTACAGACTTTACAATAATCTCATTACGGACATCGGAGCCAAACTAATTGCTCATATCATTGAGGAATGTCCTAAGTTAAGAGTCGTCAAGTATGTAAATCAGTATGTCCAATCAATTATATAATTACTTGTGTATGAATTAAAATGTTTATTTTTGGCACTTTGATTTGTTCAAAGGGTTGGAAGCAACAAGTTCACCAGTGTGGGTGGCAGGTATCTGGCCAGTGCCATTCAGAAGAGCACATCTATCTTTGACGTGGGGTAAGTGCACTATTACAATATTTATTTATTTATTTAACAGAGTGCAGGGGATGGATTGTTCCTGTTTTTCAGAATGTGGGGGAACAGTATTGGTGATGAAGGAGCAAGAGCATTCGCAGAGGCCCTGAGGAATCACCCAAGTCTTACCAACCTCAGGTGAGATGGATGGCAAGATATGTCATCGTTATCACTTCTCTTAATAAGTATGTGGCACTGATTGTGCCATGTATTTCAGTTCTCCCACAACTGCGGTTGAGGTCAGAAATAAGGAAGTATAACCCGTTGGTGTATCATTTTCCTAACGCACATTCAGCTACAGTATGGGTTACTGAACTCCCTAACTCACAAACACTGAAACTACAGTATATCACTCTGCCTCATAGTAATATCATTACCTAAAGTAATACAGTATACTTATGTCCTACTAAAAGTAATTATATTTCTATGCTCTTCTCTCCCTTAGCCTCTCAGCCAATGGCATCACTTCAGAAGGTGGGAGGCACTTGGCCAAAGCACTAAAATGCAACACTATGCTCAGAATCTTCTGGTAGGACAATCTTATTCATACATCAAATTCCTGTGACAGTATTTGTCTCTGATATTTAATGTGTATTTGTGCTTTGGAGTTAACACAGTTTAAATGTGTGTTGTGGTGTTCTAGGTTGGTGCAAAACGAGTTGTCAGATGATGTAGCACCAGACATGGCAGAGCTGATCAGATCCAACACGGGTCTATCTCACCTCTGGTAAGGCAGGCCCCATTCTCAACACACTCCCCACAACCAATAACGAAGTTTAGCTTTAGAATTAACCAGAAAGTGAACCAAATTTATTTCTGAATGTGAATAAAAGTTAGCTGGTTAACCTAGCGATCCCTCTGGTCCATTCTGCGCAGGTTAATCAATAATCAGCTGACAGTGGATGGAATCAGACAGCTGTCAGAGGCTCTCTCCCACAACACATCACTCAAAGAGATCTGGTGAGTGTACGCAATGTGACGCAATGTCGCTCATTTAAAGGCACATTACTCATTTTTTTGTGTCAGGTTAATAATAGTATTTGATATATTCCTTAGATCCATTTGTATTTCAAAACATCTTTCACCATTTCCACTTTGTAATGGTTGTGGGTCTTTTATTGTATTGCTGATTATGATGTGCTCTGTCATCACTCACCCACAGTTTGAAAGGAAACTGTCTTTCTGAAGAGGAAGAGAAGCTGTTTGAGGCGGAGGGAAGGCTACGCTTCCACTGAGGAGACAGAACTGAGCTGGAGAGTGTGTAGATTGGTCACGTCTGTTACCGAAACTTACAAGTTCTTTGTGTGTTTTCTTGCATACTGCATTTTGTAAATATTTGAACATACTGTATTAGCTAGGTGATTCTGGCATATGGGTAAAAGCCTTGACTACTGGCTGTAAGCGAATGAGTGATGCGAGTTTGGAGCAATACTGGCTGTATATAAGGGTCAGCCAATCGTTCACATAACAACAGAATGCAGCACGCGACTGAAGAGAGAAGAGACAACCAACCTGCTAGTGACAGCATTAGCACGCACGCCCCCGAAAGACCGCGGAGAGTAGAAAGGCAGTTTGTCAGTTACAGCAGCGCATCCCCTGGACGATAAAGAGGTAACGTTAGGTGAGAAGCCTGACCACGGAGATTGTGGTGATAAGGTGATGAAGCCTACTTCATGAGCTGTAACAGAAAAACAGCTGTTATTTGGGAAGTTTGAGGTGAGGGAGAAAGTGTGATGGAACAAGTATTAGCATTGTTAAGTATCTTACTATCTGGATCGAATTCTCCCGTTAGCTAGCCAGAGAAATGTTGAGTAACATTTGCCAACTTAACTGATCAAATAATTGTGTTTATGGTGTGAAAATTAGCTGGCTACTAAAGTCAGACAACATCAGATGAGCTAACGTTAGTAATGTTAACCTAACCAATTCGCTATAATACTAACTCGTATACGACTCCTTGCCGTTCAAGTTATAACGCGTTTGTTGCTTACTGGACCCTGGCAATCTGTGTGAAATGTTGACTAGCTAACGAACGAACTACTATCTGTGAACTAAGGCTTTCCCTCTACAGCATGTGGTTCATTTTCAGAATGAGAGAATTAGGTGAAAATGAGGTGTTGCTTGTTAAACAAGTGCATTCAGCGATCAAGTGTAGCTGGGCCTGGCTTAAGCTGGATGCCACTATAGAGGTGAAAGGAACATCAAATCAAATCAAATCAAATTTATTTATATAGCCCTTCGTACATCAGCTGATATCTCAAAGTGCTGTACAGAAACCCAGCCTAAAACCCCAAACAGCAAGCAATGCAGGTGGAGAAGCACGGTGGCTAGGAAAAACTCCCTAGAAAGGCCAATACCTAGGAAGAAACCTAGAGAGGAACCAGGCTATGTGGGGTGGCCAGTCCTCTTCTGGCTGTGCCGGGTGGAGATTATAACAGAACATGGTCAAGATGTTCAATGTTCATAAATGACCAGCATGGTCGAATAATAATAAGGCAGAACAGTTGAAACTAGAGCAGCAGCACAGTCAGGTGGAAGTTGAAACTGGAGCAGCAGCATGGCCAGGTAGACTGGGGACAGCAAGGAGTCATCATGTCAGGTAGTCCTGGGGCATGGTCCTAGGGCTCAGGTCAGTTGAAACTGGAACAGCAGCATGGCCAGGTGGACTGGGGACAGCAAGGAGTCATCATGTCAGGTAGTCCTGGGGCATGGTCCTAGGGCTCAGGTCCTCCGAGAGAGAGAAAGAAAGAGAGAAGGAGAGAATTAGAGAACGCACACTTAGATTCACACAGGACACCGAATAGGACAGGAGAAGTACTCCAGATATAACAAACTGACCCCAGCCCCCCGACACATAAACTACTGCAGCATAAATACTGGAGGCTGAGACAGGAGGGGTCAGGAGACACTGTGGCCCCATCCGAGGACACCCCCGGACAGGGCCAAACAGGAAGGATATAACCCCACCCACTTTGCCAAAGCACAGCCCCCACACCACTAGAGGGATATCTTCAACCACCAACTTACCATCCTGAGACAAGGCTGAGTATAGCCCACAAAGATCTCCGCCACGGCACAACCCAAGGGGGGGGGCGCCAACCCAGACAGGATGACCACAACAGTGAATCAACCCACTCAGGTGACGCACCCCCTCCAGGGACGGCATGAGAGAGCCCCAGCAAGCCAGTGACTCAGCCCCTGTAATAGGGTTAGAGGCAGAGAATCCCAGTGGAAAGAGGGGAACCGGCCAGGCAGAGACAGCAAGGGCGGTTCGTTGCTCCAGAGCCTTTCCGTTCACCTTCCCACTCCTGGGCCAGACTACACTCAATCATATGACCCACTGAAGAGATGAGTCTTCAGTAAAGACTTAAAGGTTGAGACCGAGTTTGCGTTTCTGACATGGGTAGGCAGACCGTTCCATAAAAATGGAGCTCTATAGGAGAAAGCCCTGCCTCCAGCTGTTTGCTTAGAAATTCTAGGGACAATTAGGAGGCCTGCGTCTTGTGACCGTAGCGTACGTATAGGTATGTACGGCAGGACCAAATCAGAGAGATAGGTAGGAGCAAGCCCATGTAATGCTTTGTAGGTTAGCAGTAAAACCTTGAAATCAGCCCTTGCTTTGACAGGAAGCCAGTGTAGAGAGGCTAGCACTGGAGTAATATGATCAAATTTTTTGGTTCTAGTCAGGATTCTAGCAGCCGTATTTAGCACTAACTGAAGTTTATTTAGTGCTTTATCCGGGTAGCCGGAAAATAGAGCATTGCAGTAGTCTAACCTAGAAGTGACAAAAGCATGGATTAATTTTTCTGCATCATTTTTGGACAGAAAGTTTCTGATTTTTGCAATGTTACGTAGATGGAAAAAAGCTGTCCTCGAAATGGTCTTGATATGTTCTTCAAAAGAGAGATCAGGGTCCAGAGTAACGCCGAGGTCCTTCACAGTTTTATTTGAGACGACTGTACAACCATTAAGATTAATTGTCAGATTCAACAGAAGATCTCTTTGTTTCTTGGGACCTAGAACAAGCATCTCTGTTTTGTCCGAGTTTAATAGTAGAAAGTTTGCAGCCATCCACTTCCTTATGTCTGAAACACATGCTTCTAGCGAGGGCAATTTTGGGGCTTCACCATGTTTCATTGAAATGTACAGCTGTGTGTCATCCGCATAGCAGTGAAAGTTTACATTATGTTTTCGAATAACATCCCCAAGAGGTAAAATATATAGTGAAAACAATAGTGGTCCTAAAACGGAACCTTGAGGAACACCGAAATTTACAGTTGATTTGTCAGAGGACAAACCATTCACAGAGACAAACTGATATCTTTCCGACAGATAAGATCTAAACCAGGCCAGAACATGTCCGTGTAGACCAATTTGGGTTTCCAATCTCTCCAAAAGAATGTGGTGATCGATGGTATCAAAAGCAGCACTAAGGTCTAGGAGCACGAGGACAGATGCAGAGCCTCGGTCCGATGCCATTAAAATGTCATTTACCACCTTCACAAGTGCCGTCTCAGTGCTATGATGGGGTCTAAAACCAGACTGAAGCATTTCGTATACATTGTTTGTCTTCAGGAAGGCAGTGAGTTGCTGCGCAACAGCCTTCTCTAAAATTTTTGAGAGGAATGGAAGATTCGATATAGGCCGCACCACACACTTATGTGTCCCTATTTCTCACTTTTCCAATACAGTGGATAAAAAGGGGTATGCCAGGTGTACTGTCTGCCTGAAAGAGATCAATTATGCCAACAAAGGGTATCATGCTCTGCTGGCACATTGTAGAACAGATGTCCACAGACTTAAAGTGTACAATTGTAATAATGTGCATTGTAGCCCAAAGATTTAGCTTATGTTGTGTTGAATTTGACAGTAACACTTGTGTGTGAGTGAGGGGGGATTATTAACATTTTTACTCAGTGAACATTATTTTGCAAGTGTGTAACCTTGTGCACTTGATCAATGTCTACTATAGTGGCCACTATAATAGAGTGAAAATAGAATGCCTGTTTGTTTCATTCTATTTCTATGTGAAGATGTTTTTTTTTAAAGTGCAATATTTAGCTGTGTGTGTGTCACAAGTGTTCTATTATAAAGGCTGTCATGGCTAACTGCAATATTGTATTGTTTTTTCCCAAGACTTGTTTGCAGTAAAGTCTAGGCAATAAATAACATTGAATTGCTTTCTTTACATTTTTTTTAGCCGTGAGTTAGGTTCACATTAACCACTTTATATTTTACACACAGAGACTGATAATGTAAATCATATTCTTTGTTGTTTAATTGGTTAAACTGCATTTCCCCCTAGCAGGGATTTTTTGCATGTTTCAGTGCAAAAAATAGTCATCTTTTTCAGCCCTCACCAGTTTGCATCCCTGATCTATGCATAGTTACTTCACCCCTACCTACATGTACAAATGACCTCTAACCTGTACCCCCGCACACTGACTTGGTACCGGTACCCCTTGTATAAAGCCTCGTTATTGTGTTACTTCATTTTTTAAAATTTTACTTTAGTTTATTTGGCAAATATTTTCTTAACTCTTCTTGAACTGCACTGTTGGTTAAGGGCTTGTAAGTAAGCATTTCACCGTAAGGTCTACACTTGTTGTATTCGGGTCATGTGACAAATAAAGTTTGATTTGATTTGAAACTGCTTTTGTCAACTAAAGGAAATACTTTACTGGTGCTGAACTGCAGTATGGAATTTCTCCTGCACCACAACAGAGCCCAGTGTAAAGAAACTGAATTTTATGCGGTGCCTGCAATTAACTGTAGATTAGGCCACTGCTCTCAAACCTCCCTTATCATCAACCCTCACCCCTCTGATTTCTCTGCCTCATTCCCTTATTCTTGTATACTGGCCAGCATTGTATCTGTATGACACATACAGTCATGTTATGGTCAGTTTGTGGTCATGGTGACTAATGAATATAGGTTAGCAGGCGATGATAGGAACAAACAAATAGAGGAAGACAGGACATTACACAACTTCCATATACACTACCGGTCAAACGTTGTAGAACACCTCATTCAAGGGTTTTGTCAATTGTAACGCAGAAATGGAACCTAAATCACAGAGGATAGATGTTGTGGTAGCAGCTGCAGAGAAGTAACTGGGTGTATGAGATTTTACTGCAACCCCCCACCCCAAAGATATATATATATATATTTATACACAGTACCAGTCAAAAGTTTGGACACCTACTCATTCAAGGGTTTTTCTTTATTTAAAACAATTATTTTCCACATTGTATAATAATAGTGAAGACATCAAAACTATAGAATCATGTAACCAAAAAAGTGTTAAACAAATCAAAATGTATTTTTTATTTGAGATTCTTCAAAGTAGCCACCCTTTTCCTTCAATGACAGCTTTGCACACGCTTGACATTCTCTCAACCAGCTTCATGAGGTAGTCACCTAGAACACATTTCAATAAACAGGTGTGCCTTCTTAAAAGTACATTTGTGGAATTTCTATCCTTCTTAATGCATTTGAGCCAATCAGTTGTGTTGTGACAAGTTAGGGGGAGTATACAGAACATAACCCTATTTGGTAAAAGACCAAGTCTATATTATGGCAAGAACAGCTCAAATAAGCAGAGAAACGACAGTCCATCATTACTTTAAGACATGAAGGTCAGTCAATACGTAAAATGTAAAGAACTTTTAAAGTTTCATCAAGTGCAGTCGCAAAAACCATCAAGCGCTATGATGAAACTGGCTCTCATGAGGACCGCCACAGGAATTGTCCTTTCAACAGGACAATGACCCAACAGGCAGTGTAAGGGCTATTTTACCAAGAAGGAGAGTGATGGGGTGCTGCATCAGATGACCTGGCTTCCACAATCCCCCTACCTCAACCCAAATTGAGATGGTTTGGGATGAGTCGAACCGCAGAGGGAAGGAAAAGCAGCCAACAAGTTTTCATCTTATGTGGGATCTCCTTCAAGACTGTTGGAAAAGCATTCCAGGTGAAGCTGGTTGAGAGAATGCCAAGAGTGTGCAAAGCTGTCATCAAGGCAAAAGGTGGCTATTTGAAGAATCACAAATATAAAATGTAGTTTGATTTGTTTAACACTTTTTTGGTTACTACATGATATGTGTTATTTCATATTTTTGATGTCTTCACTATTATTCTACAATGTAGAAAATAGTACAAATAAAGAAAAAGCCTTGAATGAGTAGGTGTTCTGAAATGTTGGACCGGTAATGTAACTTTTCAATGACTGTTGAGAAAGCTTCTGCCATAATGCATTGAAAGTGAAACACTCATCTACCAATACACACTGTAAGTCACACTGTAAGTCACACTGTAAGTCACACTAGTACAATTAAAAGAATGTGCTCCAAAAATGTTGCTCTTTTAATTTCAATTCTGTACATATTTTTACATAAATGGAATGTTATAACATACTGTATGTCTAAAAAGTTTCTAAAATAACATTTGTAGGTATGTACTGTCGGCCTGTCTGAAGTACCTTGGGAGGTATAACCCAAATAAAAATAGTTTCCTTCACCTCTCAACTATTACATGAATGCCCTAATACACCTCCACCTTCAGTCAAGCAAGCTCATCCCCAACTAATATTCATCTACCGTATGTTTGCTGTCATGGTATATTATAGTATCATGAACAGAACATCAAATATAGCTACCTGATGACATATGTGTGTTCTCTAACACATCTCGCATTCATATATGTTGACTGTTTTAAACACGGCTTCTTCACAAGTCCATCCATATGGTGCTTTTCAACACGGTAGATTTGGATAGACATCGATCCGATTGGATTGATATGGGCTCAAATTGGCAACTGTAGCATAAGCAGCAAAACCAAAACATTTACACAAAATGACCATATAACCCCCCTCCTTTACCACTGGCCTGACATCCAAACTGAATTCTCTACAGTAAAAACATAACGAAATCAGTTTAGGTGCTAGGCTGCCTCCCCACTCGCCCCCCAAAGAACCTCAAACATCCCAAATAAAAGACTAACAAAACTGAAATGGGGGTCAAATGTGATTTAAAACTGATTCTAGCTACAGTAGATCATATAAGGCTGTTCTGGTAGGCTAGCTAGGGAGGATCCTCGTGCTACACACATACCCATGACAATAAGGGCATATTGTACACATACAGTAGTATGCTTCACAATCGTGAGCCATTCGACAACATTTCAATACACTTACAGTACAGTAGCCATGGGACAAACCATGCAGTTAGACCAGACATTCTAGTTTCTCCCTCACTGATGTGCAATGAGGAGAAACTCCAATCTGGATTTAGATTCAACTTTATTAGCTATAGTACATGATGACAAATGGGGAAACAGTCCATTTGGGTGGGGGATTTTTATTGTCCCAATTCCAAAGTGCTTTATGCCTCGCTGTACTTCTTGAAAAATAAATGGTTAGCAGCATGTTTTAGAGGCATGATGATGGCACTTTTGGAGAAACCACAGTTAATATGGTGTAACTGACCCAGTAGCCATGGTAACACTATCTTTAGTATATCCATACCATAATACCCAGATCCCCTATTAATGCTCTTTGTTAATTTGTCTGACTGGTCGTTATAAGTGTGAATTGGGAAACCAATATAAATACTATTGATCTTATTCCTTGATATGTCATAATAATATAATCTAAAATCCCTAAACTGTGGAGATGAAAAACCTCCACAATGATCGTGAAAAGCATAGCCAATAAAGCCTTTTGTCTTATTCATTGAATTTGTCTATCAGTTTCTTACTCTGCCCTTATTCGCAACCCAATAGTGAAGATGGAGGTCTAGTATACTTGTGTACTCGTTAGCAGCACATCCTGGGAAAGCTCTCAAAACATTAAAGAGAACAACAGCAAGGCCTTGTTTAAATATTACAACACAGGGTTGCTGGAAGCTGAAATGTATTAGATAGGAAATGTGTAAAACCTTCAAACACGTTGACAAAGTTTCAGGGGATCCAACATTCTAATGATAACTTTTTTGAAGACATCAGTCTTCCCCTTATTCTGATTGGCTTTGGCATGGAGCTCCACCAATCGTCTACTTCCTGCCCCGCCCTCTCACCTCTACTGTGATAGGCTGATAGATTGATTGGTAGATGATTATGATTGGGTAAAAGGTGTGCTAGCTCAGGCAGCTATTTGAAACAGCACTGAAATGGACAAACATGAAAAGAAGACATAGTTATTCATGTCATTCTCTTTGCATTAAGGCCCGACTTAGTTTCACTACAACTCACACATACATACACAGATATGCAATTACACCATTATGTCAAAACCTGCACACTTAAAATAATAATTAGCATAATAATAACTGCTAAGTCTCATGATGATAAATAAAGATTAAAGGTCAAGTGAGTGAGTGAGAGAGAGAAGAGGATGGGTGTGTGAACCCTGTAGAAGGCTAGAGTATATACATCACATAATGTCAACGGGCCCCTGGGGGAGGGGGATATCTGATCTGGGGTCAGCATATAGTAGCCTGGATCCCAACTGAAATGCTCCTCTTTACAATTGCCAAACTGAAGATGTACAGTAAAACACAGTGAAACACAGTAATTCAGTTGGGATTCAGGCTAAGCACAGAGGGCCTCATGTCCCAGTCAGACAGCTATTGCTGCTACAAAAACTAAGATTAACGTTCTCACTCCAGAGAAGTGCCTGCTGGGAGTTGTAGTTGCCACTAGCCGAGCCACACGCTTCTGGTAGCACAGTCCAGTTCAGTCTTGTTGCTACCACAGAGGCATTGAAGGGTTGTGAGTTAGATAGCTAGTCAGGGGAAAGGAGAGCGTGAGAAACAGAGAGCGGGACAGCATATAGCAGGGCACTTCTAATTGCAGTGTGGCTAGCAGCTAGCAGCATGTCCCAGTGGAGTAAAGGTTAGAGTTAAGCAGAGTTTCACATTCAGCTGAGTCTGGCTCTCTGCTGGGTCTCTCTCCGTCTGTCGTCATCCAGTCAACAACACACAGGGGGAAGGGCTAGGGAGGGAGGATTTAGTATAGACTGATACCTGACCTCCCGCCCTCTGTCCCCCACCCACCATTCACACTGTTCTGTTGTCCTGACTCTGCCTTGGTAGGCCAGGATCCGAAGGTGAAGGCACTGGTAGACAGAGTTGGTGAGGATGGGGAAAGAGTGGGAGAGGGGGATGAGGACTGACTTCTCCCTCTCCCCTCAGCTTGCTCCCCGAAATGTCCAGGTGTACAATCACTCAGACCAAACAGATGGGAGGAGACCTGAATCTGCTGTCCAATAACACAGGAGGAGGGAATTCCAAGTCACAGTAGCCCTGGAGCTCAGCCAATCACAGCAGCTCAATCACTGAGGCACGGCCAATGGGATGGAATGCAAAATGTCTGTGGGTGGCATATACAGCCGTTTCATTGATGCAGCAGAGAGTGAGAGGGCGTGTTGAGAGCAACAGATTTTCCTGATTGGATAGTTGTGCAAAAGGGGTGTTGTGTCTTCCCTCAACATCAGGCTGTCGGATAAGCATGTCTGTCTGTCTGTCTGTCTGTCTGTCTGTCTGTCTGTCTGTCTGTCTGTCTGAGGTTGGTTGTATTTGTGAGTGTGTATTTGTGAGTTTGTGTCTGTCTGGTCTTGTCTTGGAGCAGATTGTGTGTGTGTGAAGATAAAGAGATAGATCTGCATTAAATGTAGTTTCCCTGAAAATGGCTTTTAATGAGATTTGGCACTCTGCGGTACTTGACTGGTTTGAGTGGAGGTGTTGAGGGCTGTTGAGACATACTGGAGGTGGTGGGGCTAGAGGGGTAGGGTCAGGGGTCAGTTCTGTACTGGCCACAGAGTCACAGGGAAGGAGATGGGATTCACATTGAGGACTGTTGTTATTGGAACAGATCACTCTTCTTATCGAGGAAGTAAGAAACCTGCAGCGAGGAAAAACAACAGAAATCTGAATAACCTGAGGGCTAACACGTGATGCTGAAACAGAACAATAGAAAGAAAGAACTCGACTGAACTAAAGGGTATAATACTTTATCATATTTTTCCTGTTTTGTGTCAATACAGTACTGCATTTCCATTTGGGGAATTCTACGGCAGAAACCTTTAAGTTTCCCACAGAATATTAAAGTGACTTATCACAATAATGCATCAACATCAACAACACTCAGGAAATGTGTAATTTACCTGCGGAGAAAATACATATTAATATAGAATTTACCTGTGAAGAAAATACATTTTAATATATAATTTACCTGTGGAGAAAAGTAGCGAGGCCCTTTAGTCTGAGGGATGTTCTGGACACGATCTGTTCACCTCAAACCACTCATCAATACAGCTGACAGAGAGAGAACAGGAGACACAGTCAGGGAGAACATAGCACATACTATATACAGTGCATTCGGGAAAGTATTCAGACCCCTTTTCCCCCCCAAAACGATTCCACGTTACAGCCTTATTCTAAAATGGATGAAATAATTTTTTTCTTCATCAATCTACACACAATATCCCATAATGACAAAGTGGAAACAGGTTTTTAGGGATAGGCATCCCGCTAGCGGGACACCAGTCGACAACATCTGGTGAAATTGGAGGGTGCACAATTCAAATAAATAATCCTAATATTAAACATTCATGAACATACAAGTATCTTATATAATTTAAGAGTTTAAATTCGTGTTAATCTAACTGCGTTGTCCGACTTACAATAGGCTTTATAGCGAAAGCATACCATGCAATTGTCTGAGGACGGCGCCCCACATCAACATATTTTCCAAATAGCACAGGCTTCTTAAAATCACAAATAGCGATTAAATAAATAACTTTCTTTTGAAGATCTTCCTCTGTTTGCAATCTCAAGGGTCCCAGCTACAACATGAATGGTCATTGTGTTAGATCAAATCCTTGTTTATATCCCAAAAGGTCTGTTTAGGGGGACAAAATGGCGCCGTAGAGAGAACACTGTGTTTCAGCAAGCTCCCGTGGTATTCGTTAATTTATATTTTTACATTAATCTCCTAGCTTGAAAAGTGGTAGAATTGGCTAAATAAGTTATCCTACAATGAGTCTTGATGGCTATTTATCAAAAAATCTCCGACAACATGCCCAACAGAACTACTAAGAACTCGACCAAAACCACCATCCCTGTAGATGTGCAGGAGGAGCTAGCTAACGTTAGCGAAGCTAGCACCATTGCGGATCCAGGCACAATGGACCTGGTGATTCAAAAGATGACTGATAACATTACTAAAGTGATCGATGTTAAGATAAGAACGGTCTTGGAAGCAATAGCAGGCCATTAAGCTGAACTACAGAGGGTTGTCAAACGTGTTGATGAGGCGGAAGGAAGAATTGCTAGAGTGGAAACTTCAACTACATCTATGGACACTAAAATAAAAGCACTTGAGAAACAGGTGCGCGAAATGGCGGAGCACATTGACGACTTGGATAATCGAGGACGCAGATGCAATATTCGTGTTGTGGGACTCCCGGAAAATT